>NC_045445.1:31053723-31177005 GCF_002776525.5 Piliocolobus tephrosceles | reverse complement strand
CATTTTACATTAATATTGAAAGCTAAAAGAAGACAAGTATTGTGGTCATGGCCAAGTTTGGGATCTATCATTGGGGCAAACCATTTTGTCTTTCTGGTCTTCAGTTTCTTATTGGTACAATGAAGAGATTGGGACCATCACTGATTCTGGCTCTCATATTTTTTTTATTATACTTTAAGTTCTAGGGTACATGTGCACAACGTGCAGGTTTGTTACATATGTATACATGTGCCATGTTGGTGTGCTGCACCCATTAACTCATCTTTTACATTGGGTATATCTCCTAATGCTATCCCTCCCCCCGCCCCCCTCCCCACAATAGGCCCCAGTGTGTGATGTTCCCCTTCCTGTGTCCAAGTGATCTCATTGTTCAATTCCCACATATGAGTGAGAACATGCAGTGTTTGGTTTTCTGTTCTTGTGATAGTTTGCTGAGAATGATGGTTTCCAGCTGCATCCATGTCCCTACAAAGGACATGAACTCATCCTTTTTTATGGCCGCATAGTATTCCATGGTGTATATGTATCTGGTTCTCATATTTGAGAATTCTGAGAAACTTGGAAGAACTCTGTCTACCACAAACAGTCTGACTTCTCTGCAGCTCATACAAGATTCAGCCACTCTTTCTGGAACCCAAGGCCTTAACAACATTAGCCTATAACCCTCCTCCATACTGGCAAATTCACTCTTATATCCCCATTGGAAAAACTCAATTGAAAGTAAACAACTAATCAAAGTGAGTGGATCTTGGGGGTGTTCTATGTGGTTTCTTTAGTATGGTGGATGGCACATGAAAATACTTATCTTGTGAGTTTTGAACCCCATTTTGGGTATTTCCCAAGCAGATTTTAAACCACAGTATTAAGTCAAAAAGAACTTTTCTTCCTGAAGAGAACAGCTTGCTCTCTGTTGTCCTCAGGACTGTATCTTTGGCTCCTCTGTATCCTCTAGGCAAGAGTTTGCCCTTAATATTACATTTGACAGCCCTCCAATAGTATTAGGATCAAGGAGTCTCAGCACTCCTGGCAGACACAGCAGGCAGAGTAAGCTACAGTCCTTTGTACTCAGATCCAGACCCTTTTCATCTTTCGCATACATTCACCCCCACATCCTTCCCCCTTTTCCTTCTCACTGGTAACCATCATTCATACCTCACACCCAAAACTCAGAAATGTTAAGAGGTTTGTCTTGGCCTTGCTTTCTAAAAATTGAGAATGCTGAAGAATGTTCCCAGATAAGTGACTTGCCTGATGAGAAGCCTTTTGCTTAGTGGAACCTAAACACATGCTTTCTAAGCTCAAGTCTCACTTCAGTCAATTCACTTTAGAAGTCCATAGGCACAGGCCACAATGTGAACTACTCTGCACAGAAGTCCAGAGTATGGATGCTCAATATAAAATATACTCACTTCTGATAATCTCTTCAAAGTTCATCTTCTGCTGGGGAAGGGGTAGCAGGGTGGGTAGTCATCTTCTTTGTAGTCACTAGGTTCCATGTGGAATAAATGGGACCTAGGAAGAAGATGTACTGTTGCTGACTGGTAGCACTCCTTCCTCCAACCCATAAGTGAAGCCCCCTTTTAATCATGCATAAGGCCTTCCCCCCACTGCCACCCAAATAGGGCTGGCAAGTGTATTCTCTGGTTGCAATCTATGGTCAGCTCTCTGCCCCAGCTACCCATAAAGTGCCTACTAACATCCACGTCACTCACTACTTGTTCTGTAGGAGACTCAGTCACGTGATCAGAGCTGGAAATTACTGATTTCAAAGGGATTAAGATGCCAGATGAGGAAATGTTATGCAAGAAACCCTATTAATGGGCATGATTAATCATCACATGGCATCTATTAAGAACTCAACAGTCCATGGAGAAACTTTGAGATGACTCCTGTCCTCTGTGAGTTTGTATCGCAGGCAGTCTATCTCAGAATGATTATTTAGATACCAAACAGAAACATGAAGGAATTATGCACAATCATTGTAGTATCCCCTTTAATCCAAACCCCAGTTGCTTTCTGTTATTCTTATTTTTTTATTTTTTATATCAGATCTTGTGTGGGAGAGGATCACAGGCTTGCCTATTCTGCTTTTCCCAGATGTTAAGTAAATCCACTCCAGATGGTCTTCTAAATATCTTTTCAGCTGGCAATGCAAAGCAAGTTTACTTTCACTCACTCAATGAAACTGACATATCTATTTGGGCATGTTTTCTTGGCTCACAGAGAGGAGAATGGAACTACATAATTCACCAACAGGGAGATAAAGTTCAAATAAGGAACAAGATGAAAGAGGAAAATGGAAAAGGTATTACATGCATTGCCAGCTTCAGAGCCAAAGTTACACTTGACAAGTAGTCAGTAGTTGCCTCCTGCAGTGAGCTATTGGAGTACTTGGAATGCCTCAAGTAAGATATTGGGGTACCTGGTACCTCAAGTTGCCAAACAATACTTGATCAATCACTTACTGTTGTCTACAATTTGCCCCTATATTGTAAGTCTCTGATTCTAATTTTAAAACATACATCCTTCATGAAGGAGTTCACAATTGAAGCTGTTAACAGTCATGGACAGTCTAGTGTAAGAGTTTCATTTGGACTGAGAGACAATTTGTATTGGGAGAGAGGAAAAAGCATGAAGAACTGGGAAACTGGGGGCACCTTCTATTCAATGATTCCACAAATTAGCCAAGTACTCATCCTAATAATGCAGCTCCAAGGAGAGGAAGATTTGCAGAGGGTCAGCTCTTAATTAAAGGAAAATTTAAACAAACACAATTATGAGGAATGGAAGCCTCAGGGAAATATTAATTTGCTAAGGGTAAATTAAGACTGAATGTGGGTGAATATTTGTCTTTACCTTGTTCCATAAAATTCACAGACTGACATCCATATGCAAATATAAAGGGGTTCTTGATCTTCCCATATCAAACTCTTCACACACAGAACAGTTTCTGCATTAGCATTTCAAATTTAGACAATCACTATGTTGATTTTGATGGAAAATAAAAGGGTTTAAATCAAGTTAAAACAAAAACAAACAACAAAATGTGGATTCAAATGTATTATAGGAGTCTTTCCAGGAATTATTTTTAAATGAAAGTATACTTTGTAATATGAATAATCATAACCTGAAGTACTGGCTCTGAGTTCAGATTTTTGTATATCAGGTTTCTGCAATATGGGAAAACATACCATGAAATAACTAAATTGAGCTCATCATCTTTCTCTTTCCTCTGCCTCTATTTTTTCTTTACTTCTGTCTCAGAAACCACCTTCACACTCCATATCTAGCTTCCCCATTGCTTTATTTGGCCACAGTATGCAAGGGAAATTTATTGGAAATTCCATGGAGACCAAAGACGTTGCAAGAAATGGAAAGAGTGGTTGGCATAAGTTTGGGTTTAAAGCCCAGGTAAGCACTAGAATAAGAGTAGAAGAGCAAATTTTGGTCAGGCACAGTGGCTCACACCTGTAATCCCAGCATTTTGGGAAGCTAGGCAGGTGGATTGCTTAAGCCCAAGAGTTTCAGACCAGCCTGGGCAACATAGCAAGACCCCATCTCTAAAAATAAAAAGCAAATTTTATTCACCATTCACGTGATTTTTGGATGAAGAATATTAATTTCATTAAAATGTCAAACTTTTATTCATGAAAATGTATCATAAACATTAAAAGTAAAATAAACTGGATTAAATATATGACATATGTCAAGACACTTAATGTCAATATATAAAGGCTCTTATAAATCAATAAGAAAGACATTAACATCACTAAAAAGTTGAACAAAGGAAATAAACAGGCAGTACTCGAAATAATGAATAAACTTGGACAAAAAAATTAAAAAGTCACTAGCTTTACTAATAAAGAAATGCTAACAAAAAAAGAGAATCCTCTTTATTCACCTACCAAATGGGCAAATATATTGTTCAGTGCTGGCAAGGGGGCAGAGAGACAAGTACTCTCATAACCTGCTTATGGGAACTTAAAGTGGGACAACCTTTCTGGAGGGCAATTTGGCAGTATGTATCCATAAACATGGCCTTAAACATGTCCATAAATGTTTGGCCCAGTATTCCTACTTTGAGACATTTATTCTATGAAAATAATTAGAGATGCTGTATGAGTGTTGTCAGCACAGCATTACTCATAATAAGGAGAGATTGGAAAAAATTGAAATGTTCATGTTGTAGAATAGTTAAATAAGTTACAATTATCTAAAGGTTGGAATACTATATCATCATTAAAACTCATGTTTGAAAATGTTTAATAACAAGAAAATGTTCATAATATAATGCTAGATTTTTAAAAGGCAGGACACATATACAGTCATGCACCACACAATGGCATTTTAGTCAATGACAGACCCCATATATGACAGTGGTCCCATAAAATTATAATACTATACTTTTACTGTGTCGTTTCTGTGCTTAGATATGTTTAGATACACAAATATTTAACATTGTGCTACAGTTGCCTACTGTATTAGTTCATTTTCATGCTGCTGATAAAGACATACCTGAAACTGGGAACAAAAAGAAATTTAATTGGACTTACTGTTCCACATGGCTGGGGGGGCCTCAGAATTATGGCAGGAGGAAAAAGGCACTTCTTACATGGTGGCAGCAAGAAAAAATGAGGAGGAAGCAAAAGCAGAAACCTCTGATAAACCCATCAGATCTCTTGAGACTTACTCACTAGCATGAGAATAGGATGAGAAAGACCAGCCCCCATGATCCAATTAACTCCCCCTGGGCCCCTCCCACAACACAGGGAAATTCTAGGAGACACAATTTAAGTTGAGATTTGGGTGGGGACACAGCCAAACCATATCATTCTGCCCTGGCCTCTCCAAATCTCATGTCCTCACATATCAAAACCAATCATGCCTTCCCAACAGTCCCCCAAAGTCTTAACTCATTTCAGCATTAATCCAAAAGTCCACAGTCCAAAGTCTCATCTGAGACAAGGCAAGTCCCTTCCACCTATGAACCTGTAAAATCAAAAGCAAGCTAGTTACTTCCTAGATACAATGAAGGTGCAGGTATTTTGTAAATACAGCCTTTCTAAATGGGAGAGATTGGCCAAAACAAAGGGGCTACCGGGCCCATGCAAGTCGAAAATCCAGCAGGGCAGTCAAATTTTAAAGCTCAAAAATGATCTCCTTTGACTCAAGGTCACAATGATGCAAAAGGTGGGTTCCCATGGTCTTGGGCAGCTCCACCCCTGTGGCTTTGCAGGGTACAACCTCCCTCCCAGCTGCTTTCATGGGCTAGTATTTAGTGTCTGTGGCTTTTCCAGCTGCACGATGCAAGCTGTCAGTGGATCTACCATTCTGGGGTCTGGAGGATGGAGCTTCTCTTCTCACAGCTCCATTAGGTAGTGCCCCAGTAGGGACACTGTGTGGGGGCTCTGACTCCACATTTTCCTTCTGCATTGCCCTAGCAGAGGTTCTCCATGAGGGCCCTGCCCCTGCAGCAAACTTTTGCCCGGGCATCCAGGCATTTCCATACATCTGAAATCTAGGCAAAGGTTTCGAAACCTCAATTCTTGACTTCTATGCAGCCACAGGCTCAACACCACATGGAAACTGCCAAGGTTTGGGGCTTCCACCCTCTGAAGCCACAGCCTGAGCTCCACGTTGGCCCCTTTCAGCCATGACTGGAGCAGCTAGGACACAGGGCACCAAGTCCCTGGGCTGCACGTAGCACAGGGACCTGGGCCTGGCCCACAAAACCACTTTTTTCTTCCTGGGTCTCTGGGTCTGTGATGGGAGGGTCTGCCATGAAGGTCTCTGACATGGCCTGGAGACATTTTCCCCATGGTCTTGGGGATTAACATTAGACTTCTTGCTACTTATGCAAATTTCTGCAGCCCAGTTGAATTTCTCCTCAAAAAATGTTTTTTTCTTGTCTACTGCATCATCAGGCTGCAAATTTTCTGAACTTTAATGCTCTGTTTCCCTTTAAAGATGGAATGCTTTTAACAGCACCCAAGTTTTAAATGCTTTGCTGCTTAGAAATTTCTTCTGCCAGATACCCTAAATCATCTCTCTCAAGTTCAAAGTTCCACAGATCTCTAGGGCAAGGGCGAAATGCCACCAGTCTCTTTGCTAAAACATAACAAGAGTCACCTTTGCTCCAGTTCCCAACAAGTTCCTCATCTCCATGTGAGACCACCTCAGCCTGGACCTTATTGTTCATCTCACTATCAGCATTTTTGTCAAAGCCATTCAACAAGTCTCTAGGAGGATCCAAACTTTCCCACATTTTCCTGTCTTCTTCTGAGCCCTCCAAACTGTTCCAGCCTCTGCCTGTTACCCAGTTTCAAAGTCGCTTCCACATTTTTGGGTATCTTTTCAGCAATGCCCCACTCTACTGGCACCAATTTACTGTATTTAGTTCGTTTTCATGCTGCTAATAAAGACATACCCGAAACTGGGAACAAAAAGACATTTAATATGGTCATACAGTTCCACATGGCTGGGGAGGCCTCAGAATCATGGCAGGAGGCAAAAGGCACTTCTTACATGGCAGCGGCAAGGAAAGATGAGGAGGAAGCAAAAGCAAAAAACCCTGATAAATCCATCAGATCTTGTGAAACTTATTCAGTATCACAAGAATAGCACATGAAAGCCCAACCTTCATGATTCAATTACCTCCCTCTGGGCCCCTCCAACAACACAGGGGAATTCTGGGAGATATAATTCAAATTGAGGTTTGGGTGGGGATACAGCCAAACCATATCACCTACAGTATTCAGTACAGTAGCATGCTGTACGAGTTTGTATCCTAGGAGCAATAGGCTATGCCATATAGCCTAGGTGTGTAGGAGGCTACACACCTATACCATGTAGGTTTGTGGAATACACTCTATGATGTTTGCACAGTGACAAAATCACCTAACAACGCATTTCTCAGAACGTATCCCCATCGTTAAGTGATCCACAACTGCATTATTATCATTTTGCTAAAATAAAAAGTGTGAAGTCTATTTATATAAAATAGAATGGAAAGAGGGATAAAGTCACTTATGCTTTTTCTTTTAATTTTAGTACTTTCTATGTTTTTCCAAATGTCCAAACTGAACACATTAATTTTATACTTAGAGAGAAATATGCAGATGCTACCTCAGAAGAGGAAAGACATTTGTAAACTGCTTTGAGTACATCTGGGTCTGCTTCCCACATACTGTACTCAAGGTTTCCAGATTCTTCATCTACCACAGGAAGAAGCCATTTGTAACCCTGGCCTGAGCCCTCCCTTCTTGCCTCTGTGTCTTTATTTGCTGATGTCTAGGTGGTATATAGTCCTTCTTGAAATATGCCTTTCTCACCCAGAACCTTTCTGCTGGTCATGAAGAACACCTCAGGAAAAAAAAAAAAAAAAAAGGCCTGCTTTAATATGCCACATTTGTATTGGGTAGCCCTTAGAATAGGTCAGTGATTTTCCACTCTGGCTGTACATGAGAATCCCCCAGGGAGATTAAAATAAAACAAAACAAAGCCCAGGAATCACTTTGAGAGATCATGATTTTATTGCTCCAGAGTAAGACTTGGTCATCCGTTTTTCATACTTCCTAGGGTGACTGTAATACGCGACCAGCATTGAAAGCCACAGAGGCAGGTGAACACACAGAAAAAGAAAGAAATGCTTTGTTCAACTGATTTCAGTTGAGTAACATAGACAGGAATGGACACTAACCTTCTGGGGACCTGTCTCACTATTGTCTTCCCACTCCACTGGCCCCCGAGATACCACTTATCTACCAGCTGTTCATTTGTTAAACTCATAAGATCATCAAGCACATCACTGACTTTCAAATTCATCATCTGAATGACCCCATAAGATGGGCAGACTCAAAAACAATGTTCAACATTCTCTTCTGTTTTCCTTCTAAACTCATTCATGTTAAGGTCACTGCTAAAATGTACATGTGTTCGCTGAAAGCATAACACATTATGCCATTAGCTATTTTAATGCTGGCACCTGGAAAAGGGAAGGGTGCTGAGGGAATTGAGCATAGGATAGGAAAGTTTTAATATGGGGAAAGAGG
Organism: Piliocolobus tephrosceles; assembly: GCF_002776525.5. Taxonomy (NCBI): domain Eukaryota; kingdom Metazoa; phylum Chordata; class Mammalia; order Primates; family Cercopithecidae; genus Piliocolobus; species Piliocolobus tephrosceles. The sequence continues at coordinate 31,168,954 of NC_045445.1, read as the reverse complement.
AAGAAAAAGACTGGGATTGGTAGTGATAGGCGTACTCAAGGTACTGGGGAGACAGGGAAGCAAACATCAGGATGTTGTATGACATCAAAAAGAGAAGAGAAAAGGACATGAGGAATTAAGTTCTGTCTACACCAAAATGTTGCTAAGGGTCATCTTAAAATGAGAGCTATAAAGTAAGTTGGACATGATGCACTTGAAAGACCACTAAATTGGAAGCCAAGAGACTTGCTTACAGGGTCAATACTAGGGCAAGGTAAGTGACACTGCACTTGTGCAACCCTCAGAAAGTGCCTTCTTGAATTTTTACCCTAGGTGCTTCACCTGCCTCACGTTAGCTCCAACTCTGCTTGCTTAGATTCCAGTCTCGCTTCTGATTCTAAACTAACTGTGAGATATTTGGCAAGTCACTTCCCCTGTCTAAGCACCGCCCCTCAAACCTGAGAAGCTCCACTCTTACCTGTCTTAGATATTGGGCTTCCATAAAAATTTCATTTGAAAAGAGTTACAGAGCTTTAAAAATTGTATCCTACTTCTCTGAGTCATCTGTAAGAGTACTAGCCTATAAGACTGTGGTTCTATGTCTAATAATTGTAAGCTACAGGAGTTTTCATGGGCCACTTTAAGCCTCTCTTTATCAACCTGAAAATATTGACAAGGTAATTTCTAGCACAGGCCACTGGAAAAGTATTGAATTACCCTCTGGGAAAGACCATCTTGCCTCTCTAGAACATTTCGAGAGGGTCAGTAAACCTGCTTGGGGCTTTGTGGCAAACCCTCTGAGAATCACAGCCAGGCACAAATTGCTATAAATGTCAACACTCATGAGAAGCCAGTTCATCAATATCAGCAACTCCCATCATTTTGGGGACTGTTAAAAGACCCCGTCAGAAGTACAAATGATGTGGGTCTGAGAGATCTGGTACAGATTCACAGCTGACAGCAGGTGGTGATAGTCCCTGCTGGAAGATGCACAACAGGAACAAAATTATCCTCAACTATATTTCCTTGGTTATCTTTATTATGAACTTCCATATGTCAATATCCTATTTATTGTTCTTCTGTGTCTTCAGATCAAATACTAAATGTGTTCGGCATGGAGTGGTTTTTCACTTGTTTATACATTGAACAAAATCCTGGCCTTCTTTCCCCTGTGAAAATGATTTTGACAATTATATATTTGAGATCTTTTTGTATCTGATGCTATCCCTGTCATGAGATCAACGTTATAGTCACAGATGAACCCCCCAGAAACAAACTGAAATAGAGATTCACATGCAAGAAGTCTATTGGCTGGTACTGTCATTATCAACAATTGTGGGAAGAAGAGAAGGACACAGGTTTGGGCACAAAGAGAAAATGAGCTATGGTGCAGTCATAACAAAGCCTCAGCTCCCTTCAGGGAGCTCTGAAGTTAGGATGACTCACCTTTAGAGTTACCTCGCTGGGGGTATGAGGGTTGTGCCATTCTATCCTGTGGCAATCAGTCATTGGATGCAGGATACCCCAGGAAGGGGTCATAACCTTAAGCTGCAACTTTTCCAACAACTGAAGGAGTAAGTTCTATGGTGCTGAAGGAGGATCTGGGTGGTACAGCACAGCATCCACCACACTACCCTTTACCAACATTGTCACACCTTATTTGCCAAGAGTAGCCCAATCACCACTCCAGTAGGATTAAATTGGTCATAGCTGCAGCCCAGTTCTTCATCCATAATTTCCTTCTCACTCCTTGCCACAAACTATGTTATATTGGTATAATGCAGATGACAATCTAGCATTCACCCACTTACCTATATGGTAACTACCATTCTTTAAAATGAGGAAGAAGAGGACAGTGGATAGCAACAGCAGTCTGGAATCAGAATGAGAGATTTTGCTGTTCAAATAAAAGTAGTTTTTACTGTTGCAAAATTGAGCACGTTAAAGCTCACAGAGAGTGGATGACAATTCTGAAGCTGCTAAAACAGCAGGCTTATTTTTACAAAGTCAAGGGTTTGTTATGTACCTCCCCTCCTACAAGCACCAATGCCTGTTTTTTTCTCTGCATCCTGAGTCAAATTTTTCTTTTCTTCTCCCTCAAGTGCATATTTACTCTGTTTGGTCAGCTTCATCAGGAAACAGTCAAACTACAATAAATTAGGTATGAAAACAAATAAAAGTTTTTCTTGGGCTGCTCAGTGACAGGTACTGAGCTGAGGTGACCATTCCCCCCAGGGTTCTATAGTACACAGTCACATGCTTAAGCAAACACAGAGAAAGTCTGCATGGTAAAAGACACTGCAATATTCAGCCACAGTTCTGACTTGCTCAAAAAATGTGAGCAAGGCTCAGAGCCCAGGAGGCTCCAGACATGCTCTCATTAAAAAGCAGTGTGCTTTTTCTACTTAATTTTTGAATAGGTAATACATTCACATGGTTCAAAGAACAAAAGTATAAAAAGATCTGTAAGTCACTGTTTAGTAAAATGCCTCTCATTTGTGGCAGTGTGAAGCCTACAAAGGAGCTCTCATCTATCATCTATGTCTTCCAGAAGCGTATGTTCTGAGAGGACAGCATGAGTTGTACTTCTTTTTAATCTTTATTGTTATTGTATTTACAGAAAATAATACCTGCTTCTTGTAAAAGGGCCAAATTTTACATAAATAAATGACAGTGAAAATAAAAGGCCTTGGTAATCCTACATCTCAGAGATAACTCTGCCAATTCCTTCAGATTTTTTCCATACATATGGAAACATATAGTTTCTTCACAAAATAGAATTATAACATAAATGCTATTTTACAGCTTGTTTTTTCTATTACTACCTATTACACAATATATTATATATACTGTCCAAATCTTTTCTTATTAGTGTACACAGATTCAGCTGTCTTTCAAACAATAGCATAGTATTCTATGTGTATTTACTATAATTTCTTTATCCAGTTTTATTTTAAAATTTTAAATGTCTGTGATATAATTCTTTAAACCCATTTCTCCATTGCTTATAATTAATTTACCGTGAATTTAAATCTACTCATTTCTGGAGAAATTAATGAGAAGTCAGTAAAGGAATTTTCATGGGCAAAGAAGATAATCCAGAAATGTCTGCAGGTGTAGTCAGATGTGCCTGTTAAATGGACAGACAAGTGTGGCTGCCTGGAGTACTGAATAAGTGAGTGAGGCCATTTTCCAGATTTGAATGAATTTGAAAATAGGGGAGAAGTGGGGACTGGAATAGGGTGAGGGATTAAACAAAGGGAGATAAAAGCAGGTTGGAATGGAATAAATCTTGACACATGGATGGTGAGTCTTTCCAGACGAAAGATTTTTATGGAGAGAACTGACATGTTTTAGTTGAATCCAAGCTTGATACTAATTAACAATATAATTTGGGTATTTAAAAATATTGGCAAAGGCTGTTAAAATAACAACGCACATCAAAGCAAGCAATAATCTCATTGTCATCCACACTGATCAGATCACACTGGAATTATTAGGACCAATAAAATATTGACAGATATCCATAGGATAGAGTGAACAGCGGGGGAACTTGTCATCATGCCATAAAAGTAACAGTGGAAGGACTGGGACGTCTTTAGCCTGAGGAAAAGAATGTTAAGGGGAAACATGCTAACTGCCTTCAAAAATGTGAAGGACTGACACGTGCAAAAGGGGTTAAATTTGCTCTGTGTCATCCTAAATGGTGGAATAAAACCAATGAGTACAGATTACGAGAAGGCTTATTTTGATTCAACACATGAACAGCTGTATTCTGCTAAAGGGCCTTTTAAAAAGTTTACTTTAAATATATTAAAGACTCTGTTCACTTTCATTAACATTATTTAGCCAATGTTTTCTTCATAAATAGTACAAAAATAAAATTCAACTCAGTCTTTGATGAAGTTTCATAAATTCTTAATTAGTGAGATTCAAAATAATGAGGCTTTATCGTACACTGTTTAAGAAAGATTTTCAATTGTCTTAATCTCTTTCTTCCTATGTTTATTTCTCAATCCCATGCCTTGGCCTACCATGTCCCCTCAACTCCCACTGAAGCAGAAAGCACATCAACAACCCACATGAAAATGTAAATCTGAGAAATAAATATGCGTGGTTGGTTTAAAAAGAGAAAAAATTAACATTTAAAGCAATGGTAATTTACTCTGATCTGTAATTTTGAGCTCCTGTGCTGAAATTGCTCATTTGGAAATTACCAAGTGCTTGGGTCTCATTTGTGATCTTCTTCCTGCATACACCCAGCACACAAAGGATTCATAATGACCGGCTGAGTCACTGCTGCCATCTCCCTGAAGCGTGCTCTTCAAATGTCAATACCATTTTCTATGGTACAATGAAGAAAATTCTGAACTGTAGCCTGCTTACACTAAAGGGTGAGCCCGAAACAGCACAGAACCTGGAATATGCTCAAAGGACATTGCAATCCTCTCCCATTCTCTTCTCCTCCAGTCATCAAATTGCTATGGCATGGATCATTTTGGCTTTGCAAATCATCCCCATCACCCACTCCCATTAGTCATTACTTGAATATAAATGAAAAACTATTTAGGTTTATGGGATGAAATGAGCATATATCCCAATATCCCAATATCCTTCTGGCAATATCCCAATAAAATTATATCTATAGTTGAAGTTATACTCAGATATGGATTCAAACCAGAAGCAAAACTACAGACACAATATAATATTAGACACATGAATACTCTAAAAGACCAGCATGTAGAAAACTCTTGTGCTATTCTTATGGATCATACTTTAGATATTTTGTTCTTCCCAACTTCTTAAACCCTAACTCCAAAAAGGCTACCCAAAACTCAAGCATCAGATCTTTTCTCTTTTTCTCATTCAGCATAGATCCAGGGTAGTAGCTAACAGTTATCTAATGTAAATTAGCTAAAAAGGAACTATGAATTCCTGGTAAATTTAATTGAGAAAGGGAAAGAATTCAGGAAAACTTAATATGACTGAACTTTTTCCATAATGTTGTGATCAAGAGCTCAAGAGTATGATATCTTTGTTATAGACTGTCTTTTTCAGGTTTTCATAAAATTATTTTACTTGGGAGACATAATTTACGTTGTTGGATAGTCCTTTCTATGTAAGGAGAAGCCATATTATAATGAGGCTCTATCTCTACTGAAATTATTTCTAATTTGCCAGAATGCTTATATAGAAGATGAAATAAATGAGCTTCAACTACAGTAAGGAAATTGCAGGCAGTTGTAAGAAGTTCTTGATTTTATTCCATAGATATTTTGATAATGCATGTCAGTAAAAACAATTAGATAATATAATTCAGCTGTGAGCTCTCATGTAGCCACTTGATGCCTGGTGCCCAAAAGTTGTAGAATCTTCTTTCCTTTACAACAAAATGAAAGTGCGAACTGTCTGGAGGGTTAAGGCTGAGGTTATGAGTAAGCCTGCTTTCCATAATGGATAAGGTTCAAAGGCACCTGATGGACTATGAATAGAAATTCAGTAGAACCTTAATACCTACAGAAAGATTTTTAAATCATTGAAGCTGTTTTTCCTTCCTTCAGGATTTTCCATCCTCCAAGCGATTATGGAAGCAGCCGTGCAAAACAACTGGCAAGTGACAGCAAGGTCTGTAGGAAACATAAAAGACGTCCAAGAATTCAGGCGCATCATTGAAGAAATGGACAGGAGGCAGGAAAAGCGATACCTGATTGACTGCGAAGTCGAAAGGATTAACACAATTTTGGAACAGGTACATTTGAGATTTATTTCACCTCCAGCCAACATGTTAAATTATCAACCTGAGGCAGCTCCCATATCTGCTAATAAATTAAGTAGCCAACAGACTAAACGTGCCAACAGTTTTTGATAGTCTCTTTAATCTTTTTTTCCTCCCCGGTGGCTGCAGGAAAAAAAAGAAAGAAAGAAAGACAGAAAAGAGAAGAAAATCTAAGCTGTTTGAAAATTGCATTCCATGATTAATCTGGAAGTATTTGCAATTTAATGCTACCTATCCGATAAACATACCCCTCCACACCTCTGTTTCATAGACGACTGACTTTCAAAGTAATCCCCTTCCTTTCCCATACCTTCTTCCCAACAGGGAACAGACAAGGGACTAAGCAGTGCAGAAGGATAGGGTTTTTGTTTCAGGAGCCTCATTGCTGGAATATGTACTATTTCCAGACCCTTCTAAAGATCACCACCCATTCTTCATGACTATGGATAGACAGACTGTCAGGACAGTACTCACCAAGTTTTGAATTTGTCTATATTTTTTCAGATTATCCCTCTGGATACAGAAACAGAGAGAGAAAGAGAGAGAGAGAACAATTTAAGACTATTTTTTTCCATTTTATAACTTTTTAATTCATTCACTCCACAAAAATTCATTTAAGACCCATTACATGCTGACAATGTGGGCAACAACAAGTTATCACTGTCCCTTAATTTCTCAAAGGAGAAATAAGATCTTATGTTACTTTAAAATAACCTAATTTTTTTTGAGACAGAGCAAGACTCAAAAAAATTAGGTTATTTTAAAGGCCAACATGGTGAAACCCCATCTCTATTAAAAATTAAAAATACAAAAATTAGCTGGGCGTGGTGGCAGGCACCTGTGATCCCAGCTACTCAGGGGACTGAGGCATGAGAATCATTTGAACCCGGGAGGCAGAGGTTGCAGTGAGCTATGATTGCACCACTGCACTCCAGCCTGGGCAACAGAGCGAGACCATTTTTAAATAAGAAGTGGCATATGAGAAAAATGTTTATGCTTTTAAAAATAGAATTCAATGGGCCAAAATATATTCATTATTAAGCTTGGATATTTAAATTTAAGACTAAAAAATATTAGAAGAAATGTTTCACCCTAAACCAGATGTGCTCGGGTAGAGTCAAGCTGAAATGTGAAGAAAGTTTATTACTTTCCTTAGAAGTTTCAATTTGCCAGTTAATAACAAAGTGCCCACACTGCCATAAACAAAACTGTAAGGGAAACATTTCCATTCTAATTCAATCCCAGTGTACCTAGAGGCCAAAACAGCTTCAGAGATTGAAATTATAGTGAGCAGCTATTGCCTGGGAGAGCTGTTTTATAGCAAATTAAATATTAATAATTTGTCAGATATGCCCCCATAAGAAAAGAAATGCAAAAAAAAAAAAATAGGTGACAAAAGGAAAGAGAAGGGAAGAGAAGGAAGGAAGGGAGAAAAGGACAAACGGAGAAAGGGAAGGAGGGAAATTGCTGACTCTGTATCATAGAAATACAAAGTGTCCCCTTGTTAAGATCAGCATTACCCTCTAGTGAATCATACTTCACAGAAAATCTAGAGCACTAGCCTGGTTAAATCAAGTTTCTCAACTAACATTCTCCTGAGCTACACAAATGATCTACCTGCCCCCTCCCCCCCCCCCCCCCTCCACCCCCCCCGCCACAAAAAAAAAAAACCTTCCTTTGATTTTCTTAGATCTTGAAAGTGAAGAATCAGGTCAGTGATGTTGGTGCATGTACTACATGCCCTCTAAAATTTTATACCAAAATAGCCTTTTAGTGGGTGACCTACTTAATAGCCCAAAGCAGAAGAACATCCTCCTTGTCATACTTTGTTTTTCTTCTTTTGTACTAGTGACTTTGGCTTCTTAGATATCTTATATTATGTTAAAGTCTTTTGGATTTTATAGAACTTTTTACTGCAGTCTGGGATTTTTCAGCATTATGTAATAGAAAAGCAGTGGGTAGAGCTCTGAATTCTATATAATTGTGGGACCTTGGGCACTTAAATATCTATGCCTCAGTTTTCTCATCTATATAATGGAGAAGATAAAATTTTCTCTACATCACATGATTGGTATAATTGCTTTAAAAAGTATAAAATGCTACAGAAAGAAATCATTACTACTAGATACTTTCAGGAAAACTAAACTAGCATCATTCAAAAACTCTATTCTCTTTTCGTGTCATACTTCTCCACCTTCCTTTCTTCTATATGCATATTCATAGTATCCTTTAAAATACTTTCTACACAATTTTTCAGGAAACATTGTTCAAAGAAAAGTTTTAGCAACATCTAGGTAAGGATAGAAAGTTACTTTCATTTATTATTTTTCCCTCTTTCAAAAAATTGTCATAAAACCATCAACTCATGATTGTTTTTTCTGCCATTTAAGGTGTTCTTACTAGGTCATAAATTCTATGAGGGAAGGACTAGATTTATCTTGTCCACTATTATATCTCCAGTGTCCAACAGAGTAACTGTCACATGATGTCGGATGAATGAATGGATAGATGGATACTGAACAAGTACATTTCAGAAGTTCCACTGCAATTCTGTTGTATTTCCATCCAGAGGCACAAAAGTACCTACTGTTACATGATGTGATTATTATCAAGGTACACATTATCTCAAAGGTGTGACTTTCTGCTTAAGCTTGTTTCAATGATATAGTGAATTTGCCATAATTTATTTAATGAAAATAAATTTTCATTAAACAAATTATTTAAATTAAGCAACAACTTCAACATGATATTTCTTTATAGAAAACATTTTTTAAAGACATCGAATACTAAAATACAGAGATATCAATCACCTTTCTCATTGGTTTCTAACCAGTCTTTTGATAAATTTATCATAGTTCACTATACAACTCCTGATTGGAATGATAGCATTTATAACTCAATCAGTATTAAGTTCTCCCTAGAGATGCTCCCATCCTCCAAGAGTGTATTCAGCTCTGTTTGAGATCATTTTTGTGGAAGGAAATTTCTACAGTCTCCCACAAAATGATATTTCATACCACTATCTGAGGTAGAAGAACCTGTTACACCACTGTAACACTGTTTCCTACAGATCAGATTTTGGCATAAATTAAGTTTATATTGTACTCTATATCCAATGAGTGTTAATAAAAATGCTTCGATGTGGTGCAATTTTAAAATATAAGCAGGTCTTCAACATAGTGTTATATAGCATAACCTCCTCATGTCATGATATAAGTTCTGGTTTTCCCTGTGAATATTCAAACACATAAGGTAAATCAAAATTCTTTCAATATTTTTTCCCCAAAGCTCTTTTTTTAAAACTGTTTCAACCCTTGAGATTACATTAAGGGAAAAATTCAATTAGATATCAATCAGTTGTTCACATCTCTATTTAACAGTTAATCTACAAGAGAAGCATTCTAAATTTATAGATATAAGAATTAACATAGAAGAGGACAGCACTGGAGAGAGATGAAACCATGAAGGGTTGGTAGGGCACATAAAGAATATTTAGAGATTGTATATCCTGAATTTAAGATTTAAGAGCACTTTCCATAAGAAGGTTTAGGTGTACAAGGGTGAATGAACCACTGGCCTGACCCAATATAGCATTCCTATTACTGTGCTGTGCTTATGAAGCTCTCCTTATTGGTGGACCGCTACCTTACTCAATTCAATGACCAATCTAAACATTAATTTTTGAAAAGGTTGCCTCTCTGGGAGTTATCTATTTGTTACTGAAGAGATCCTCCACCACAGTAATATATACCTTACAGCTTTGTTGCACCTTTAATGTCTATTCAGAGAAGCAGCATAATAGTGTTTCAGAGCATGCACTCTGGAGCCAGTCTGCATGGATTCTGTCACTTATTATTTTTGTGACCCAAGGCAAGTTATTTAATTCTCTGTGCCTCCATTTTATCATAGAAAAATGAGAGTGATAACTGTACTATGATGAGTTAATATATGCAAACCATTTAGAAAGGTGCCTGACACATAGTGTTTATATAGAGCTTTGATGCCAACACAAAGTGTTTTCCCATAGATAATCTGATTTGACACTCACTGTAAGAGGCAGGCAGAGCAGATAGGTTTTATCCCAAATTTACAGATGATAAATTGAAACTTGTAGACATTTATATGACTTGTTTAAATGTAACCCTCTGCTCAATCCTAGTAAGTGGCAGAGCAAGGATAAAACTCAAGTCTTCTGATTCCTCATATAGTTCTCTTGCCCCTACACTGCACCATCTCTTTTAATTTGTAAGTTGCTCTTTAAATAAATATTTAGCCAATGCCAAAACTTGGATTTGGCCTGCTTATCAGGTTAAATCTTAAAACAGTTGCAAAGCAATTAGAGAAGATCCAAAGAAAAGCAGCAAAAATATGATTAAAGTGTTAGAAAATGGGTCCTGTGAGGAAAAGCTAAGTGAGTTGGGGTTGTTTAGCCTGGTGAAACAGAGCCAAGAGGCAGTTTAATCACCTTCTCAAGTATAAAGAGTTATCATAAAAAGGGCACTGAGCAACTGTTCTGCATGCCTAAGGACAGTACCAGAGCAAATGAGCTTAACTAGACTAAAGAGAGAGTCAGTATTAGAAACGAATCATTATAAAACAGAGAGGAAATGAAGACAGTAAAATCTCACCAGTTCAGGCTATGTGAAGGTGAAGCCATACTGAATTAGTGAAAAGTCAGATCTAGATATGTCTTAACATTGTTTTCAATAATATACAAATATTCCAAATTAATCCTGTGTGTTGACAAGTAAATATCTTTATAGAAGACTTACTTAATAAATAGATAAAAGTATTTTCTAATTTGTCTATTCGTTATATAGCTAAAAGCCTGTCCCCTTAAAAAGATTTACACATTTCCCCTTCAGTTTTAACTGTGTTTCTCTTTATTCCATAGAAAATTTACAGATAAGTCTTAGCATATCCTCTGCCTAAATTATAGCATGCGCTAATTTAGTGGGGCCCAAACCAATATGTTTCAATGTTCTACCTCAAATATTATATAAGGTATAATTTCACCTTGAGATATTCCAGGCTAAAATCACTTCATCATGGATGATGTGAAGGTAGCATTTCTTAAGGACAGATTTCTAAAGCAGGTCAATCCTTCAGGTAGATTTCATTTCAGAAACCCTGGCTGTCACTTTGAAGATGGTAGTTTTAAGAAATGAAAGTAAGTCAGTTTCCTAAATAAAACAGTATAAGCAAGCAAGATGAACAACATTAGGGGCCCTTCAAAAGTATGAGACTGTAACTCAAAGGGGAGAGTGCTCACATTTCAAAATATGTCTAGAAATTGTGGTCAATTGAGCACTGTTGCCTACAGCTGGACCTAGGACAAGTGAAGCAAAAATGTTATAGCTACATGCTTGCTCCCTGCCTCACCCTCACTCAGCAGATAGTTGTGCTGCCCAGTTCCTCTCCACTTTGTTGGTCCCTTTTTATTCCAGCCCTTACTCTCAATGTTCCTTGTAGAACATTGAGCTGACTTACCAATCCAAAAGACAGTTTGGGTTAGCAATTCTTTCTTCTTGGAATATTTTGTTTGCCATATAGTTGAGTAAATACAAGCTTGGAAATGAAATAGACATGATTTCTAATTTTAGCTCCCTGATTTCCTTGTTGTGTGACAACGGGGGCAGTGACAATTTCTTTGGGGCTCATGTTTCTCAGCTTAAAAGATTGTTCCGCTACCTTCCTTTCATGGTTGTTGTGAGGATCAAATAAGATTATATGTGGAAAGCACTTGGTACAGTGCTTGGCACTCAGCAGGTACTCAGTAACTGATGACCATAGCTATTTGCTCATGAGTGGTGAGTTTCTGTGTTCATGAAAATGAATTATGTGAGAACTATTGCTAAAGAACAGTGTCCTTGTGGCTTCCCCAAGGTATCAGTTAAATCTAAGGTCATATCATGAGAGCAAAGTCTGAGAATTGGGCTATACTCAGGTCTCACTAATATAAGTTTAGCATGTTAGAAGACCTCTCTGGTTTGTTTGTTTGTTTTTCCTGTGATATAACACTGGGTAACACATGTTGATTGATAAGCTCAAGAACTATTTGAGGATTAACTAGATTTTTCAGCATCACTGAAAATAATTAAAGGCATTAAAACCTTGAACTACATATGCTAACTGGGCATTTTTAATAACAAATATATATGTACTGAGTGCTTACTATGTTTCAGATATTATTTTAAGCAATGTATGTGTCTATATGTGTGTGCTTATATATCTCATGAGTTAATCTTCATATTATCCCTGTAGGTAGATGGAGATATTATTTCCATTTTACAGATGGGGAAATTGAGACTTAGAGTTCATGCAACTAATAATTGGTAGAGATGGAACTGGAACCCAGGGAGGTTGACACCAGGTACTCTTAATCACTGCTCTGATTGGCTTTGCATCTGACAGAATTTTCCAATCAGAATAGATTCAACCAAAAGTTATAAGACTTCTTGATACCCTCATATCTTTTACCTTATTCCATAGTATTCCTTTCATCCTATCCAAAGTCTGAAAAAGAAGATGGTCAGGAGCCATGGTTAATATAAATTATAAATTTGGAGGGACAGGGATACAGAAGTAAATTACTCAAATTTTTCTTCCTCTTCTCCACACCTACTGCCACAACTTACCCTGAAGCACTAAGTCTGATCAGAGTCTTCAATGCTAGAGTTTATCTAAAACATTTTCTATACTTAGGATTCTAAAGTTCTTCTAGAGACCTGTTTTCAGAGACATGGTTGTAAGCAGAGAGTCAAACAGTCTTCCACCACTACATAGTAGTGACTCTATACTTCACTTAGGTCTGTGTCCTCCATGACATTCAAATTATATGATGGGTTGGGTACTAGATGACAGACAGTATGGCTATACTGGAGCCACCCTAAAGCAAATCAGGATGTCATTTCTTTACCAGCCTGTGTCTAGTGGTGGGCTGGCTGAGAAGTCTTTCAGCATCTTCAAAAGACAAACACAAGTAAAGGATATGACAGATGTTATTACCTGGATTTCAGAGGTCAATCTGAGATCATGCCCCCATGAGAGAAACAAAGAGTGTACAGAAAGTGATCTCTTGGAGTAGATGAGTAATTGCTTAGCTACCTAAGAAATCACTGAATATTCAGGAGGTAATTCATAAAGAAGAAGGAAGGCAAATGGGATCAGACCTCCAGGGTGGGCATTGTAATTTACATGAAAACTGCCCCAGACAAGAGCCAGCCAACTGTTCTGAGGTTAAGCATCACACAAGGGTTTATATTCAGAATACTATACTAGGCACCATTAGGAGAAACAAAAGTTCTTTCTATTTGTAATAGCCCTTAGCAATGTGATTCAAGTCAGAGAGCAGTATCTTGACAAATGAAAAATAATATAACAAAAACTAGGTATGTAAATGCTGGTAGACTGAAAGAAATTAGAAAAGCCTAGAACTTAGTTTTGCATGTGATTGAACCATTCATGAAATGTAAGGTGAAAGTATTCTTAGTACCTCTAATATCTATCCATCTTCTTCTCCCAAGTGCATATTAAGGACTATATGTAAAAGAGGATATCCCATTCCTCTTTGCTTTCCCTGCTTCCCAATTTCCTAATGGCAAGCTTCCAGAGTAGATCAATACATGGCCAAACAACCCACTGGCCTTCCTTCATCTCTTACTGTATTTTAGTAGGTTGTTACCTTCTTTCTCCTGCCTCCAGCCATTCCAGGTGTCTCTCTGTAAGTTGGCTGCCTTATTCTTCGTTTTCAAGGACACTTTTTGTTATCTAACCAATCGTGGTGTCCAAATCGTGGTCACTATTTCTTAATCTAATGACATGGCAATTTGATGCTATTACTTAACACTTATTGGGCTACCTGGATTAATATATTTAAGCAATAATGCACCCAAAACTACAGAATGGTGTCCCAAAAGCAAAACCTATAGTTGGATTTCTTAAAGATGTTTATTGGAAACATGGTTTATCTTAAGTCTAACCTAATATCTCTAGGCCCTAAGCAAGGGAGACTCTACTTGCGGTAAAAGCCTTCAACAACATATGTTAGGTGACTTTGACACTCACTGACAGCCTTAAATAAACTTGTTCTATAAATGCAAAGATACTTATCCTAGGAGTTAGTAGCAGACATCAGTATTCTATATTTAGGAATTTTATCTTCAGCTTATTAAAAAAGATGGCCCAATTCTCTGGTCATACCTCACACTAGACTGGCTAGACTGGCTTTGTGACTGTTTAGAAGTAAATCCCCTCTGGGAAAACAAAGAAAAAAACTCATTCAATATCATTACTTTGAAACAGCAAGACTCTTGTTTATTTCAGATGATAGAAGTTTTAGTGTCAAAAAGGAAATGTTCTACTTAATCAACAGTTCCCTCCTCCCATTAAACAAAAATCTGATAAATGTTTGATTATTTCTTGTGAGGTTTGGGGGTTTTATTTTTAAAATAAACACAAATTCAAATTAATTTTCATTAGGGAACTTTTTGAGAGTCCTTGGGATGACTGAAGACACCTTGGGGTTTTGTAAAGCAGAGTACAGAAGCCTTGAAGCAGGAGAGCTGGATTCTAGCCCCAAGCTGTATGAGTTCAAAAAATCAGTCTCTCTACATCTCCATTTCCTGAACTGTAAAATGAATGTGTGGCATATGATAGTCTTTTCCAGTTCCATCAGGCTATGGTTCCCACAGCTGTGAAAAACAAGGTAGGAAATCTAGTTCAAAAAAATTGATTGATTCCCAACCCATTTTGCCACACTCAATGCTAGGGTGAGGAGAAAAGGACATGTCTTCCCTGCTGAAGAAGATTGCAATCTAGTAGGGCGATTTGTCAATGCAATAATTCTAGAAGTCAGAATATGATAAATATCTAAAAATGTGTGAATCAACTTTCCTGCTTTCTCAGGTTTCCGGGCTGGTGACCATCATTGATTTCTTAGCTGACTGACACTCTTACACACCTCAACATCAGTGAGCTTTGCTGAGACTTGGAGACAGAGATGATGGGAAGATTGAGATAATGTATCTTAAGGCCAGGGCACAGCCTGGAAGTTTATCATTTACCTCTATCCTTAGAACATAGAACAACAAATGTCTGCATTAAAAAGAGTTTCTGGTTAATCAAAGCTGTGCCACATATGTATATATAAATAAATATGACCTCAACCCTTCTAAGAAATACCTAGGGAAAATCCCTATTAACTAAGGGCTTCTGGTAATTGGATTCTGATTAACTGAGATTTGTTTGTTTATCATAAGCCTATCATAACTTCCTCATTATATCCACATTCACTGTTATCCTCCTGCTCAGATCCAACATATAGTAGATTGCAATACAGATGTATTAAATCAAGACCTTTCCTCTCCCTTTAACACCAGCATTTTAGCATTAAGGCTGGTATCTTACTCCAAAATTATAAAAATATGGACCAATTCAAATAGAACAATAAAACTGATGCAAATATCCTCTTTATTTTGAGTTAATCCCATCACTTAAGTCAAGTGAGATCTCCAATTCATACTTTTTTAAAAAAAGGAAAGGAAACCCTAGCCATATATAGCTATTTCATCCTTCCATAGGCAGTGAGTGTGTTTTTAGTTGGCAGAGGAAAAAAGAACCCCGATACCTCTTACTTTGTATGACTTGCACTGTGAACACTCAGTTAAGCCTTTGCAGGCACTGAGAGATTAAGTCCTATGAGTTAGAAATACTAGCTTGTAAACATTAATGAAATTTTTAAAATCATCATCCAGCTTTATTAGGAAATTTTCCCAGATTAAGAGCAACAAAAGGCCGGGCGTGTTGGCTCAAGCCTGTAATCCCAGCACTTTGGGAGGCCGAGACGGGCGGATCACGAGGTCAGGAGATCCAGACCATCCTGGCTAACACGGTGAAACCCCGTCTCTACTAAAAATACAAAAAACTAGCCGGGCGAGGTGGCAGCGCCTGTAGTCCCAGCTACTCGGGAGGCTGAGGCAGGAGAATGGCGTAAACCCGGGAGGTGGAGCTTGCAGTGACCTGAGATCCGGCCACTGCACTCCAGCCCGGGCGACAGAGTGAGACTCCGTCTCAAAAAAAAAAAAAAAAAAAAAAAGCAACAAAAATGTAGCAATTAGAGTGTTCATCACACAGCTGTATGATTATAGGAGTCTTGTTCTAGATTCTAACGGATGCTCTAACAAACAGTTTCGTGAGGGCTGCAAGAACCATAGTTTACAAAAGCAACACAAAAGCTAGTTATTGTTCAAGCTCACATTGCCACAGGACCCTTATGTTTAAAATAATTTACACTCTTGAGCTCCTCTACCAAGAGGCATCAAGCAAATACAAATATAGCAATAACAAAAAATAAAATAAAATGTGCAGATTCAAGTTCTTTACTGCACTAACACGGAAGGGCAGAGGACATTAATTGATCCATGCAAAGTTCCGGACTTTGATGAGACCAAATGTGGGAATCAGCCATGGACTAGTTTGATGGCATTGTTACCAAGCCACCGCCTGGCCCTTCCAGTCAAATTAAGCTCATCCTTTCAGGGACAGATTTACTTCAGTCCAGATTTGGCAAGGTCAAATTATCTCTGCTCAAAAGTTATGACAAATTGACAAGTGAGGGGCACCATTCAATGGGCCTGGGCGGGGGCTTGAGGAGATTGGTGACAATTAGTGTTACATCACCAGGGATGGAGCTAAAGTGGAAGAGATTCATAGCCAGATACCACTATATATATAATATTATATGTAGCCTCCCAAATATAAACCACCACCACCCTACTCTAAAAAAGAATAGCAACTGATCAAATATCTCCTAAAAGAATCCAGTATTAAGCCAATGACTAGCAATCTGGCTGAGTTCTATCTACTTCAAGATCATTGTGTGACATTGCACAGCCACCTCACCTTTCATCATCTCATGAACTTCAGCCATAAACTATAAAAATCCTTCTCTGCCTTACTGGGATGACATTAGGATGAATCAGGCAATTTCTCTAAGGTATTCTAAGATCCTCAGAGAGTGCAAGTCTACAAATACAAAGTATTATAATTAGAATCACTGCACCTCATTTCTTAAGGGGGAGAAAATGAATAAAGGAAGGAATGTGTGGTCACTGAGCCTGAGACTCAAAAGGCATTTAAAAGCTCTTTCTATCATCTGAGGTAAGTCTCAAGAGAGGGAAAGTAATCTGGTGGAGTCCGAGAAGAATTCAGTGAAGAACCTTCGTGCCGCCTGTGAAAGTGGCTAGGACATGCTCCCAGGACATTAAAAGCCTTCCTGTTTGTCTTTGACAATATAATGTTACTTTGCTATGATCACCATAAAAGTTTAGATTTGTGAATACCACCAAGAGAGTGGCAAGTGCTTTGATTATGGTGTTGTAGGCCAAAAAGGTCTTGCCTTCTATAGTGGGATTAATTGTTCATAAAAAAAGAATAGTATATTCAAACACAAGTGGTGTAACTGAAATTGTTTTCATGCCTTTAATTATCTCAATAGCAGAAATCCTAGCTCTACATATAACTGGATAATTAGTGGGGACAGAGAAAGGAAGAATGGGATCCCTTTCAGAGTTCAGCATTGGCCCAGAATGTGCCTGCTGAGCTTAAGAATGGGGACACAGAAAAAGGATAACTAGGTGAACGGATTTGCAAATCAGAACCTGGAGATTATGCTATCTAAAAGACACACACATTTGCTGAGGTAAATAAGAGAAAGACAAAATAGAGTATGACCTCAGTAATACTCTGTCTTGGATTAAGAGATAAGGATCTAGAGACAGTGAAACAATGGACCAGGTAGCCAAAGAGGGTGCTGTAGAAAGCTTCTTAATGGGCACTTTTAAGTACCTTGCCATCACTATCTTTTGAACAGCTCTGAGGGTCCTTTTCACTCCTCTTGACCTATTTCAAACTACTGCTTGTGCTTAACTTGAAAACTTCCTACTCAACAAATTGTTCCTCCTGCTTCCTTTGACCAATATAAAATCAATTGTTGTTTGACAGAATACTTTGTTGCCGTTTTCTCAAAGGTGCAAAGGGGAAAAAAACACCTTATTTTTACACACATTAATTTAATTTCAGTCTTACCTACTCAAGCACAACATAATCCTTCAAACTCCAACCGAACGAAGCCCCTTCACTATTTGGTGTCCATGGCAACCGCCACCAAGCCACTCAGAGAGTTGCAAGCAGTGGCAGAAAAGTGCATCTCCCAACAGAGCCATTAGCTCTTCTGCATTAACCCCATCAATAAAAGGTGGCAGCAGGCCCAGCCCTGCATTTTCTTTCATCAGGGAAGAGGAATGTTGACAGTGTTTCCTTCCCAGAGAGTGAGAATTGGGTGTGGCTACATCTCACACCGAACCTGTTGAAAATAAAGCATTGAGTGTAAATTACTGGAACTAACTAGGAGGACAATTTTCACTTGAGAAAACTTCCCACAGGTATGCTTCCCCAATGATTCTGTCAACTGCAGCCTCCACCACAACGCTGCTTGCTAAACTACAGCCAGTAATCTTAAACCCCACAAAGACAATAAACATGAAATCCTAGCCACTTTCTTCAATGGTTCTTAGCACTCAGTGACCTACAGGTCATACTCTCTGTTACCCATGTCAGGAAGGCATGAATGACAATTTCATGCCATCAAACTATATTTTATTTATTTATTTATTTATTTATTTATTTATTTATTTATTTATTTATTTACTGAGACAGAGTCTCGCTCTGTAGCCCAGGCTGGAGTGCACTGGTGCGATCTCGGCTCACTGCAACCTCCGCCTGCCAGGTTCAAGCGATTCTCCTGCCTCAGCCTCCCGAGTAGCTGGGATTACAGGCATGTGCCACCACACCCGGCTAATTTTTTGTATTTTTAGTAGAGATGGGGTTTCACCATATTGGTCAGGTTGGTCTCGAACTCCTGACCTCGTGATCTGCCCACCTCGGCCTTCCAAAGTGCTGGGATTACAGGCATGAGCCACCACACCCAGCCCCATCAAACTATATTTTTTAACGAAAAAGAGCAATGTCAATAATGGTCTAGGTACTGGAGGATTTATGAGCCAATAGTAAATGATATGGTTTCCTCCAAATACAGAGAAAGCTGTTCAGTCTACAAACTGTTTTTATGTGTTCCATATTTTTTGCTTTGTTCAGAGCTTAGCTTAAAAGTTGTCAGATACGAATTTCCCTTTACTGTACTCCAGAGGAAGACTAGGATGTTTCATGGGAATGGTTCTGTTTGTAATGTAAGTAAAACAGAATCCAACATATCTAACAGAGACATTTTTGCATAAAGAGAACCATCTCAGACTAGGTTCTTTGTGGAAACTAAAAAGGACCCACTACTCAAGTGTCTTCTTCATAGAATCTACATAAATAGGAATAATATTTAGAGTAGAAGGAACAAGTGAGTGGTTTTATCTTCCCAACCGCAAGAAAAAGAAAACAGAAGGCTATTATGCACAATCCTTTCCAGTAGATCCACTGAAATATAAGGAAACGGTTTCAAGCTCTCCATAAAAAGCAAGACATCATGACTAATCACACTGCCTATCTCTGTAGTCCTGGATAAGAACTAGTAAAGAAAAAGTGAAAAACCAATAAGACATAGTTCCAGCCCTCAAGAAACTCATAGTTTATAGGGAAGCAGCCAAGTAAACAAATGATCATAGTCTAGTGCGATAAGTGCAGTGGCAGAAAGAAACACAGATCTTAATGGAAATGCAGAAGAAACATCCTAACTCAGCCTGACTCAGATCAGGGAGCGTTTTCTCCTCAGGATTGGTTGAACTAAGTTTTCAAGGACCCATTGAAGATCATCTGGTTTGGAAAGGGATGGAAATTTATAATTGCATAAGTATGACAATCCCCACTTATATGTCAGCATGAACGCTAGTAAGCAGTGCTGATTCAAAAAATGAAACTGACTCAGATGTCATAAGACAAAACAGTAAATCTGATACTGATAAGAACATGGGTTATACTGGCCAGAACACAATTTGACCTTTCATCATGACCTTTGGATCCTCAAAAACAGACATTTTCCATCAGCCAGTACAGTAACATGGTATCTGAAATGAGACGATTCTGCTTAGGCATTAAACTACCTCCCTTCATTTTACAGTGAAGAAACTAGGGTGCTGAGAGAGACTGACATACACAATGGCCACACAACTAGTGAGTGAAAGAGCAAGGATTTAAACACAGATTTGTCTCCAGTGCTCATCCTCTTGGTGCCACACCACCCAAGATTATGCCATTACATGGACCAAATAAGCATCTATTTATGGGTTCCCCTGAATAGGCCACCTGCCTTCTTACCCCCATTTCACATCCCACCCAACTGCCTGTAATTAGCATTTAGATTAAGATAGTCTGTTCACATGAAAGCATACTATACCAGAAAGATAAAGTTACTATTATTTCCCATCCTTCTTCCCAGTTTTTGGAGTCCTTTCTTTTCCCATTATCCACAAATATTCATTGTATATCTGCATACAGGCAACTGTACTGGATGATGTATACTCTAAGAAGTATGAAACTGGAGCCCTGCCCTCAAAGACATATCGTTTAATTGGGATGGTAAGACACATGCCCTAAATAATTAGTAGACTGAGGGAAAGATGAGAAGTAGAGATTATATAGGAATTCACAGGGGGACGTGCACTAGACAACTGAAGCAGAATATAAGTCTTCATGAGGGCAGGGTGTTTTGTGTTTTGTTAATTGTTATATCCCTTGCATCTAAAACAGCTTGGAGCCTAATAAGTACTAAATAAACATTTGCTGAAAATATGCTTCTTGACTTGTTTTAGGGAAAAAAGTCCTGATGTTTATCATTTGGAGACTAACTCTCAGTCCTGTATGCATTCCATTTCGTGGCTTTTACTCACGGTACACACACAGCAGGAGCTCTCTAGGGAGATTTGTAGAAATGACTATTCACCCTATGACGACTTAAACCTTTGCAAAATCCTAGCAAAGTTGTGTTCTCTGCTGCTCCCTGCCACAGATGGGTGTTTCCCAGCGATGAAAAATAACAGGGAGCCAGAGCTTTTTGTTTGTTTATTTGTTCATTATGACCTCAAGCTCTTTTCAGCAAAGGGCACACCCCTTAGATAGCAATGCAATTCTGGGAAATACAACTCCATTATTTGCTTGGCTCATCTAACAAGATAGAATGCAGACTCTGATTTAAAAGCAAGCTCCTTTAATGAGTTTTAGTTAGGGTTGATGGATAAACAGTTGTTATTACTGTCAGCAGGCACAGGTTGTAAATCTCTGTTTTCAATACTTATATTCCATTACAGGGAACTCAGATGGGCATCAGAATACAATTTCTTTTAAAAGGTGGAATTAAGGGGAAACAAAAGAGCAGTTTCAAGTGTAGCCATTTTGTGTATCCCCAGATGGCCAAATTCTTGGTCTTCCAAGGCTCCACATTGTGTTATGATTTTTTGTAACTTATTTCATTTTTACCATTGTACAAATTCTTATTACTTTTGGCTTCCAGGGCTTGGAAAGATATGGACAATTAGAATGTATCAGAACACTGAAAGGAAACCCAAGCATTCATTAAAAAAATAAGTGAGGCTAAACCCATCCTTCTCTCACCATGACTTACACTAACCTCGCAGTACCACAGTGTTGTGCCAGCACATAATTTCAAGTAAAAGATCTATATTAATACAAATGGAAAAGGATCCAATTTCATAACAAACAATGCTAAATTTGTGTGTTCTCTGATTTCCTCCAAAAGCTTACAAAGCCAAAATTGTGTTCAGTTCTGTGGGTGCATCTAAGAAATTAGAATATCATGTACCACCATACAGGTATTGTGCTAAACATATTGCCCACTATAATCCTTTCACCTTCCAAGAGGTGTAGCTCAGAAGGCACCTGGTTTATCATAGAGTCTAAATAAAAATTAAGAGGCCACACCTAAAGCAGGCTTATACTCTAAAAACAAAAATGTTTTATTAGGAAACTTTCCTGAACTAAAGCAAGAGTAAACACTGCCTTGTAGAGCTTTCCATATTTTTCAAAGATTTTCCCTGAAGTAGCTTCTTCATCCTCTGAAGTAGATAGGACTAAGAGTGGTTTTTTTTTTCCATTACATAGGTGAGAAACAGACATAAGAAGGTTAAATAACTTGCCTAAGACCACATGGTTAAAAGCACTAAATTTTAATCCGTATTTCCTAAAGACCTAGACCTATTTTATGTACCACATCTAAAGGGATGCATTTGGAAAGACAACAATGAAACTCTTGTTGTACAACATTAACTATGCCTGCCCCAATCAGCACCCCCTGCTTTTGAAAGGTATAGCTAATAACCTTTACTTCGGGCTTGGGCATTTCTCTTTCCCCCATCCCCACTTTATTTCCTGAAAGAATAATTAAGATCCATCTGGGACTAATTATAGCGATTCTTGAATTTGAACTTGCAGCCATTACCCAATTGAGGTCACTTATTTTAAATTAACTTGCCTGGTCAGAACACAGGTTTGGTTATCTTCAGAGCCCAGTGCAGAGAGGCACCAGCTCACTCAGACTTTTAATTAACTAGCTAAATAACCTGCACTGTGACAAGCTGCCTATGATTTGATGGACTCATTCATTTGCATTCAGACAAGGATCAAAATACATTGTCAGAGCTTCAGGGACTGAGTCCTAGAAACCTTCACACAGTCTCTTGTTAAAGGCTGTGAGCCACTTCCCTTTAGTTCCCTCTAATTATTTTTCCTGTGCTTTTGTTCTGATTATCCAACATTCATCACAAGTGCAGCTTGTGATTAAACAATAACAACTCATGTCATGTGCTGATAGGGAATCAAAAATTGGAGTCATGATCATATGAACCAAACACAAAGCTTTGCAAAACAATTAGGGGAAACCAAAGGGAGATTCCCTGGATGCCCAGAAACAAAGGAGAATTTCCAAAGTTTCAGGCCACAACTGTTCCCCACTTAGGTAATAATACCTAATAATGGTAGGTACTCAGTCTTTTTTGAATTGAATTCTTGGTGGGAGCTGACCATCTCACAATAGTAGTGACAGTTGTTATCATCAATAATCATTATTATAGCTTCCAACATTTAGTTACTGGGTTCTTGAATCAGATAAATCTGATTTTGACTTCAAGCTCTATCATTTTCAGCCTGTGAGGCATGAGACAAATTACCCAACTTCTCTGTGCCTCAATTTACTAACCTGGAAGATAAAATCAATAACAGTGCCTACCTTAAAGGATTGTGGTGAGGCTTCAATGAGATGAAGTGTGTGAAAAAATCATTTAACACCATGCCTTGTACATAACAAAAGCTCAATACATTTTAGCTAATGTTTGTCTTGTTACGTCCCACCACCAGGCCTTCATCCAGGGCATCTTTCCACCTGGGATTCTCTCTTTTCTTCTCCCTGCCAGCAACAATTCCCCTCGTCATTCAAAACCTAGTCTATGGTACATCTAGTTCTAGATCCTTGAGGAATCACCATACTGTGACCCAGCCATCCCATTACTGGGTATATACCCAAAGGATTATAAATCATGCTGCTATAAAGACATATGCACACGTATGTTTATTGCAGCACTATTCACAATAGCAAAGACTTGGAATCAACCCAAATGTCCATCAGTGACAGACTGGATTAAGAAAATGTGGCACATATACACCATGGAATACTATGCAGCCATAAAAAAGGATGAGTTTGTGTCCTTTGTAGGGACATGGATGCAGCTGGAAACCATCATTCTCAGCAAACTATCGCAAGAACGGAAAACCAAACACCGCATGTTCTCACTCATAGGTGGGAACTGAACAATGAGATCACTTGGACTCGGGAAGGGGAACATCACACACCGGGGCCTATCATGGGGAGGGGGGAGGGGGGAGGGATTGCATTGGGAGTTATACCTGGTGTAAATGACGAGTTGATGGGTGCTGACGAGTTGATGGGTGCAGCACACCAACATGGCACAAGTATACATATGCAACAAACCTGCACGTTATGCACATGTACCCTAGAACTTAAAGTATAATAATAAAAATAAATAAATAAATAAATAAATAAATAAAATAAAAAATAAAATAAAATAAAATAAAGAATAGTCAAAATCACAGAGAGAGAAAGTAGAATAGTGATTAAAGGGGAGATAGTGAGTAACAGGGAATTACTGTGTAATGGGCACAGAGTTTCACTTCGGGATGATGAAAGCATTCTGGAGATGGATAGTGATGATGGTTGCATAACATTGAACTGTATACTTAAAAATGATTAAACGTCAAATTTTGTTATGTATATTTTATCACAATAAAGGGGGATGTATATTACTATGATATTATTTTAATAATCATATGCCAAATACTTTGTATATTAAATGTAAAATTATAGACTTCTAATAGTTAACATTAAATTATTAATAAAATAGTTACAAATAAAAAAAAAAAAACCTAGTCTAAAAGATCCTTCTTTTCTCTCCAGTGGAAAGCCTTCCCTGGTTCTATCTCCTGCATGTAAACTTGTTCAGTGCCCATCTCTTCAGTACACTTGCTGCAATACACTTTTCAGATTTTCTATTATTTTAAATAGACCATCTTCTACTGTTTCATAGGCAATCTGGACTTTTCTTCAGGATGTACTATTGTTTAAGACTTCCAGAATATTTATATAGATAACATATACAGAGAAACAGAGAGAGAGAGAGAGAGATTGAGCATCTCATTCGATTGTCCAGACTGGAGTGTGGTGGAGCAATCATGGCTCACTGTAGCCTCGACCTCCTAGTCTCAAGCGATCCTCCCTCCTATGCCCAGCAATTTTTTTTTTTTTTTTTTTTTTTTTTTTTTGGAGATAGGGTCTCTTTATGTTGCCCAGGCTGTGAAACATTTACTGAGAACTACTCCAGTGCCACACATTGGGGCTGTATGCTATGGAGTACAAGAGATGAGTAGAGGTAGGCATGGGAGAATGGAAGCAGCATTGGTTGAATCCCCTTATATTGCAGGTGTTCTGTTAGGAATTTTAAAAGCTTTTTCTCATTTAGGTCTTACAATAAACCTAAAAGTAAGTGACCTAGTTACTTTTATTGTACAGATGTGGAAACTGAGATTCAAAGAGGTAAAATGACTTGTGAAATGTCACCTCATCTTGGAAGAGGAAGAACTGGTCGATCTGACTCCAGAGTCCATTCTTATCATAACTATGCTTTATTGCCCAACTCAGGTTTTTTTGTTTTGTTTTGTTTTATCAACTGCAGTGTTGTATGTCAAAGCAATATATAAACTTTAAAGTGTTATATATGTGACATAAGGTGATTGCAGTATAGCAGATGCTATTGGTGCCCTACCCATATCCCCTCAGCACTAACCTTTCCCATACCTGCCAAAAGCATCCTATTGTAGGCACATGTTGTTCTCCTCTTGAAGACTTTCTCTCACTCTGGGAGTGAGACAAGTCAGAAGAGTTAGGGAGGAATTAATATTTCCCAAAGCAGTTATAAGCTAATGGTGAATGGGAGTTGAAAGTCAAAGACCCCAACTTCCTGGCCCTTTTGGCGGGTATATTGTCCATCACCTCCAGAGGTCCCAGAGGTAATTTGCTGATTAATACACTGTTTTGTCATCTTTCTTCTCCCTATCTTATTTCCTTGCTCCCCTAGCAGTTCTTCATAGAATCACCTCCAATTAAACTACTGGCCCTCAAATCTTTGTCTCGGGGTCTGCCTCCAGGAGAGTCCTGTTTAAAACAACAATGTTTCAGAAATTCTTTTTTTGGCTCCTTTCCCAGGAGTCTGTGTGAGTGTCCTCAAGCTGCTCCCTGCTTACCCACGACTTACCATGGGTGATCCCCAAGGGACCACCTCAGAGCCTCAGTGTGTCCCTTCCTATCCCCTTTGATGAGGAGCCCATCATTGAGGGTCCTGCTTTTAGATTTTCAAAGTGCATCTATTATCAGATAGAAAGGTGGTTCTTAAATTTCAGTGTGCATCAGAATCACCAAAGGTGAGATGTTAAAATGCAGGCTCCCTGGACCTAACCCAGACTTGAGAATTAGAGTCTCTGGAGAAGAGCTCAGGTGCTTGCATTTTCTAGATTCCCCAGGTGATCCATGTAGTGTACACTTTGAGAAATACTGTCCTAAGACATCCATGTAGACTGGGTCTCAAGGGAATGTAGATTATGTTCTTTAGTGCTCTCTCTACCCCCAAGGCCTCTGTGGATTCAAGTAAGAAATCCTGGAATAGTTATGCTTCCCTGCTCCTATAATGAAGCATGAATAAGGCCAAGATCCAGATGCTACTGTCAGAGTAGGGCAGCCCAAGACTCCTAGGCAATGTTCTACAATGCGGAGGAGAGATCCATGTTACTGACCGCCAAATTATTGCTCTCACCTCTCTCACTGCCCACCCCAACCCCTATTCTCCTCTGTATTGGAAACACTGTGATAACTTCACATGCCCAGTTAGGTTATGACCTGTGCTCCTTTGTCTCTGGGTGGGAGCCCCCCTTTACAACACACACACACACACACACACACACCCTTGCCAAACATGGCTGCTGTAGAGTTTGAGTTCATGGTTTTGATCAATGCTAGGGGTGGGAGGGGATGGCACAGAGGAAGGTGGCAATGCGGGTTACTTTGTTGTGGGTTTACCCCCAGCTTCTCTTGTCCTTTTTGCACTCTCAACTTAAATGCCCAAACTTCAAGTACAAACCTCAACTCCTTCCCTCCATCTCCAGCCCAGTGTCATCCTAACCAGTGGCCCCAGTACGCGTCTGCACCTGGGTAATGATGCTTTTCCATGGCCCCCATCCCACAGCAGCAGGAAACCTCTTCTCTACCTTTTGGGCTCGGGAGACAAAAATCAGGGAAGGCTTCTTGGAGGAGGCCTTGAGGGATTGATGTGATTTCTACAGAGAGGGATGAAGGGAAAAGGCATTGAAATAAGGAGTAAGGAAGGGAGAGCGTAACTAATATAGGATAAGCATTGGGCACCCTATAGATACATTACTTCATTTATTCCTCACTGCAATTCTATGAAATAGGTACTAATGGTAGACCCATTTTACAGATAAGGATACCGAAACTCAGAATACTTAAGTTAATTGCCCAAAGTCATACAGCAAAGTAGGAATTCTAAGCCAGGCAGTCTAGCCTGTACTCTTGACTACCCTACTCTACTGCCTCTCAACTATTATACTCCTTATTTTACAGATAGAAAACTGAGGCTGAGAGGTTAGGTAACCTGCCTAAAGTTACACAGCTTATAACTGGAAAAGCTGGGATACATTGTGTTTAGCAGATACCATTCTATTTACTATCTAATCATTCATATCCTCTGTAACTTAGCTTTTTTCACCAATTATTTCAGTCACCACTCCAATTCTTATGGAGTCAGCCCTAGATACCATCACACCAAATGCTTATAGTTGCTCCCAATGAAAATCTTTCCCCTAGTGTGTAAGCACTGTAAAAGAGCAAGGCTCTTCTGAAATCAAGAGAAATAGACCTCTAAAACATATCTCTCTTCATTTTCAAAATAGCATTCTATTTAAGTTACCTGTTTGTCAGGTTCCCACTTATAAAAGCTACAGGAAAAATTTCTTCAGATCTTTAGTTGGGGACAAAGTACTTTCTATCTATAGCAAATTATGAGTTAATCATTCTCTCCTCAGTTGTACCTTGTACATATTTCTGTTCTCGCACTTCTCCCACTGGGTTATAATTGTCTGTTAACTTGGCTTTCTTTCCCACTCGAGTGTGAGATCCTCCAGGCTAGGGACCAGGTTACTGTGACCTCTGCATCTCCATGGTCTAGCCCCAGAATTGGCACAGAGCAGGCATTCAAAAATGTTCATTAAAAGAAGAGAATAATGAAATGTGGTTAATAGATGCAGCCCTTCCATCCACTTGAGATTTTAATCAATATTCTTTCTGAATCCAGTGGTATGCTGGAAAAGTGGCTCCCAGAGAGCAAAATAAAAAGCCCTGATTTGTAGTATCATTTGATTTTTGTGGTGTTAATACTCTCATCATGGCTGATTTCAAGCCACCAATGGTTTAATAACTGGCTCACAAAATTTCTGAATATTTAACAATGGGCTTTCAAGAGCCCCCTGTATTTTGCTGAAAGTCTATAATTCTGCCTAGGGTGCTTGAACTGTTAACGTGTCAGTGTGATCAGAAAGGTGGATGAGCTGGCAGAGTGGGGAAAATAATGCCAGATGCAAATAGCAGGAGTGAAAGACCAAACCAAACATTTGTGAATTAAGAGAATTGTGTTTGCCTCCCATGAACTAAGCCTCTATCATTTGTCGTCCATTTGCAAATTGAGATCCACTTCGATGATATGGCTCCCAGTAGAGGGAGAAACCTGCCAAGTAAGCAATTATCCTGAAAAATCAAAGGCCTGAAGAACACATTAGGTTTCTCAGAGATATTTACTTTTATTTGAAAATATAAACATGTTCACTCACTTCTTTCAGCAATCAGAAAATCTCATAGAGAAAGATATCAAGTGCTGGAAGCACTGCACAGATGGAAAATGCATAGATGAGGCATAACTAGGGAGTTCAAAAGGAGAACATCCCATCCTCTACATCTCCATATGTTTCTCTTCCCTCCCCACTCAGAGGCTCCATTGTTCTAGGCTGGACTTAGTCTCTAATACACTACCCTACCAGCCATGCTTAAATGTTGCACACAATAATGGAACTACTAAGTAAATGGCAGGATTTGAATCCAGAACCATCTGACTTCAAGGTTTATGGCTCTTTCTAGTACATCACCTTTAATAAATACCAATTTGTTTGAAGCTTTAAGGGCAACTCAGATAACATTTACAAAGAATTTTAGATTCTTACAAGTTTAAACACTGTAAGGTGTCATTTTAGGTGTGACGAGTTCTTGATGCTAATAAACACCTAAAGATGGAGAGGTGTGACTCTTGAGCCAATGAAGGAAGTCTTGTTTTATCCCACCCACCCTCAAGTAGCTGTGGCTGGAAATAACACACATTTGAGTAACTACTCAGCCATATGCCAGATGGTGCCATTCCTTAAAAAAAAAATCAAAGTAATGAATCCACTGGCACTCTCAAGCTTGCTACTCAGTACCCATACAGTCCTTCCTGTATATCTGTCAGAAATTCATGATTACATTGCTTTGGGCCCAAACGATTTTGCAAAATCTATAGAGAACACAAAGATACAATTTGATATTTAGAATAAGGGTATCAATATTAAACCAAACATTGTTGTGAATGTGAATATAGAAATATACAAATAGTTCATAATAAATTTCACAAAAGAAGATATCAAGAATGCTGTCATTTAAAATTTACTGTCTAAAATAAATTTCTTGCTAATTTGGGGAGATAGCTAATATCAGAGAAGCTACAAAAGTCATGAACATGGTTGTGTTAAAGAAAAACTAACTTCCCTTTGCTGTGATATTCTAGACTGAATACTAGTTAAAAATCACTCCAATTCTTCCCTCCAAACAAATCTAGGATATTTCCAAATATAAACAGGTGCCATGAAAAGTCCTCTAGATAAGGTACTCCAAGAACAGCATTTGGAAATGCAACATAGCTTGATAAAGCATCCTTTTACAGGACGCTGGCTGGTGGAAAGAGTCAGGAGTTTAAAGTATTTATTATTGGATCCATGACCAAGGACTCTAGCTGATCAAAGCTGCATGCGTCCTGTGTGGGGAAATACATGTAAATTGCCTCAGGAAATGGATTTGTAAGTTTCCGGATTTTTTACACAGTCCCAGGCATCATTTGCTACCTTCCAAACTCTGTCCATCATTTTGCTCCTTTGCAGTACTCAAGAAGCTTTGAAAGTAGATGAAGATATTCTTAAAAATTCAACCATAAATGGGAAATTAACCTTTCATCAGGACGGGGAAACCTGATCTACATTCTCTCCCCTAAAGATATGACTGCTTTAAGACAATATTTCCCACCATCCCTGGTGGTACACAAGAGGATTTTCAGTGACACCTAGATGAATACATTTTATTTTCATACAGTTGTATTTATTTTCTTGTATTAGTTTCATTGATATTATCCCTCTGGACATGACTAGATTTAAGTAGTGACTAGCTATAAAGAAAAAAATATTAAGTAAATACTAGTCATGTGACATGCAGATAAGACAAAAATCATTAAGGATGTTTGTGAAGGAGTGAAATTTGAGAAACACTGTTTTAGGATTAAGACAATGAAGTGTTCCAACAAAGGTCAACATGTATTTAAATGGCCATTTATCCCCAACAGCAAGAATAATCTGTTGTCCCTTTAATTTATTCATGGCCATTTATTGCCTCTTATTCGTATTGGTTCTTTGCCTCTCCTGCTGTTTAGCATTAAATCTTCCACATATTCCATTGAGTCATGATAAATGCAATGTTAAAGTCTGGGAAGTGAAACTTCCCAAAGACATGTTCTTTGGTGAAATCCTTGTTCTCTAATCCTCACATCCTAGCATTTTATTTGATGCCTTTTTCAATTGCCTTCTCTCTGCATAAGCTTCCCTGTAGACAGCATAAGCATTGATGAGATTCCTCAGTTATACTTCCGTTTTCCTTCTTTACAAAAAGCTTCAGCCTTTTTTTCTCCATCTGTACCATCCCCATCCCCACTGCCATTGGGCTGACTTTCGTATGGGTGACTGGCTCTTCTCTGCCTCACTAATCCAGCACATTTATTCAAGTCAGATGGCTGCAATATGAAGCATTGTCATTCAGTGATAGGAGAGCATGTGTGTGCAGATTAAGATTATTAGAAAATAATTCTAACAGAATTGACTTCTGGTATGTATTTAGGAAGACTCAGGCAATTTCGTACCTTGGGGGTTTTATTCATGAAGATGAATACCTTTTATCACTTGGAAGATTTCTTCTGTAAAGTGTGGCATGTTTTAAGGCTGATTTCTGTAACACACCTCTTATTCAACTTCCAACACAGCCAAACGTAAATAGGATGCCATAGGACAACAGTCTCTTTAAAAAAAAAAAAAAAAATTTTAACTAGGAGAGCAGGAAAAAATGAAGGGGGCTGAAAAATGTCCCCTCTTTGAACATAAAGAATGTGGTCTAATAGCTTTTTCTTAAAGAGAAAGTAGTCATACAATAAATGAAGAAAACTTGGTGAATTAAACCAGCAATCCCCCACACCCACACTTCTCTCCTAACCCCTCAGACATTTGCAGGATGCCTAAATCAAAGAGAAACAGAGTAAGGTGAGCATCAAGGCATGTTCTGTACTCAAAGCAAGATCAATCTTTATACATAGATCCTTTTTTGGCGCTGAAGTAGAAAATCCAAACAAGGAGATACTTAGGTCTACAAATAACCTAATCTGCATACCAGATGGATCTAAGGGGGGAAAAAACATACACACTTCTCCACACACATATTTTTTTCTAAAATGTGAGCATAGAAAAACAGATGCTTTTGCCTCCCAACGGATCTGTGGGCCTCTCTCAAGTAGTCTTGTGGAACAATTTCATTTCAAATTTCTAAAATTATGAAAATGTCTAGATTAAACATTAAATTGAAAAGGAAAGGGCCTCTTACATAGAAAGCCAAATTGAATATTTTATGAATTATTTTTAACTGCTCAGTGATACCCAACCCCCAATTTCACAGATGAGTGGATACGGGGAGGGGGGCCAGTAAGAGGAAGTCTCCCCAAAATGGGTTGACTATGATTCACTAACTTCTTTGACAAATAATTTGATGCTATATGCATGGCTCTGTGTGTTAGTATGTAAGAGCTCCTTCTTCTGCGAATGAAATTCTGCTGTTAAAGCTTCAGTGAATAAGGATTGTGGCTTTTTTTTCTTTCAGATCCTATATGTGAGGATTAAAAATAAATTTCCTTAAAACAATAAATTTTATCTACATTTCACACATTTCGCCTTATTACATTTAATATATCTGCTATCATATCAAGCCATCCATCATTTCCAACAAATCTTACAAAAGCAAAGTGAATACAGAACATGGATTTGGAAACTTGCTATTTCTTCCTTAAATTTCGTGGTCGACTGTGAAAACAGCTTTTATACTTGAAGTTCTGCAACTAATTCAGAAAGAGCTATTATAATTTCTGTAAAAGCAAAGTTGAATATTCTCTTGGTTACCAGAGTCATTAAGTAACTGAGGGTACAATTCATGCCTTGTTCATCATAACAGATGGAAAGAACAAAGATTTAGGATGAGCTGAACAAGAACCACTCCCATTAACTAGTTCCATTATGCATCGCACTAAGTACAATCCTCCCATCCCATACTATTCTCACAAGCCCTGTACCAAAAATTCAAAAAAGGGAAAGACCGAGAGCAAAACATGACACTTTTTGCAGTGAGGCCTCCTTTAGCTCGCATCAGTAGGATCACAGCTGCTCCATATAAGTAAGATTTCAAGATAACTGCAATTTACTGTCTTAAGTATTGGGACTTTCAGCATTTCTGACGGAAACTTTCCTGAAAATATGCATATCCTTGGGTTTTTCAGCAGAGATTACTGAACACAATAAACCATAGCCTGATGAATTAGGTAGTCACAAAGAACATCCATGATTATACTGTGCAGTAGTATGATGTTGTCTTCTTTTTTCATCCCTTCTTTCTCCTTTAAGTCAGTCTGTCACTTCCACTGCTACTAATACCTCTTTCTAATATCAGTCCACCCCTCACACACACGCCTTCTAGTTTGAAGCTTTTAATTTACTGTGAACTGGAAAACCAAGATTGGTAAGAACTATATGTTAAGTAAGAGTTAAGGCACTGAAAGCAAGGATGAGGAATTAATTATGGGCTTCAATGCATCAGCTTTGTGACACTTTAATGTTCCTATCTTTAGATAAGCTTCCTATCCCAGTTTAAAGCTAAATTTTGAAAGGGTGATGTTATAAGAGAGCTACCTTCAAATAAGTAAATTTGTTCTGAGCAAACCAAAGTGGGCCTGAATTACAGTAGGTATCTTGATAGCTCCAAGTTTTTCTGAATCTGAAAAACAATGTCTCAATGAATGACCCCTTCCCACATTTATATAGCATCACACACTTAAATAATGGACATTTCAAACACTTTTTTTTTTTTTTGTTTTTGAGATGGAGTTTCACTCTTGTTGCCCAGGCTAGAGTGCAATGGCATGATCTCAGCTCACCACAACCTCCGCCTCCCGTGTTCAAGTGATTCTCCTGCCTCAGCCTCCCGAGTAGCTGGAATTACAGGCATCCACCACCACGTCTGGCTAATTTTGTATTTTAAGTAGAGACAGGGTTTCTCCATGTTGTTCAGGCTGGTCTCAAACTCCCAACCTCAGGTGATCTGCCCGCCTTGGCCTCCCAAAGCACTGGGATTACAGGTGTGAGCCACCGCGCCCAGCATCAAACACTTTTGTAGACATTATCCAGTTCGATCCTGGCAACACTTCTGAGATAGGCAGGGCCAGATTATGGACAAGGAAATGAAGGCTCAGTAATTTGCCCACAAACAAACAACTAGCAAATGACAAGATTGGGGTCCTGGGTCCTCATTTGCTGCTCTTTTCACAACACTGATGTCTTCTATTGCTCCCTTTCACCTTCTCTATGCACAAAAAAAAAACCACTAAGCTCTACCTCCAATGAGAAAAACATATTCCTTTTCCTTAGATTCCTTCCTTATTCCTCTCTAAGCTCTGCCAGATGTCTTTAAGAATATTGCTCATTTTTCTAGCAGAACTCAAAACCCTCTGGTTTTATTATGTTGAGGGTTGTCAGTCAATTAAAAATTCAACAAATGTATGGTCCCAACTTGCCACCAAAAGTTAACAAATGTCACCAGCAAGAATGTTTCTCGCAAGAGGACACTGAAGAATACATCCCAGAAGACACCTAACAGCTCATTTCGTGTCATGGAAACATGAGAAATCACATCCTCAAGACATTCGTTAACCTTTCATTTCCTCCATAAATAATCAGTCAGAAATGTGGCTCATAATTTAAATTAATCAAAAACTATGCTCTCTTGTCCTCTCTCTCTCTCTCTCTCTCACACACACACACACACACACACACACACACACACACACACATATACTTAAAATGACTTGTTGAAATGACTTGAGGGCTTGTAATGCCAGCATCATAGTCAAATGTATGGTTCCACTTCTCTGGTCAACTTAAACATTGCCTCCTCCATGAAGACTTCCCTGTTCATCTCAGGCCTTAAATATCTCTTCCTCCTCTTGTCCAAGAATTTATAGCAATTACTAGCATTTGCTACTTGGCATATATTTAGAAACTATGTGAAGTACTGCCAAGAATATGGGTTCTAGAGGCAAATGGACCCAGATTCCAATTCCAGTTTTACCACTTCCTAGCTGTGCGGCCTTGGAAAACTTACATAAACTCTCTCTGACTGAAGTTCCTCATCTGTAAAATGAAACTAATGATACTTAATCTGTTAAACTGTTCTGGGGATTAAATACATGTAAAGCACTTAGCACCATGCCTGCATATACTAAGCACTCAAATAAGGACAGGTAGACTTATTATTATTACAACCTTTCATGTATAGTTCTGGTTTGATATGTGTGCAATTTTGAGGCCTTCTCACTTTGTTCTAAACCCTTTAATAGCTGCATCCAGAGAGGAATTTATCATAAAGCTTAAACTTAGTGGCCCCTCACTTGCACAGCTTCTTTCCAAGGCCTTGTTCCAAATTATGACATTCATAATTTTATAGTTTTTTAAAGAAAGATCCTAAAATCACATTAGCTTCAGGCCAGTACAAAACTTGGTTCCACCTCTGGTTGTGTCTTTAACCTCTATGTTATCCTGTTCCCTCCATGGGTACTCATTGTAGTACTTTGCACACATTCAGTACTCAATAAAAATCCTCAATTAACCAGAATGTTTCCTGAATTTGGCTTCAAGGAAATAAACATCAATTATTTAGTCAAAAGCTTCTAACTTCTAACCAACACATTTGGTTGGAAAATATTCAGCCCACTCACATATTTTGAGATAATAAAAAAGTACTTTGTGAACTGTACAAAGTACACTTTTATTAATACAAAGCCTATTATTAGACTTTGCACCAATATAGCATTATTCATAAAAATTATGGTAAGAATGATGATGCTGAGGAAGGGTTTCTCAACCTTAGCACTACTGACATTTGGGCCTGAGAATTCTTTATTGTGTAGGCTATTCCAAGCATTATAGGATGTCTAGCGACATCCCTGGCCTCTACTCACTAAATGCTAGTAGCACCCTTCCCAGTTGTGACAATCAAAAATGTCACCAGGCATTGCCAAGTGTCCTCGAGGGGAATCCCTCCTCAGTGCCCTAAGGCATCACGATCAGCACCAAAAGATGTACAAACAATTGCAAGTCTTTCACACTAAAGCAGGAAAAGGAAGATAAGCATTTTAGAAAAGTTTTCAATAAGCAAAAGCAACCTCAGTTAACCTGAAAATCCTTGAGTGTTCTATTCCCTTAGCATTCCAGATAACCAAAAAAAAAAAAAAAAAAAAAAAAACATACTGTACATTCTATTTTCTACTTTGTATGCAAAGTTCAGCTGATTTTCCATCTCAAAAGCTAAGTACACAAATCGAGTTCATGGGTTGGGAATCTTCAGCTTCATCACTTTTGCCATCTATTTTAAGTGACAGTGATACTACTGACCTGGAAGTTTAGGGAGTTTTTTTCCTCTTGTTTTGACATTTTAACTTTGATATTAGCATGTCTTCCTGTTTTATCTAGTTGAAAGCGAAATGCAACAACAAGAAATCTGATCCAATTAACTGTGATTTTCCTGTATATAAAAGATCTAACATTTTGTTCTAGCCGCCCCACTGATTGTGCAATTGAAAATGCCCTTCTTGAATAAGCAATATGTCTTATTTCTTCTTTCTGCAGGTTGTGATCCTGGGGAAACACTCAAGAGGTTACCACTACATGCTCGCTAACCTGGTAAGAACAAGCAAGTGTCCCTGGGCAATATATCCTATTTAGTTTGCATTGTTCTGTAATCATCCAAAAAGGGAATACATGAAGTACCTAATGCTTTCTCCAGAAACTTGGAGACATGACTTAGTAAATACCAAAACCTGAATGCAATAGCCTTGCTTTCAATTATGCTGTCATTGTTTTAGCTGTGAAGCAGCTATATTCTTTCCTAATTTAAAAAATAATTTGATATGATTCTTTACTTGTTTTTAGATTCAATTTCAGTTTGAAATGTAAACTATTCTAATTGGGTTTGAAATATAAACCATGGAATAGGGGACACAGGAAACTGACTCTTTCCCAATTGATTCAAGTATATGTGCAGATCAGTACTGCATTTGTCCTTTCAGAAGCAGACCACTACCAAATCTTTTTGAGCCAGATGTCAGAGTAGGTTTCAACATGGTACATTATATGACCCTGCCAAAGTGTATAGCCACATTTCTACTTACATAAAACACAACTTGAATGTTTACTTTCAAACTTCCCATGCCTTTAAAATTTGTGACTCTGTAGAAGCTAGTATTTCATTAAGGTTATTTTATACATTTTCTTTCTCTGGAAGGACAATTTGTTTAGGAATTAACAAAATTGCTTCTAAATTGGTAATATCTGTTTGGCAGAGGTTCTGAATAATACCATCTCCATGAAATGAAAGAGAAATGTTAAATTATCACTATAATACTAAAAATCTATTAAAGTTATTACATAACATGAGTTCTAACACCAATTTTGTTTCATTAGCACAACGGAATTATGATCATTATAAAGCTCTTAAGCCAAAAGAATAGAAACAAAGGTGAAAGATTATTGTAATTATATTCTTATATATTTTAATCAAAGAAATATCTCATTTTTTTAATAATGAATCTTTTTTAAATGAAAAAGGAAATGTTACTTAAACCTCTTTCTTAGGAGTATGTGCATTCAAACACTTTATAAGATGCAGATTAGAGCTACTGCTTTCAAATGTTGTGTGCATTTTTCTCCAATAATTTGCTCTAAGTGGAGCACTTCAGTCCATTTTGGGAATAAATGGATCTACTCTTTTAGGAGAAGAAATCTTGATTCTTAAATTGCATCCATATATTTTCAATATGGTTTTTAGGCAACCAATAAATAAAGGGTTTTTTTTTAATGCAATGGAGGTTAGACTGTGGCTTGTCAGGGTATATGGATGTCACAACAAGGTACCTGTTACAGTTATTGATGACTTTTTATCATTAGTTTCTCACCAGTAAATATTTTGCTCTCCTTCTTTCCTTCCTTTCTGTTTTCCTTCCTTCCTTTCTTCTTTCCTTCTTCTCTTCCTTCATCTCTTTCCCCTTTCCTTCTCCTCTGATTTGTATGTCCTAGAAAGCAGCAAGGTTTATAGCACAGTGTTTAAAAATGCGGGGTTCACCAATCACTGACCAATACCTGAGGTAACTTTAGGTAGTATACACATGTAAACTTTTTTATTTTAATGAAAATATATTTCCTTACTATGTATTAGAAAAATATAAAACTAGCGCATCAAAATTGAAATTTTATAGATATTATTACTTCAAACAGGGCTAACATAGAGATATAACAAAAGTAAAATATGTTTTTAATGTTTAAGTAAACAATAGCAAGAGGGATAAAGAGATATAGCAAAATCTGGATTTTGCATACATGGTTGTTAGTTTGAGATATAACATTGAACTGGGGGTCAGAAAGTTTGGGTTGTCAAACTGACTTTGCTACTAGCAAGGTAAGGGATCTTGAGTAAGTCATTTCACCTCTACAGACAGTGTTACAATTCCCTTACTTTAACATTCAGGTGGGAGTGGTGGAGGGCAGTCATTGACGTGTTGGGTTGGTCATTTGAAAGCAGATAATAATTAGAAGTGCAAGATATTTATTGGGAGTAACACCTGTGAAAGATAAAAGGGAAAGGGACATAAGTAGGCAGGGAGAGCTTCAGACCACAATACAGGTCTATACCAGTAACAGAAGGGAAAAGGAAGCAAGTTTAATAGGAAAAGCTTCAGACTGTAGTGTAGCACTCATAAAATCTTGGCCAACACAACTAGGAGATCAGTGTAAAAGATAGCTCATAGAGGAGTCCTATGCTTCTTCC
Source organism: Piliocolobus tephrosceles (assembly GCF_002776525.5). Lineage (NCBI taxonomy): Eukaryota > Metazoa > Chordata > Mammalia > Primates > Cercopithecidae > Piliocolobus > Piliocolobus tephrosceles. The sequence continues at coordinate 31,131,071 of NC_045445.1, read as the reverse complement.
AAATGGCAAGTCATTGCATCCCAATTTTGCTCAGTCATTAGCTGGCAGCAGCCCAGAAAGCACACACCTTCCACTTGAAAACCGAGGCAGATCTGAAGGTACCTGAAGCTGGAGGTTGTCAGTTAACTTAATTCTTTGAGACAAGTTTTTCCTTAAAGGGCCATCTGAGCCGTGCATAAGAACAGCTATCTCAGTTGGCCTACCACGACTGTAAAGGCCTTTCCCATTCTGTAATTCCAACTGGGTCTCCTTATTTCTACTGACAAACTTTTTTATTTTTTTCATTTTTGTGAGTACATACTAGATGTATACTTCTGTGGCTTACATGAGATATTTCGTACAGGCATGCAATGTGCAATAACCACACCAGGATAAATAGGGTATCCATCATCTCAAGAATTTATCCTTTGCCTACTGACAATCTTTTAGATCAGCTTTTATTGCAATTTTGAGATCCAGACCTGACAAAAATTAAAGTCTGTGGAGTGATAGAACTGAAAGAGAAAATCACTAGGACAAGGTTGGGGAAAAGAATGGCAAACTGAATCCTATACACACAACTCAGAATTATGAGACTTTGGGGAAATGTCTACCACAAGAACAAGCAAAGTCTGTTCCTTCAAAAAGAAAGTAATGTATAGTATCATGTCAGTCTGAGTAATGAAAATGTGATTTCCTTTACCATGGTTTGAGTTGCCACCCTTTCTCTTCCTTTAGTGACCCTCTTTTGGTTTGAATTCAGCCATGTAAGTCCCTGTACTCTATATCAAATTGCATTTGGACAATAGAGATAGGAGCTGCTGTTCATCTCTGATGATAATAATAATGAGACAAATTATTCCTACTATGGTCCATGGTTCCCAGTTTTCTCAAAGCAGATAAAAATTACCTCAAATGCCTCCATCAAAGACATACACACACATACAGAAAGAGAGAGAGAGAGAGTAAACCGAAACTATTTAGAAGTAAGTTGGATGGTCAAGAAAAGGGGAGATGGAAATAAGAAGATGTTTCCTTTCAAGATGAGCCAGCTGGATGTAAGCTGAGGATAGATATCTATATACAGAAGAGTAAAGTCCAATGTGAGTCTTGGTGTTACAAACAGCACAAAACCACTGCTTTCTTCTACAAATGTAGAGTCAAGAACACTTAAGCTACTTAACTAAGCTTCCTGGAATCACTTCCTGCAGTTCCCTTTGATACTGAGCTCTGTCTATCTGGCAAAGACTTCTTTGTACATTTACATGGAACATCCCCTGGTAGCAATCCTAAAGTGAGAAGACTTGGATATCCATGAAGGCTTTAACAAAGGCCTCACAGAGGTCAAGATGTACATTTCAGAGTGGACAATGAGATGCAGAAAATTCTAGGTTGTTGAAATCCTGAAAAGAAACAGAAGATTACACCTGGAGTACAACCCAGAGATGTGATCTACTCAGGCCAGAAGTGGACATCCCAATAGAGCAAGTAAGTCTCTTACAAATTCTTGTATCAGTTGATGATGTCATTTTTTTGGAGTTGTTCTGTAATTAATTGTTGTTTTCTCTTCCAGGACTCTCTCTAACATGGCGCTGTTTGTCAACGTTAGTCCCAGAGATAGCCATCATGTGTACAATCTGTCAGTCAAGCAGCCTCTCAATCTCTCATGGTAAGGTCCTGGATCCGGATGCTTTACCCTGCATTGTCAGGCATGTTGTGTAAAGTGATCTAGTTTTTTTCACATATGTCAGTAATGACAGCTCAGTTACTGTGTGTAGAGCCCTAGAGTAATATTAGGAATAGATGCAAAGGCAGGAGGCAGTGTGGTATAATAAAAAAATAAAAATAAAAATAAAGCACGAGGCTAGGAGGTAGGAGTCAGGTTTGAATCCCAAGAATTCATCTAACTACTTATATGGCAAACCAAACCTCTCTGAACCTGATTATTAATCTGTAAAATGCAGAGGTAGACAAGATCAGTATTTCCCAAAATGTACATGAGATGATTTTAGATACTACATAGCAAAACTTCTCTTTTAACTTATTAGTTTTGAATGTGTATTAAATACATATTAGAAAAACAACTATCCCAGCAATTCTGTGATTTTATAGATACCATTCCTTAGAATGAGGTTAAAGTAGATATGTAGATAAAAGAAACTCAGTCAATGTAAATAAAAATATTAAGTAAATTTATAGTTCAGATGGTCCACCTATATGGCAAAAACTGAAAATGTGGTATATTAATGACTAGAATTTGGAAAATAAACCACTGTCACTTCTAGATCTACATTTCTTCCCTCTTGGAGTTCAGTTTGGACCAGGGTAGGCCAGGAGTAAGGGTGTAGACCCATCATCTGAGTGAATGCTGAGGACACAAACAGGGAAGCAAAACCAGAGCCCCATTATTCTTGAGGATATAAAGTTAAAAGGCAGACTAAAGCTTTAAAATCAGTCCAAGTGGGCAAAAACCAAGAGAGATATGAGTATTCTTAGTCAAGTTTTAAACAGAGCTGGGGATCTGAAGGATCAATCAAAAACAGCCTAGCAGATTACACAGGGCAAATTGGATCTGGATTGAATGATCCAACAACAGATGTTCATCACTCCCCATATAAGACCAAAAACAAAAACAAGACAAAACAAAAACCCACAAACAATTGAAGTGCCCAGGGGAGAACATGAGCCATAGCAGGGCTCATTCAGTGTTGCACCAGTTAACCACTGCCTTAGAAGACCTGACAGTTCCTCTGCCTAGGTTGAGACTGGTACCAGAGTTGGAGACAATTGCTGACCCTGTAAGTGGAGGAATTTAGGTAATGTCTGCTGTCAGCAGTAGAGAGCTACAGGCAATCAAACAGGTCATTGTGCAAGGAGAGAAAATAGAAGAAAGTTCATCTGTCTTATATTCCTTTTTGATGTGTTAGCTGTTTTCTTTAGACTTTCATTTAATTTTCTCAGAACTTCTATGAGGAGAGACTTCTTGTCCACCCACCTCCCTAAGCCTTTTACAGATCAGAAAATGGGCCCAGAAAATATGTATAACTTGCCCAAAGTCTCATAGCTAATCCATTGCCAAACTAGGTTTTCTATCCAGATTGGTAACACTCTTAGCAGAGCACCTTGCTTTTCCCACTTTACCCACCCAGGCTTCTCAGTGAAATAGAAAGCCAGCACCACAAAGGTCACATAAGAGCATTCGCAAAGACACAAATGTAAATAAATGAAGCACAAGCTCTAAATTTATGAGGATGAAGTGATCAGAGATAAAAAGGGCTTTTAAAAACAAGAACACCTTGGGTCGGGTGTGATGGTTCATGCCTGTAATACCAGCACTTTGGGAGGCCGAGGCGGGTGGATCACGAGGTCAGGAGTTCGAGACCAGCCTGGCCAATATGGTGAAACCCCGTTTCTACAAAAAAAAAAAAAAAAAAAAAAAAGTACAAAACTTAGCTGGCCATGGTGGCATGCGCCTGTAGTCCCAGCTACTTGGGAGGATGAGGCAGAAGAATTGCTTGAACCCGGGAGGTGGAGGTTGCAGTGAGCTGAGATTGTGCCACTGCACTCCAGCCTGGGCAACAGAGCAAGACTCTGTCTAAAAAAAAAAAAAAAAAAAAAAAAAAAAGGACACCTTTGTAAATCTGGGTTTGAAAAAAACTATCCCAACATGAACTGTATCTTAACAGGCATCAGTTACATCCCCATCACTCCCTGCTGTCCAACCGCTTTCCTTCCCTCTTCTCTCTCTCTCTCACACACACACACACACATACACGCACATGTGCATGCACACACACACACACACATATTTTCATTCCCCTTTTTTCTTATGCTTTGTCTTCTTCTCCCTCCTCATCCAACCTCACTTATGCCAGAAAATAACGATGGAAGGGGGTACTAGATGACATCTAATTTCTCCAAAATTTTACTAAAACAAGAGCATTACTCATAAAATTGAACCGAAACAGGCAGCCAGGAGCTTCAACAAGCTTGAGGAAGTGAACTCCGCAGCTTACCAGATCTCAGAATGTACCTGAAAAAGAGAAGGGCCTGTTTTGCTTAGAGAGAAAACAAGTCTAAATAAGATTTAGTTATGCTGTTTTGCTTGCCAATAACAACTATTCCCTTCTCTCTTCCCCTTCCAGGTCTTCTTGTTCTGTTCTCTACTTTCCCTTCCTTTGTTCTGACATGTTTCATGTTCTAAATAAAAAATTCAAATGCTCAAACCCACATGTTGTGATCACTGACACCTCAGCAGATGGCATGTAAACACAGAGCTCACTGGGCTGGAGCCTGACTTTGCAGGCAAGAGAGGTGGGCTTGGAGGTAAAAATTCCCACTGGTCCCAAATGTCAGGGAATCCAGTCACCTCTCCTGGTGCACAACTTCTCTGGTAGCTCAGGACTCACTTTCTTCTCCAAATGAAAATGGGATATAGAACACCAAGGGAATGAGGAGTGGGGACTGGGCTGGGGTCCAACTTCCTGCCATGCATTTCGAAAGCCACAGGCATTTGTCAGCTTAAAGTAACGAACTCTGAGACTCCTATTCTCTCTCTCCCAAAATGCCTTTATTATAGTCAACCATTGCATTTTGTCTCTCTTCTCTCTCTCCCCTGCCTGAAATTAACAAGGAAAGATCATTTCCTACCCAATATTATAGCAAGATGAATTAAAAGCATTTTATCATCTCCCCAAGCTCTCAGATTATGTCCTCTAAAACAGTGCTTCCTAAACTATCTGTGAAGAAGAACCAGTTTCCCCCCCTCCCCCAAGATCTTCATGGACCAGTAAACATGCAACAAAAATAAATTACTTAAAAAATGAAACAAGCAAAATAAGATATATAAAATATAAGTTCAATATTTTTTAGTATTATATTCAACAGCCATTATATTACCCTGTCAAGTTCCTATGAAGGTTGATAAAGACTTACCCTCCATTTCTTTCCTTATATCATCTCAGACTGGTAACAAACAATGAACCAGCACCAGTCTGCACACATTTTGAGCAGCACTTCTCTAAAGGTCTTTACAGTAAGTTTTTTCTATATATACCACTGTATGTCCAACAACTTGTTCACTGCACAGCAAGGAAAACAAAGTGTAGTGTCCTTAAGAACCTTGTAATTGTATTGTACAGACCAGAATTGCATGGCTTATGATAATTGCCACGGAGATAGAACAGGTGCTGGGACAATGAATAAAGAGAAGGCAGATTGTGAAAGTCAATACTGTGGAAGTCTGCATAGTGTGGCCAGAGAAGGCCTTTCAGAAAAGGTGACTTTGAAACAATAATCTGAAAGGGGAGAAGGATTCAGCTACATGACCAATCAGGGAGAGTTCATTCATAGGGAACAGTACATGCCAAAGTCCTGAGGCAGAAAACAGCTTGATGTCTTCCCTGAACAGTCAGAAGGCAATTTGGGGTAGAGCAGAATGAGTGACAGGACAGACTAGATGCCAGGTGGAAGAGTTTTACCTTTTTTCAACAGCAACAGAAGGCCCATTGAAGAATTTCAAGCAGGGAAGAGGTATGATCTGATTTATGCTTTTCTAAAAATCCACGTCAAATGGATGAGTTTTGTGTGATATAAATTATACCTCAATGAAGCTGTTAGAAAAAAAAAGAAAAAGAGAGAGAGAGAGATCAGTGGCTATTTCCCCATTAATAGAACTTATGCCACATTGTAATTATTTATTTATTCATACAAATAACCCCCACTGAAATGAAGTGCCATGAGGGCAAGGACCAAGTTTGAGATGGCTCACCATTGTAACAGCTAGCACTTAATAGGTTTCTAAGTACGTTTGTTGGTCAGACTGGAGAATAAAATCATGAGTGAACAATATAAGCAAATTGTACTCAAGTACTAATTTATATGGTGTAATCTTCAACTCTACACGTTGTACCCTCCCAGGAGGATGGATATGCTTTCTAGAAAAAGACTTGTGTCTCTCATTAGCAACCTGACAACTTGAATCACCACAATTACTATGCATTTCTTTATTGAAGCATCACCCAGATGAACAATTCAAATCGCACTAAAGGCAGAGGCAGTCTTCATCCAAAATGTGAGATAGATAGTTGTCTTTGGCAGCCTTCCAACCCTCATTCTATTGCTCTTATCTTTCTTATAGGCAAGCCACCTTTTCTCACCCATAATCTATCATCAACTCCTAAAAGTCACCCAACTTAAGGATCCTGTCTCTGTTTTCCTCCCTGTACAAAATGTGCCCTAGTAATAGTACTGTATGAAGGAAAACTCCACATCATATCTTGCAAATAAATGCACTTAATGTAAGCCTTGGATATATTTATTTCCAACTCTCAAATATCCACATTTCCAAAAGTAAAGTGAATTTCAGTACGTGAAAATCAACAAAGATGGGATAATACCAAAGTCATTTGGATCTTTGGAAGACTGAATTGTCTGGCTATTCTCAAATCATGGATGGTCTGTGTTTGGATGACAGTTGTGTAACCAGTGTCTATGTGAAATATGGCTTTGGAGAGTTAATCAACGGAAGCTTACAAGACCCTGCATGAACTGCTTAGGCATAAAGGTCATGTTGGTTTTATACAGCTGCATTCAGATGTGAGCAAACATGCACTGATCAAAAAAACAGACATGATATGATTGAGAAGTGATGCAATTTATGAAATATAGCAGAATCTACAAGTCCAAATGGGTAGTTTCCATTTCAGAAGAATCACTTCTGGATATTATACCCATATTTCTAACAAATATCACCATTGTTGCACAGAAGCAGTCAAGTGTACAGAAACTTAGAATGTAGAAAGTGAGAAAGCAGAATTTCAATTCACCCTATCTATGAGCAGTAAGATTGCCTCCAATCTGTCCCTGCCTTCTCTCATATATTTTAATCTCTTCCCACTGCACACAAAGATTACCGTTCAAACCAAAGGAAGGGATACTAACATGGCTAGCCAACAAAACCATCAATTGCAACCAGATAGAATTGGTGAAATGCAAACAGCACTAGAATTCGATAAGTTTAGTCCAAGCACACAAAAATCTTTGAATATGTAATCATCCCTTAATTATTAAAATCCTTATGAAATAATAAGATGGGCTTAACAGAAATTCCATAACACAACAGGAAATTTGGGACCTTAGAGTAACTTAACACCTATGTTGTAGAGTATACACATATACTTATTGCACAGAAGGCATGTGAAGTCATGCAATAATAAGACAAAAATCCATAAACAGTCATCCATATGTACAATAGCCTATGTAATCATTGGGAAGGGGGAGGATAAAGGAGCACAATTAGCTCCCTTACTACCTAGTAGAAGATACAGAGACAAATTTGATATAGATGTTCTTAGCTGTTATTTCACTAATTGAAAATGTTAGCAAGGATGCAGAAAAAAGGGGATGCTTGCACATTGTTAGTGGGAATGTAAATTAGTACAGCCATTATGGAAAACAGTATGGAGGGTCCTCAAAAAACTGAAAATAGAACTACCATATGATCCAGTAATCCCATTGCTGGGCATATATCCAAAAGAAACAAATCTGTATATTGAAGAGTTATCTGCACTTTATGTTTATTGCAGCACTATTCACAATAACCAAGAAGTGGAATCAATCTAAGTGTCCATGAACAAATGGATAAAGAAAATGTGGTATACATACACAACGAAATGCTATTTAGTCATAAAAGGGTGAAAATCCTGTCATTTGTGACAACATGGATGAATCTAAAGGACATCAGGTCAAGTGAAATACGCCAGGCACAAAAAGACAAATACCACGTGATCTCATGTATATGTGGAATCTTAAAAAGTTGAACTCATAGAAGTAGAGAGTAGAACGGTGGTTACCAGAGGCTAGGGGGTGAGGAGGGAGGGAATGAGGAGTTGTTAATAAACAGGTACAAAGTTTCAGACAGGCAGTAGGAATAGGTTTTGAGATCTATTGCACAGCAGGGTGCAATAATAATGTATCGTATATTTCAAACTAAGAGGGTAAATTTCAAATGTCTCACCATAAAAAATTGTAGGTGAGCAAGGTGATGGGTATGTGAATTAGCTTGATCTAATCATTTCACATTGTATATGTATATCAAAACATCACATTGTACCCCATAAATGTACACAATTATGATTTGTCAATCAAAATAATATTAATAATAAAAAAGAAAGAAAGGAAAGAAAAGAAAATGGTTCTTGAAGAATGAAATTTCAATAGAGGCACCTAAAGTTGTAAGTAATAAAGTAGGGGCCCTTTGTAGGCAAAGACAACAAAGAGACCAATGTTAAAGAGTGCATGATGTGGCTAGAGCATGAGGTCTGTTGAAGGAAATGGTGTAGATGAGGCCAGGGGAGCAGAAGATAACAGATAATAGAAATCCTTGAAAATGAAGTTAAGATATTTGACTGTTAATAGAAAGTAGGGACTCATCGCAATCCTTTGAGAAAGGAGTCTTATACTCTAACTGATATTTTAGGAAGGTAAATTTATTATGTGAAGAATAAACTGGAGAGGGGAAAAAAAAAAAAAAAAACAGAAATCAGAGCACCAACTAGGAAGCTAGGACAATAATCTAGGCCAGTGGTTCTCAAACCTGCTTGTACTTCAAAGTCACCTGTTGAATTAGATACTTGGGCCTCATACTCCATAAGTCTAAATTAGAGAAAGGGATACAGAAGGAAGAGATTTTAAAGGGATGTAATCACCTTGCTTTGGGGCACATTCTTTTTTTTATTTTTTTTAAGTGAAAGCAAGTTTATTAGGAAAGTAAAGGAATAAAGAATGGCTACTCCATAGGCAGAGCAGCCCCTAGGGCTGCTGGTTGCCCATTTTTATGGTTATTTCTTGATTACATGTTAAACAAGGGGTGGATTATTCATGAGTTTTCTGAGAAAGGGGTGGACAATTTCCAGAACTGAGGGTTCCTCCCCATTTCAGACCATATAGGGTAACTTCCTGACGTTGCCATGACATTTGTAAACTGTCATGGTGCTGGTGGGAGTGTAGCAATGAGGACAACCAGAGGTCGCTCTCATTGCTATCTTGGTTTTGGTGAGATTTAGTGGGCTTATCAGCAAGTTCTTTATGACCTGTATCTTGTGCTGAACTCCTGTCTCATCCTGTGACTTAGAATGCCTAACCACCTCGGAATGCAGCCCAGTAGGTCTCAGCCTTATTTTACCCAGCCCCTACTCATGATGGAGTTGCTCTGGTTCAAATGCCTCTGACATATCTCTCCTTCCTTTTATAAGAGAACCCTTAATCCTAAAGGTTGTAGAAGGACAAAGATTCATCTTCTATAACTTCTTTAGGTTGAATAGGGCAATGATATTCCTGCTTAACTATTGGTTCCCTTGCATTTAGGGTAGAGAGGAGCTCAGTCAAAAAGCTGACTTGGTATGTCAAGGGCCATTTATAACTCTTGAGTTTCAACAAAAGGTGATATCTGGAAAATTATTAAGTGTTCAATTTAAGAGAACATTGAGTAAGCTTATCCTGCATTCCTACACATAGAGTGTAACAGCAATATATTCCACAACAGTAAAGAAAAATAAGCAAAATTATCCCAAGTAAACTAAATAAGAAGGCTTTCCATGAACTGGGAAACTGTTGGAACCAAGCTGATATGGGGTTGCTAGCTGACTTCAGTATGCGGGGCACATTCTTTTTACACACATGGAATATGGGATTTAATTTAGTCAGCAGGTGGTTAGAGAAGGGAGTTTTAGAGTATATGAGAAGGTCTACTTGGAGAGTCATTGGTATCTTATTCAAAGTGAATTCAGGTTGAAAATGTCAAAATAAAATAAGAAATTAATTTGTTTTACAGACTCTAAAGCCTCAAAATGTAACAAGTTCATTTCCTGAGGTATTTGTGTGGTAAATGTCATCCTTTTGAAAAAGTAGATTCTCAGAGCCCAGCTTTATGAAAACTCATGACTATCCCCATAGTCAAACACTCAAAATTAAAAATATAAAAAGGCAAATAAACAAGAACAAAAATTTCTAATGTCTTTGGGTAGATGAGAAATGCCAGAAGAAGGAACTTGTTTTCAAGCAGAAAATGAACTGCTAAAGCAGTCTATGATTCAGTGAAGGGAGAAAGCAGTTGCTATAAAACAGCTTAAACAAAAGGAACCACTGTTTCTCACAAAAATATCAAGTCTACTGAAACACATTTTGTTTTTGGCAAAAATATTATTTTAAAATATATTATTTTAATAGCAGATGAAGTTCAGTGAGGAAATAGAATTCATGACACAGAAATTTCCTTTGAAGTCAAACTTGTTTAAAAATGCATCATGTATTAAATAGAAAGATGTGGGTTTTCTATTTATTTATTTATTTATTATATTTTATGTTCTAGGGTACATGTGCACAACCTGTCATTTATTCTATTTTTTCACTTTTTTTTTTTTTTTGAAACAGAGTTTTGCCTTGTCACCCAGGCTGGAGTGCAGTGGTATGATCTCCACTCACTGCAACCTGCGCCTCCTGGGTTCAAGCAGTTCTCCTGCCTCAGCCTCCTGAGTAGCTGGGATTACAGACACCCACCACCACACCAGGCTAATTTTTGTATTTTTAGTAGAGACGGGGTTTCACCATGTTGACCAGGCTGGTCTAGAACTGCTGACCTCAGGCGATTCGCCCACCTTGGCCTCTCAAAATGCTGGGATTATAGGCATGAGCCACTGCGTCCAGCCTTCTGGATATTTTGGAATAGTTGCCATTGGAAGAGGTGCTCAGGTCAAGCATTTAAACCCTGAAACAAAAGTCAGAACAAACTAAAAAGACTTAAGAACATGAAACCGAATGTCAACTTTGTTTGAGCCAAGGACATGAATTAAAAAGTAAAAACTTGGCCGGGCGTGGTGGCTCAAGCCTGTAATCCCAGCACTTTGGGAGGCCGAGACGGGCGGATCACGAGGTCAGGAGTTCGAGACGATCCTGGCTAACACGGTGAAACCCCGTCTCTACTAAAAAATACAAAAAGCTAGCCGGGCGAGGTGGCAGGCACCTGTAGTCCCAGCTACTCGGGAGGCTGAGGCAGGAGAATGGCGTAAACCCGGGAGGCGGAGCTTGCAGTGAGCTGAGATCCGGCCACTGCACTCCAGCCCGGGCGACAGAGCGAGACTCCGTCTCAAAAAAAAAAAAAAAGTAAAAACTTGTAAAATCATTTATCATTTATTTAAACTAGTAATTATATACTTTTTTCTAAAGACTTGGATTTTCTGATAATAAAAATGTCTGTCTGTGTTCACATATTGCTGTCTGGTCACTGTTCTACTCACAACAGCATTCATTATACAAGGGAAAAAATGGAATATAAGGAGGAGGCTGGACTGTGGGACAGAGAGAAGTCTGAGTGACAGTAATTGGAGTGTGTCTGATAGGCAGATGCTTCATGGTACTAGTCAGAGCTGATTGGCTGAGGGAGCTATGTCCCACTCCTGGGTGTTATTATCAGAGAGGAGGAGTGAGGATGGAACTTTCTGGGAAAGGTCACATGATAAAGAGGACCAGTAAGAGGTAGATTCATGAATGGAGTCTGAGCCAGCTAGCTATGGAGAACAATTTGACAGCTGGCAAGCAGACAGGTAGGATATGTACCGTTCTCTACTGCTCCCTACCGCTTAAAACCCCATCTCTTTCTTCTTTTACCTCTCGGGTTTGGGTATTGAAGGCCTAATGCTGCTTCATTCAATTTTTACAGAAGTTTTAGGAAACCGGGGACTCTAAATTCCCCCACATGGTGAACTATGGGTGGCCATCTCCAACTGCTGGTGATGCCAGAAATGAAGGCAATGGGGAACCAGGAGTCAATACACATCTTCCTTTAGCTAGAAGCTCTCTCCTAAAATATTCTCTACATATTACCCCACCCTTTCCCTTTCCATTTTTACCTAATGGCTTTCAAGTGATAAAAACTGTGTGGGCAATTTTACAAAAGTTTCAGAAAGGCCAGACACTTCAATTTCTCAAAAGAGTGGAGTGGCAAGTCCCACTGTAGATCATAATATAAGAAAAAAAAATTGGCCAAGAGCTAGGAAACTCTAATCATTTAGCTAATCATTTAGCCAGATTATATGAGCATTTAACCAAATATTCATGTAATAGCCATCTCTACATTCCTTAACCTTCTCCTGGTAGAGATTGGTGCTGGATAGCAAATTCTGTTACAATAATTTTTTGGTAGGGTTTAAGGAAAACAGGGGATCAAAATTCCCGAAAGTGCAGACTTTGGGTGGCAAACATCAAGTAAAATTTACCAAAAGGGGAAAAAAAGCAAAAAGGAGCCACTAACTTTTAATATCTCCCACCCTTCCACTCTCTCCTCTCCTCCTTTCCCCTTTTTCTTACTGTATGTATGATACTCAGATCTGTTGATTTAATGTCTTAACAGAGGTTTTATGGGAATTTTTCCTCAATTTTCCAAACTCTAAGGACTGCAAATTGGAAACTCATAAAAGGAAATCTAGCAACAGGCTATGAGCAAGAATAATCATTTTAAATAAAAGAATAGGCAGAGGAGAGCCAAGAGCCAGGCAACCTCTGTCCCATAGGCAAAACATCTCTCTTTTTTGTAGGCTAGTCAAGTGCAGCAGTGGGAGTAGAGAAGGCATTAGAACATCTTAATACAACTATGCCTACCATTCATCCCTTTTTTCCCAGTTGCTCAGATCCTCAATTCCCTGTCGAAGATATGCTGGTCAGCTCTGCTGAATTAGTGTCTTTGCTGAGATGATAGGGAGAGTCTGGCCTCAATTTTCAAAACGTTGTGTGCACTGTGCTTGTCCGTGACTCCAATAGTGTCTAGCAATATGTGAAAGAAAACAGAATATATTTTAAAACAATAGAGTAGAGGTGGAAGGTGAACTGAGAGCCAGATACGTCTGCCTCTCAGCCAGCAACTGTCTCCAAACTATCTTCTTTCTACTACGATTCTTTACCTTTTTCTTTGATCTGTTTACCTATTTGATCTGTATGGTGGCCATTTCTGTTATGTTAGTTGTTTTACAGAGGTTTTAGAGCTACGTGGCATTTATATCCAAACCTGAGTTCAGTGTGTTATCAACTCAAAAAAAGAAATCTAGCAAGAGTTATGGATAAGAGAAATGCCTTAAAAATAATGAGATTCTAGGCAAATAAGGACCAGGAGCCAGCCAACTTCTGCTCTTATACAGGATCCCTACATTCTACCAATGACCTTAATCCCTTTATTTTCCTTTTATCCTCTAGGTGTTCAGTGGACATTTCCACTGCATTAATGTCTTTATAAGAGTGTTGAGTGGGACTTGGGTTCAGTATTCGCACCTACAATTCACAAGTGATCAGCCAAAGAAGTGAAACCTAAAAAGAATTTATGAACAAATGAAATGTCTTAAAGATATTGTGATAGGAGGCAAGACGGGATTAGGAGCCAGCAAGCTGTTATCCTTCATACAAAAGTAGTCTTCTAATAAGCCCCTTTTTAACACACACCCATCCTACTTTTCCTTCTCCCTCTTACTTCCAGGATATGGGGTGGTCACTGCTGCTGCATCAGTTACCTTCATGAAATTGTTGGGAGACTCTAATCTCAGTTTTCTATACACTGCTGCTTATATTTACTCATGTCAGCTACAACATTTAGCAATATGTGATGGAAAAGACAACATGCTTTGAATCACATTAGAAGGTACACAGGGAAACCAAGAGTAAGCCAACTTCTGCCCAATAGTCAGCACAACTCTCCTGCCTTCCTTCACTCTGCCAATGACCTTCACACATTTGTTTTTCCCATTTCCCTTTCAGGTTTTCAGTGGTCACTTCTGTCGCATTATTTTATTTATAGAGAATTCAGTGGGGCTTGGGAAAATATTCTCACTGGAATCTCTGCAGGTAATCAGAAGTAAGGCCTAGGAATAATGTATTTTATTTTATTTTTAAGGTTTTTTAATTTTTATTTTTTGTGGATACATCATAGGCATATATATATATGTGTATGTATGTGTATATTAGGAAAGTAAAGGAATATGTGTGTATGTGTATATTATCATGTAATATGTAATATGTAAAATATATCACATACCCCATATATAAAATATATGTTTAATATTATATATTATATTATATATTACTTTTTATATGTGGGGTACATGATATATTTTACATATTACAGGCATGCAATGTATAATAATCACATCATGAAACATTGGGTATCCATCCCCTCAAGCATTTATCTTTTGTGTCAGAAGCCAATTATCCTCTTTTAGTCATTTTTAAATGTATAAGTAAGTTTTTATTGACTATAGTCACCTTGTTGTGTAAACAAATACTAGGTCTTATTCATTCTTTCTATTTTTTTAAATTAATCATCCTTACCTTCCTCCCACCCACCACCACTCCCCTTCCCAACCTCTGATTACCATCCTTCTCTGTGTCCATGAGTTCATTGCTTTGATTTTTAGAGTCCACAAATAAGTTAAAGCATGTAATATTTGTCTTTCTCTGCCTGGCTTATTTCTCTTAGCATAATGACCTCCAGTTCCATCCATGTTGCTGCAAATGACATGATCTCATTTTTTTTATGACTGAATAGTACTCCATTGTATATATGTATCACATTTTCTTTACCCATTCATCTGTTTGTGGACTCTTAGGTTGCTTCCAAATCTTGGCTATTGTGAACACTGCTGCAACAAACATAGGAGTGCAGGTATCTCTTTGATATCCTGATTTCCTTACTTTTGGGTATATACCCAGCAGTGGGATTGCTGGATCTTATGGAAGCCCTATTTTCAGTTTTTTAAGGAACCTCCAAACTGTTTTTCATAGTTGTTGTACCGATTTACATTCCCACCAACAGCATACGAGGATTAATCCCTTATCAGATGAGTAGTTTGCAAATTTTTTCTCCCATTCTGTGGGTTGTTTCTTCACTTTGTTGGTTGTTTCCTTTGCTGTGCAGAAGCTTTTTAACTTGATGTGATCCTATTTGTCCATTTTTGCTTTAGTTTCCTATGTTTGTGGAGTGTTACTCAAGAAATTTTTGCCCAGACCAACGTCCGGGAGATTTTCCCCAATGTTTCATTGTAGTAGTTTCATAATTGGAGGTCTCAGATTTCAGTCTTTAATCCATTTTGATTTGATATTTGTGTAAAGTGAGAGATAAAGATCATGTTTCGTTATTCTACATATGGATATCCAGTTTTCCCAGCACAATTTATTGAAGAGACTGTCTTTTCCCCAATATATGTTCTTGGCATCTTTGTTGAAAATGAGTTAACTTTAGGTGTGTGGATTTGTTTCTGGGTTCTCTATTCTGTTACATTGGTCTATACATTTTTATTCCAGTATCACGCTGTTTTGGTTACTGTAGCTCTGTAGTATAATTTGAAGCCAGGTAATGTGATTCCTCCAGTTCTGTTCTTTCTCACGATAGCTTTGGCAATTCTGGGTCTTTTGAGGTTTCATATAAGTTTTAGGATTGTTTTTTCTATTTCTATGAAGAATGCCTTTGGTATTTTGATAGGGATTGTATTGAATCTGCAGATTTCTTTCAGTAGTATGGACATTGCAACAATATTGACTCTTCCAATCCATGAACATGGAATATCTTTCCATTTTTCGTGTGTCCTTGTGAATTTCTTTCATCAGTGTTTCATAGCATTCATTGCAGATATCTTTTACTTTTTTGGTTAAGTCAATTCCTAGGTATTTAACTTTATTTGTGGCTATTATAAATGATAACTTTTAAATTTCCTTTTCAGATTGTTCATTGTTGGCATATAGAAATGCTACTGATTTTCATATGCTAATTTTCTATCCTGCAACTTTGTTGAATTCGTTTATCAGTTCTAAAGTTTTTTCATGAAGTCATTAGGTTTTTCCAAATATAAGATCACATCATCTACAAACAAAGATAATTTGGATAATTTGACTTTTTCCTTTCCAGTTTGGATGGCCTTTATTTCTTTTTCCTTTTTCCTTTTTCATATATATATATACTTGAAGTTCTAGGGTACATGTGCACAATGTGCAGGTTTGTGCCATGTTGGTTTGCTGCACCCATCAACTCATCATTTACATTAGGTATTTCTCCTAATGCTATCCCTCCCCCAGCCCCCCACCTCACGACAGGCCCCAGTGTGTGATATTCCCTGCCCTGTGTCCAAGTGTTCTCATTGTTCATTTCGCACCTATGAGTGAGAACACGCAGTGTTTGGTTTTCTGTCCTTGTGATAGTTTGCTCAGAATGATGTTTTCCAACTTCGTCCATGTCCCTGCAAAGGACATGAACTCATCCTTTTTTATGGCTGCATAGTATTCCATGTGTATATGTGCCACATTTTCTTAATCCAGTCTGTCATTGGTGGACATTTGGGTTGGTTGCAAGTCTTTGCTATTGTGAATAGTGCCGCCATAAACATACACGTGTATGTGTCTTTATAGTAGCATGAGTTATAATCCTTTGAGTATATACCCAGTAATGGGATTGCTGGGTCAAATGGTATTTCTAGTTCTAGATCCTTGAGGAATCGCCACTGTGTTCCACAGCAGTTGAACTAGTTTACACTCCCACCAACAGTGTAAAAGCATTCCTATTTCTCCACATCCTCTCCAGCATCTGTTGTTTTAATGATCGCCATTCTAACTGGTGTGAGATGGTATGTCATTGTGGTTTTGATTTGCATTTCTCTGATGACCAGTGATGATGAGCATTTTCTCATGTGTCTGTTGCCTGCATAAATGTCTTCTTTTGAGAAGTGTCTGTTCATATCCTTTGCCCACGTTTTGATGGGGTTATCGGGTTTTTTTTTCTTGTAAATTAGTTTAAGTTCTTTATAGATTCTGGATATTAGCCCTTTGTCAGGTGGGTAGAATGCAAAAATTTGCTCCCATACTGTAGGTTGCCTGTTCACTCTGATGGTAGTTTCTTTTGCTGTGCAGAAGCTCTTTAGTTTAATTAGATCCCATTTGTCTATTTTGGCTTTTGTTGCCATTGCTTTTGGTGTTTCAGTCATGAAGTCCTTGCCCATGCCTATGTCCTGAATGGTATTGCCTAGGTTTTCTTCTAGGGTTTTTATGGTTTTAGGTCTAACATTTAAGTCTTTAATCCATCTTGAATTAATTTTTGTATAGGGTGTAAGGAAGGGATCCAGTTTCAGCTTTCTACATATGGCTAGCCAGTTTTCCCAGCACTATTTATTAAATGGGGAATCCTTTCCCCATTTCTTGATTTTGTCAGGTTTGTCAAAGATCAGATGGTTGTAGATGTGTGGTGTTATTTCTGAGGCCACTGTTCTGTTCCATTGGTCTATGTATCTGTTTTGGTACCAGTACCATGCTGTTTTGGTTACTGTAGCCTTGTAGTTTAGTTTGAAGTCAAGTAGCATGATGCCTCCAGCTTTGTTCTTTTTGCTTAGGATCCTCTTGGCAATGCAGGCTCTTTTTTGGTTCCATATGAACTTTAAAGTAGTTTTATCCAATTCTGTGAAGAAAGTCATTGGTAGTTTGATGGGAATGGCACTGAATCTATAAATTACCTTGGGCAGTATGGCCATTTTCATGATATTGATTCTTTCCATCCATGAGCATGGAATGTTCTTCCATTTGTTTGTGTCCTCCTTTATTTTGTTGAGCAGTGGTTTGTAGTTCTCCTTGAAGAGGTCCTTCACATCCCTTGTAAGTTGGATTCCTAGGTATTTTATTCTCTTTGTAGCAATTGTGAATGGGAGTTCACTCATGATTTGGCTCTCTGTTTGTCCGTTATTGGTGTATAGGAATGCTTGCGATTTTTGCATGCTCATTTTGTATTCTGAGATTTTGCTGAAGTTGCTTATCAGCTTAAGGAGATGTGGGGCTGAGATGATGGGGTTTTCTGAATATACAATCACGTCATCTGCAAACAGGGACAATTTGACTTCCTCTTTTCCTAATTGAATACCCTTTCTTTCTTTCTCTTGCCTGATTGCCCTGGCCAGAACTTCCAACACTATGTTGAATAGGAGTGGTGAGAGAGGTGGATGCCCTTTATTTCTTTCTTTTGTCTGATTGATCTAGCTAGGACTTTCAGTACTATGCTGAATAACAGTGAAAGTGGGCATCCTTGTCATGTTCCAGATCTTAGAAGAAATGCTTTCAGTTTTTTTTTTTTTTTTTTTTTTTTCCCATTCTGTACAATACTAACTGTGGGACTGTCATATATGGCTTTTATTATGTTGAGGTATGTTCCTTCTATACCTAGTTTTTTTAGGGTTTTTATCATGAAGGGATGTTGAACTTTATCAAATGCTTTTTCACCATCTATTGAAATGATCATATGGTTTTTGTCCTTCATCGTGTTGATATGATGTAACACATTGATTAATTTGCATATGTTGAACCATCCTTGCATCCCTGAGGTAAATCCCACTTGGCCTTGATGAATGATATTTTTAACATATTGTTGAATTCAGTTTGCTAGTATTATGGAAGGATTTTTGCATCAATATTTATTAGAGATATTGGCCTGCAGCTTTCTTTTTTTGATGTGTCTTTATCAGGTTTTGGTATCCGATTAATACTGACCTTGTAGAATAAGTTTGTAAGTATAGGGATAATTTATGAGCAAATAAAATGCCTTTAAATGATATGATAGGAAAATGAGCAGGAAAAGAGGCAGCCAACTTCGGTTTGGCCTTTTTTTAAACCCTCTTAAATTATGGATATTTCTTAGTGTTCTCTGTTATATTAGTTCTTTGCTGGAATTGTCCAAATAATCCAGTCTCAGTTTTCTGGACCTGCAGATTGTATTTGCGGATATCACCCTTAGAATCTAGCAATATGTGATGGAAAAGTGGCATGCTTTGGGCCACATTAGATGGGAAATAGATGAACCAGTAATCAGTCAACTCCCAACTTTAGTGAGCACTTATCTCCTGACTCTTCTTTATGCCAATAACCTTTGCACATCTATTTTCACCTTTCATCTTCTAGATGTTCTGTGGTCATGTCTGTTGTGCTATTTTATCTATAGAGATTTCAGTCAGCTCAGCCAGCTATTCCCACCTCTGCATCTTCAAGTGGTCAGCTCAAGAAATTAAAAACTAGCAACAGTTTGTGAATAAGCTAAATGTCTTATAGTGTTGTCATAGGCAATAAAGCAGGATCAAGAGCCAGCCAACCTGTACACTTTATGGAAAAATGTTCTCCTAATATTAACATTCCTAGCATACCACTGACCCCTTCTTTCATTCTCTATCTTATGCCCTGGATATTGGTTACTCAGCTCTGCCACATTAGTGTCTTTACTTATGTTGTCTGAAGAATCTAGTCTCACTTTCCTGCACCTTGCACACTTTATTTGTGCATGTCAACCATACAATCTAGAAATATGTGACAGAAAAAAACCAAAATATTTTAAAATAGAATAGAAGCAGGTGAACTAGGAGACAGACAACTCCTGCTATTCAGAAAAAAAATTGGGCTTTTGGTGTTTGCCTCTTGCCATAACCTGCCCCTTTCTTATTTCCATCCTGGGTATTTGGTAGGAAACCATCTTATATTCGTGTCTCTGCTAAAGTTGGCATAATAATCTAGTCTCGGTTTTCTTTATCTGTAGACTGTGTTTGCACATATCAAGATAGAATCTGGAAATATATGATTCCAGAAAATATAGAGAACATAATACACTTTGAACCATGTTAGAAAGGAAACTGGTGAATGAGGAGTCAGCCAACTCTTGCCCATCAGCCATCCCTTTTCTCCTAACATCTTTATTTCTTCCAACGTTTGGGGTTTACTTTTCCCCTTTTGTCTTCCAGGTATTTAGCGGTCATTTCTGTTGTGTTATTTGTACAGAGAGATCAGTGGGGTTGGGCCAAATATTATTAGCTTTTGTTCTGCAAGTGGTCAGCTCAAGAAGTGAAACCTGGGAAGAGGTTATGAACAAGTGAAATGCCTTCAAATGTTGTCATAAGAGGAAAGACAGCATCAGGTGCCAGTCAACTCCTGCCCTTTTTTATTTTCTTTTACAAACTTTGTCTCCTAATATTCCTCTTATCACTCCCCTGTTCTTTTCATTCACTCTTTTCCCTTGTGGATATTTGTTGGTCACTTCTGTTATATTACTTTCTTTGCTGAAGCTCTCCAGAGACCGAAGTCTCTTTTGTAACTTGGAGCTCGTATTTGCATATATCAACAGTTGAATCTAACAATTTGTGGATAAAGACATGCTTCAACCCAAATTAAATGAAAATAGGCAAACCATGAAATAGCCAATTCCCTCCCATTAGTTGTAAGTTCCTTATTTCTGTCTATGATATTTCTCATTTTATTTTCTCCTATTCCCACATGGATTTTTAAAATTATCTCTGTAACATTAGTATATTTTGAGAGATTTAAGAGAGTTTCCACCTTGAAGTCTGAGGTCACAACATCAAACAGAGAAGCTTAGCAAGCATTATAGATAAGTGAAATTCCTTAAAATAATTAAATAACAGGAAAGTGTGAACCATGAGCCAGCCAATTTTTGTCTTTGTGCCAGACTATTTATCCTAACTTCCATCATCCTTTATAGCCCCTCCATCATCACCATTCTATTGCCTTCCTTATACACTCTGGTTGTTGTCTGGGCTCTTGTCTGTGTTATTGTCTTTATATTGGTTTCAAGGATTCACAGCTCAACTTTACCACCTTGACTACTGTGGGTGTCTTGCATGATGAAAAAGATTTAACAAGATAGTATAAAAATGTGTATTCCCTTAATATTTTTGGATTTTAAAAAAGAAGTTCTAGAAATCAGACACTTCCTGTCCTCTATCGAGATCCTCAATCCTAAAATAACTGTGATCCTCAGTCTCCCTATTTCACTCCACTTTTACATATATTCTCATGCTTGCTAAATGTTTCATGGTCACCTCTCCCCCATCAGTGTCTTTGCTAAGCCTATGGGAAAAATCAGGCCTCTGTGTACAACTATCTTGTAGACGATAGTTTCTCACAATAGGAAGTAGCAGTTTATGAAGAAAAACAGCACATGCATTACAAAACTGAATTCAGATGGAAGGTGGTCCAGATGCCAGCTGACTTCTGCCATTTATTTATCACCTCTCTCCTAGCTTCCATCTTTCTACTGCTGACCTTCTTTCCTTTATTTTCCCCTTTATCATCCAAATGTTTAATATTCATTTTTGTAGTGCTAGTGTATTTGCAAAGGTTTTAGAGAGACTCGGTATTATCAACTTGAGGCACTTTTTTTTTCTTGTTTTTTTGTTTTGTTTGTTTTTTTTTTTTTTTTTTTTTTTTGAGACACAGTCTCACTCTGCACCCAGGCTGGAGTGCAGTGACATGATCTCAGCTCACTACAACCTCTGCCTCCCGGGTTCAAGCTTTTCTCGTGCCTCAGCCTCTCAAGTAGCTGGGACTACAGGTGTGCACCACCACATCCAGTTAATTTTTGTACTTTTAGTAGAGATGGGGCTTTCAGTGTGTTGGCCAGGCTGATCTTGAACTCCTGACCTCAAGTGATCTGCCCACCTTCGCCTCCCAAAGTGTCTGGGATTACAGGCATGAGCCACTGTTCCTGGTCAACATGAGGTCCTTTTGTGGCCAGCTCTTAAAGAGAAATCTAGCAAGAGTTGTGGACAAGTGAAATGCCTTAAAATAATGAGATAATAGGTGAAAATGGACCAAGAGTCAGCCAATTCCTGCCCTCAGCCAGAACTTGCATCCCAACTTTCAATTTCTATAACTGCCTGTCACCTTTCTTTTCCCCTTCACTATCCAGATTAGCTTTTTTCTTTTAAATTTGTATAAATGTATGGGGTATAAGTATAATTTTGTTACATAGTTAATTTTAAAACTCTACTGTCAGGAGTGGGATTGTTGAAGGTTATTTTTGTTGCATTAATCCCACCTCAAGGTCTCTGTGTAGCCACTTCTTGCAAGAAATGAATTCTGGCAAGAGTTATGAACAAATTAAATGTCTTAAAATAATCATACAAGCGGAGAAAGTAAACCAGGAGCCAGCTAACTTCTCCCCTGAATCAGAACATTTCTCCTAACTTATATCATCCTACCACAACCCTCCCTGCCATCCCCATTTTATTTTCCTTTTTATATACTCTGTGTTTTATAGTGTCCTATTCTGTTTTAGTGCCTTTACATTGATTTCAGGGATACATGGCCTCCATATAAACACCATGAGGGTTTTGTGTGTCCAACGACTAAAATCTAACATGCTATGGAAACGTATGGTGCCTTAAAATTCGATAGCAAAGAGGACTAGGAGCCTGACACCTCCTGCTCTTTAGCCCAAAACCATCTCTTGCTCTCTTCTCTCTTACCGCTTTCTCCCCTTCCTTATTTCCTGTCTGCTTGGTGTATGTTTGCTGGTCAGTTTTGTTGCATTAGTTATTTTATTAAATCTGTGGCTAGACTCAGGCCTCAATTCACAATTTTGCCAACTATGGTTGTACATGACAACAGCCTCTAGCAACTTGTTTTATAAGAAAAAAAATCCATGTTTTCAAAAAATGAAATAGATGTAAGAGGTTGAGAGAAGCCAGCAAAATCTTCCTCCTTGGCCATCTCTTCTAACTTCCATCCATCTATCTATATATTTGGTGCTCATCTCTTTTATGTTAGTATCTTTAGGGAGGTTTTAAGAAACTCAGCTTCAGTTTTATTACCTTGAAAACTGTGATCCAACAGCCTAAGGAGAAAAATCTAACAAGAGGTTATGGGGTCAGTAAAATGCCTTAAAATGACAAGATACTGTACTAGGAGAAGGAAGACAAGAAGCCAGCCAGCTCCTCTACGTTAGCCCACAGGTCTCTCCTAACCTCCATCTTCCTACCACTGACCCTTACCCTTTTATTTACTCTATTTACCTTTCTGGATATTATATCATCACCTGTGCTGTGTGAGTGTCTTTACATAGGTTTTGGGGGATAATTGGCCTGCCTTAGGGTTATAAGTGCCATAACCATAAAAATCCATCGAAGGTTATTATGGAAAGGAGTAACGTCTTAAAATGTTGGGATAAGAAGTAAAAGAGACCTAGAAGCCAAACAAAGCCTGCCCTTGTACAGAACCTCTCTCCTAATTTCCATCATCCCTCTCTACCTTTTCTCCTTTCCCCTTTTACTGTTGAATTTCAGCTCTGCTGTGTTAATGTCTCTGAAGAGGCTGTGGAGAGAATCAGGCTTTAATTTTTGCAATAACATGGACTGTCAATGGTCACTTAAAGAGTGGAATTTAGCAATAGTTGATGCAAAAAGGAAAGTCTTTATAATAAAAAAGGTATCAGAAAAAGAAAGATGACCAAGAACCAACAAACTCCTGTCTTTGGCTTGACGATTTTCCTTATATCCACCTGTCTGTTACTCACTTCCTTTCTCTTTTCCTTTTCTACTTCTTTGATAGTTATTAATCAGTTCTGCTGCATAAGTGTTTCTTCAGAAGGTTTAGGGAAAAATCCAGCCTTGATCATCTCAACCTTGAGGACTGTTGGTTGCTCTATCTAAATGCTGGGAACCAGAGTGACAAACAAGCCATAGAATCTGAAGAAAGATAACAAGCAAAATGTACACAAATGGGACAGAGGGAGAAGTAGGACCAGGATCCAGCTAACTCTTGCCCTTTAGTAGCAAGATCTTTCCTTTCATCTCCCTAAACACCTGTTACCTTCTTTCTTTTTTCACCTCACTTCTGCTGTCTTCACCTTGCCAAAGAGGCTGTTAGTGCTTTCTGTCCATGTGGCCTGGCCTAGTAAGCTGTCACGGCCCTTAGTAGGAGCTAGTGGTGTGGAGGTCTTGCCAGCTAAAAAAACAGGTTGTGATGACCTCCCCATGAATCTGTGCTGCTGTGGACACATTTTATCCCATGAGTACAGCCAGGCTAATGCCAACTTGCAATGTGCCAGAACTCATTCCCAGGATGTCTGTCATAAAACATTAGTTGACTGAGAGACTTCTAGTTCCTCAGTGATATGGTTGAGGTTGGGTATAGAGATGAGTGCACTGTATTCCTATAAAGGTGTTTCCAAATCACAATGTGTTTATTGGAGATCAAGACACCCAAGTGGGAATTTGTGGCGTGTATACGGCAGGATGAAGCTTCCTGGAAGCAAGGGGTGGTAATTTTTGAGGTATATTTGAGGTGGACATCTCCTTTTAGTTTTTCTGCCAGAAAAAGAGTAATTAGGACAAATCTTTAAGAAAAGAGTGGTACAGTAGACAATAACCAGACTGAATTGCTGGCTCTTAGGCCTTAAGGCAGAAAGTGAGTTTGGGGGACCCTTTCTCCCTCTCTTTTGCTAATTCTACATTGCCATTTTAACATGCTATGAGTATTAGGTAAACAGGAGTATGAAGCTTATCAAAGTGAGAGATACTGCTTTCTAGTGCATTCTGTGTCTACTGACCCTGAGGACCATAATGGTGGCAGAAACATTCGCAACCCCTTTTTCTCAAGAAAGATGGCTCTACTTTTCCAGCCCAGGCTTTTAAGATACAGGCCAAGCACAAGAGAGCCCATCTTTCACCCACAACAGCAGGTCGATGGGCAGTTGGTCAATTTTCTTATGTAATGTTTGTTAACTGCCAAATGTGGTTAGGCACGGTAAATGAATTAAAGCTATTCATTAAAGATTTTAAATGATACATATTTGAATATATTTATGGGGCAGATGTGGTATACTGTCACATGCATAGAATGTGTAATGATCAAATCAGTGAATTTAGGATATCCAACACCTTGAGTATTTATTATTTCTATGTGTTCAGAACATTTCAAGACCCCTCTTCTGGCTACTACGATATATACAATACATTGGTTTTACTATAGTGACCCTACTCTGCTATTGAACAAGAGAAGTTTTCCCTTATATCTAACTGTATGTTTGTACCCATTAACCAGCCTCTCTTCATCCTGCCCCTGCTCTCACCCTTCCCAGCCTCTGGTAACTATCATTCTCCTTTCTACTTCCATGAGATCAAAATTTCTAGCTCCCAGATATGAGTGAAAATATACAATATTTGTCTTTCTGAGCATAGCTTATTTCACTTAACATAATGACCTCCAGTTCCATCCATGTTGCTGCAAATGACATGATTTCATTCTTGTTCATGGCTAAATCGTACTCCATTGTGTGTATATACCACATTTTTTTGAAGGCCATTAAACTTAAGGGTTTTTTTATCTTTTTTAATCTTTTTTTTTTCAACTTTTATTTTCAGTTCAAGAGTACATGTGCAGGTTTGTTATATAGGTAAACTTGTATCACAGGAGTTTGTTTTGTAAATTATTTTGTCACCCAGGTACTAAGCCTAGGACCCAACAGTTATTTTTGTCCTTTTTGGGGTTGTTTGGGTTTTTTGTGTAAATTTGTTTTAATTGCTTATAGATGCTGGATATTAGACCTTTGTCAGATGCATAGTTTGCAAATAGTTTCTCTCGTTCTGTAGGTTGTCCGTTTACTCTGTTGATAGTTTCCTTTGCTGTGCAGAAGCTCTTCAGCTTAATTAGGTCCCATTTGTCAATTTTTGCTTTCGTTGGGATTGCTTTTGGCATATTCCTCATGAAATCTTTGCCTGTTCCTATGTCCTGAATGGTATTACCTAGGTTGTCTTCCAAGGTTTTTAAAGTTTTGGGGTTTACACTTAAGTCCTTAATCCATCTTGAGTTGATTTTTGTATGTGGTGAAAGGAAGGGGTCCCATTTCAATCTTCTGCACATGGCTAGCCACTTCTCCTAGCACCACTTATTGAATAGGGTATCCTTTCGCCATTCCTTGTTTTTGTCAGCTTTGTCAAAGATCAAATGGTTGTAGGTCTGCAACCTTATTTCTGGGTTATCTATTCTGTTCCACTAGTCTATGTACCAATACATTTTGGTTACTATATCCCTGTAGTATGGTTTGAAGTTGAGTAGTGTGATACCTCCAGCTTTGTTCTTTTTGCTTAGGATTGCCTTGGGTATTTGGGCTCCATTTTTGGTTCCATGGGAATTTTTAAATAATTTTTATCTAGTTCTGTTAGGAATGTCACTTGTAGTTTGATGAGAATAGCATTAAATCTATAAATTGCTTTGGGCATTATGGTCATTTTAATGATATTGATTCTTCCTAACCATAAGCATGGGATGTTTTTCCATTTGTTTGTGTCATCTCTGATTTTTTTGAGCAGTGTTTTGTAATTCTTATTGTACGGATCTTTCACCTCCCTGGTTAGCTGTATTCCTAGGTATTTTATTCTTTCTGTGCCAATTGTCAATGGGATTGCATTCCTGATTTGGTTCTTGGCTTGGCTGTCGTTGGTTATACATTTTCTTTATCCACTTGTTCATTGATGAACACTTAGGTTGATTCCATATCTTTGCTATTGCTAATAGTGCTGCAATATACATAGGAGTGCAGGTATTCCTTAGACATACTGATTTCTTTTCCTGTGGATACATACTCAGTAGTGGGATTGCTGGATCATATGGTAGTTCTATTTTTAGTTTTTTTATAAATCTTCACATTGTTTTCCATAGTGGCTATACTAATTTACATTCCCACCAACAGTGTACATGAGTTCCCTTTTCTCTTCATCCTTGCCAGCATCTGGTTATTGTTGTTGTTTTTGTTTGTTTGTTTTTGCCTTTTTAATAGTAGCCATTCTAACCAAGGTAAGATATTTTGTTGTGATTTTAATTTGTATTTCCCATTTGATTAGTGATGTTGAGCATTTTTTCATACACCTGTTGACAATTTGTATGCCTTATTTTAAGAAATTTCTATTCGTGTTCTTTGCTCACTTTTTAATGGGATTATATGTTTTTGTTTTTTATTGAGTTGTTTGAGTTCCTTGTATATTCTGGATATTAGTCCCTTGTTGGATGAATAGTTTACAAATATTTTCTCCCATTCAACAGGTTGTCTCTTCACTCTTTTGATTGTTTCCTTTACTGTGCAGAAGCTTTTTGGTTTAATATAGTCTCACTTGTCTATTTTTGTTTTTGTTGCCTGTGCTTTTGAGGTCTTAGCCATAAAATCTTTGCCTACATTAATGTCCTGAAGTGCTTTCCCTATGTTTTCTTCTAGTAGGTTTATAGTTTCGAGTCTTATGTTTAGGTCTTTAATCCATCTGGAGTTCATTTTTGTATATGATGAGAAATAGGAGTCCAGTTTCATCCTTCTGCATATGGATATCTAATTTTCCCAGCGCCATTTACTGAAGAAGGTACCCTTTCCCCAGTGTATGTCCTTAGAAATTTTTTTGAAAATAAGTTGGCTGTGAATATGTGGTTTTATTTCTGGGTTCACTATTCTGTCCCATTCATCTATGTGTCTGCCTTTATATGAATACTGTGTCATTTTGATTACTATAGCCTGGTGACACATCCTGAAGTCAGGTAGTATGATGTCTCCAGCTTTGTCCTTTTTGCTCAGGGTTGCTTTGGCTACTTGGACTCTTTTTTCGTTCCATGTGAATTTTAGGATTGTTTTTTCTATTTCTGTGAAATATGACATTGGTATGTTGACAGGAATTGCATGAAATCCGTAGATTGTTTTGAGTAGTATGGTCATTTTAACAATATTAATTCTTTCAATCCATGAGCATGGGATGTCTTTCCATTTATGTCCTCTTCAAAATCTTTCATCAGAGATTTCCTTGTAAAGACCTTTCACCTCCCTGGTTAAGTTTATTCCTAGATATTTCAGTAGCTACTGTAAATGGGATAGCCTTCTTGATTTCTCTCTCAGCTAGATCAATATTGGTGCATAAAAACACTACTGATTTCTATATGTTGATTTTATATCCTGCAATTTTACTGAATTTAATGGTCAGATCTAAGAATTTCTCGGGTGGAGTCTTTAGGTTTGTCTTGATATAAACTCATGACATATGCAAAGAAGGACAATTTGACTTCCCCCTTTCCAATTTGGGTGCCTTTCTTTTTCCTACCTGGTTGCTCTGGGTATGACTTCCAGTAATACATTGAATAGGAGTGATGAAAATGTGCATCCTTGTCTTGTTCCATTTCTTAGAGGAAAGGTTTTCAGCATTTTCCCATTCAGTCTGATTTCAGCTGTGGGTTTGTCATATATGGCCTTCATTATGTCGAGGTACAATCCTTCTATGCCTAGTTTGTTGAGAGTTTTTATTATGAAGGAATGTTGACTTTTACCAAATCATTTTTCTGTGTCTATTGAGATGATCATACAGATTTGGCATTCATTCTGTTGATGTGATGTATTACATTTATTGATTTGCATATGTTGAGCCATTCTTGCATCCCTGGGATAAATCCCACTTGATCATGGTGTATCTTTTGGATAGATTGTAGGATTCAGATTGCTAGTATTTTGTTGAGGACTTTTGCATCTATGTTCATCATGGATATTTGCCTGTAGTTTTTTGTTGTTGTTGCATCCTTGTCTGGTTTTGCTGTCACAGTAATGTTGGCCTCATAGGATGAGTTAGGGAGAATTCCCTCCCCTTAATATTTTTGGAATAGTTTGAGGAGGATTGGTATTAGTTCCTCTTTGTGAGTTTGGTAGAATTCATCAGTGAAGCATTCAGTCCTAGACTTTTATTTGTTGAGAGACTTTTTATTACTGATTCAATCTCATTACTCATTATTGGTCTGTTCAGGTTTTCAATTTCTTCCTGATTAAATTTTGGTAGGTTGCATGCCTCCAGGAATTTATCCCTTTTCTCAAGGTTTTCCAGTCTGTTATCATCTATTTGTTCATAACAGTCTGTGGTGATCTTTCATTTTTTTCTTTTTTGAGACAGGGCCTCACTCTGTCACCCAGGCTGGAGTGCAGTGGTTCGATCTTGGCTCACTGCAACCTCTGTTCCCTGGGTTCTAGCAATTCTCCTGCCTCAGCTCTCCCGAGTAGATGGGATTACAGGTGTGTGCCACCACACCCAGCTAATTTTTGTATTTTCAGTAGAGACAGAGTTTCACCATGTTGCCCTGGCTGGTCTTGAACTCCTGACCTCAAATGGTCCACCTGCCTTTGTCTCCCAAAGTGTGGGATTACAGTCATGAGCCACTGTGCCAGGCCAATTTTTCATATTTCTATGGTATCAATTGTAATGTTTCCTTTCTTGTTTCTGATTTTATTTATTTAGGTTTTCTCTCTTTTTTGGTTCATCTAGCTAGTGGTTTATTGATTTTGTTTATCTTCTGAAAAAAATTTATTTTGTTGTTCTTTTGTGTTTTTCTTTAGTCTGTTTCATTTAGTTCTGCTCTGATCTTCATTGTTGCTTTCCTTCTACTAATATGGGCTTTGGTTTGTTCTTGCTTTTCTAGTTCTTTGAGGTGCATCATTAGATTATTTACTTGACATCCTTCTTGATGTTGGCCATTATTTCTATAAAATTCCCTCTTAATATTACTTTTTCTGTACTCTTCTCTTCCTCATTTGTGTGTTTGCTCCATCAGTGGGTTTTATACTTTCATGTATTTTCATTATGGTAGATTTTAGTATGTTGTGTTTCAATGTCTTTTGTGTCAAGAATTTTTTAAATTTCCTCCTTAATTTCTTCTTTGACCCAGTGGTCATTCGGGAGCATGTTGTTTAATTTCCAGGTATTTTTATAGTTTCCAAAGTTCCTCTTGTTATTGATTTCTAGTTAAATTCCATTGTGGTCTGAGAAGATATTTGATATGATTTTGATTTTTTAAATTTTTTGAGACTTGTTTTGTATCCTAATGTATAATCTATCCTGGAGAATGTTCCATGTGCTGATGAGAAGAATGTGTATTCTATAGCTGTTGGATGAAATGTTCTATAAATCTCTGTTATGTACGTTTGGTCTCAAGTGAAGTTTAAATTCAGTGTTTCTTTGTTAATCTTCCTTCTAGATGATCTGTCTAATACTGAGAGTAGGGTGTTGAAGCTCTCACCAATTTTCGTACTGGAGTCTATCTGTTTAGTTGTAATAATATTTGTCTTGGTGCTTTGGTGTCAGAGGCATATATGCTTAGAATGGTTATATAGTATTATTGGATTAATCCCTTTATCATTATATAATGACCTTCTTTGTCTCTTTTCACTGTTTTTGATTTAAGTCTGTTTTTTCTGACACAAATATAGCTACTCCTGCTTGCTTTACATTTCTGTTTGCACAGAATGTCTTTTTCCATCCCTTTACTTTGACCCTATATGTACATTTACATGTGAGGTGAGTTTCTTGTAGGCAGCATATAGCTGGATCATTTTTTAAAATCCCTTCAGCCAGTCTATATCTTTTAAATAGAAAGTTTAATCTATTTATATTCAAAGTTACTATTGATATTTGAAGGTTTATTTCTGTCATTTTATTAATTGGTTTCTGGTTATTTTGCATATACTTTGTTTCTTCCTCTCTTACTGTTTATCATTGTGGTTTGATGGTTTTCTATAGTGGAAACATTTCAGACCCTTCTCTTCCTCATTTGTGTGTTTACTCTACCAGTGCGTTTTATACTTTCATGTATTTTCATTATGGTAGATACTCTCCTTTTTCTTCCAGGTGTAAGACCCCCTTAAGCATTTTTTATATGGCTAGTCTAGTAGTTATGAATTCTTTCAGCTTTTGCTTGTCTCGGAAAGACTTTATTTCTCCTTCTTTATGAAGGACAACTTTCTTCAGTATAGTATCTTTGGTTGCCAAGGTGGTGGTGGTGGTGGTGGTGGTGGTTGTTGTTGTTGTTGTTGTTGTTGTTGTTGTTGTTTTAGAACTTTGAATATATATCAGCCATTCTCTCCTGGCCTATAACATTTCTGCTGAGAAATTCACTGTCAGTCTAATGGGAACTCCCATCAGAGTAAGTGACTAGATGCTTTTCTCTTGCTATTTTTAGAATTATCTTTGACTTTTGACAGTTTGACTACAGTGTGCCATAGAGAAGATCTTTTTAAAGGTTTTGGGATCTCTGAGCTTCCTGTATTTGTATGTTTAAATCTTTTGCTACATCTGGAAAGTTTTCAACTATTATTATATTAAATAGGTTTTTTTATCACTTTCATTTTCCCTTCACTTTCTGGGACACTAAAAATTCATATTTTTGGATCATTTTACAGTGTCCTGTATGTCATAGGCTTTGTTTAACCTTTTTTAATCTTTTTTCATTTTTGTCTGACTGGGTTATTTCAATGACTTGTCTTCAACTTCTAAAATTCTTTCTTCTGCTTGATCTAGTCTAGTGTTGAATCTTTCAAATGTATTTTATATTTCATGCAATGAATTATTCAGCTTTAGAATCTCTGTATGTTTTTCTTTTTATTTTAGCTATCTCTTTGATAAATTTCTCACTCATATTCTGCATTGTTTTTCTGATTTATTTTTATTGTTGTTCTGATTTCTGTGTTCTCTTGTACCTCACTGAACTTCTTTAGTATCATTATTTTGAATTTTTTCTGGGATTTCATACATTTCTTTTTGATTGGGATCTATTGTTGGAGAAGTATTATGTTCCTTTGGAGGCATTGTATTTTTTTAACTTTTCCATATTTTTTGTGTCCTTGCGTTGATACCTGCACATTTGGTGTAACAGTTACTTCTTCCAATATTTTAAATTTGCTTTTGTAGGGGAGGACTTTTTCCTGAAGATTTATCTATGGTGTTGGTTGGGTAAGACACTTTGGTTTTGATTCTCAGTATGTGCAGTCATATAGTCTCCATGATGATTTATCTGGCTGTAAACAGCATCAATAGTATCTGTGATTTCCTTGGTGGTATAGGGTGCAGTTGTTGGTGGAGGCTGTGGTGAAGTTTTGCTGGGGTGGGAGACATCAGATGGGTCAGTTCTTGGGCACCAGTGGTAGCAACAACAGGTCAAGCATACCTGTCCATGGGCCTCAGGGAAGTGTACATGGGCACCAGTGTTTGTGGGTCCAGTTAGGCTGATTCTTGGGCCTCCAGGCAGCTTGCTCAGATGCCAGCAGTGGCAGTGGTGGGCCAGATGGGTGGGTGGGTCCTTGGAGCCCTAGGAAGTGGGCATGGCATGGGCAATGGTTATAGCAGAGGCAACACAATCCTCTGACTCCCAAGTGGTTTGTCCTGGTGATGATGGTAGCTGCAATAGGCTAGGCCAGCCATTCTTGAGGCCTCTAGGTAGCACGTGTAGGTGAGTCCCAGCCACGGTGGTAGAGACAGGCTAAATCAGCCTGTCCTCAGGTTCCCAGGAGGAGTGCTAAGGTCCAGTGGTGGTGAATGGGACAGAGCAATTTCCAGGCCCCTGGACAGTGTACTCAGGCACTGAATTTAGGGGAGTGGAGCCAGGCCATCTGGTGGTGCATGTGGGTGCTGGCTGTGGTAGGCAGGGGTGAGGTGATCCCTAGGTCCCCAGTAGAATGCTCAGGTTGGGGCTGAAGTGGCTGTGCTGCAGCCCTGCTGCTGGAGAAGGCATGGTTGCTTTCAGTGGTAGCAGCCATAAACAGGTAGCTTAGGAGCATGTGCTTTGGCCCTGATATAAGCGGGGGAGCCTTTCCTCAGAGCTCTTTTAAATATGTAGCAGCACTGCTACTGGGAGTGACAGGGTCACTGCCAATGACTCGTGTTTCGCTCTGGCAGCAGCAGCCAACAAGGCCCAGCCCTGCATTCAAGGTATTCGACCCCATTGATGGGGTCCCAAGGATGTGGAAATGCAGGGGCTGTTGGGCCCCTGGTCAGGATGTAGTCTGGTGGGGGCTGGGCTCTCAAAATGGCACCCTACTGTGGCTGCTTGGGACTCTGGGGTAGGTTGGAACCACCCAAGCTCCCTCTCTAGAGAAATGCCATTATACAATCTCTAGGCAACTCCTTCAAAGCCCATGTGCGTTGAGGGCTCTCCCAGGGCTAAGAATGCAGGAGTCCACGTTGGGAATATGGACTGCTAGGGGTCTCTCGCTTATCCTTTACCCACACTGGGGCACTTCTCTAGGCTTCCAGATGATCCCAGCCAAGCAGGCTGCCTTACTTCTTTCTCATTCCTTAAGTCAGATGTTTCCTGTCACTTCTCTATTGAATTCCAGCATTCTCTCTTAGGAAATATACTCAAAGTGTGATTATCTACTCACTATTTTATTTCTTCTTTGTACAGGAGGTGAGTTCTGGATGTCTCTATTCAGCCATCTTGAAGGCCCTTTCATTAGAGTTTTATCCTCAGCATTTTATTTGAATTTAAGTTTAAGGAGTGAGAATGGAGAGTTGGGTAACAGTTAGGCTTAAGCCCCAGTGGTAGCCTCTGCTAGACTTTCTACACAAGTGAGGCTCTCGGCTGAATTTATTACAGGGGGAATAAAATGGGAGAAACACTGTGCCTTATTTTCTCTCATGAAGAAAACCTTTAGGAGAAAACTCATCATGACGAATTAATGTTAATTTTTAAAATGCTTTGTGGTTATCAGAACGAAGGAGTGATTCTCAGTGATGTAAACTATTTGACTCTTTGTCCAGCCTCCATTGACTCATATCCCACTTATGAAAGGAAGAGGAAGGGGCTGTAAGTAATAACTGAAAAAGCTGTTTCACTAAAATGTTTTCTAAGACTGTCTTGTTACCCATAGTAAACAAATGTAAAATTAAGAGAAACATGGATGGAGGTGCTGACTCTACATATATTGTTTATGTTTAGTTTGTGAATAAATTCACCAAGTTATACACATAAAGATATGTGCACTTCTCTATACAACTGTTACACTTCAATAAAACCTTTTTTAGACTATAAAAAAAAGAGAGGAAACATTAAAGAATTGATACGGACTTGGGTAATAAAGGTGTATGCATTTATCAAAACTCATCAAGTACATTTCATTGATGTAAATTTTACCTCAAAAAATGAAGAAAGAAAAAGAACTGTAAACAAACACTGAATTTTAGTTAATGACCTGCGTGCTGAAATCTTTTAGGGTGAAGTATACTAATGTCTCCAACTTACTTTGAAATGAACCCCAAAATGAAATGGTTTGATAGATGAGTATAAAAAATAATTGTAGAATCTGAGTGGGACTATGTGGGTATTCACTGTATAATTCTTTCAATTTTTCTGTATGCTTGATCATTTTTATATTAAAATTTTGGAGGGTTGTAAAGAAGGAAGGAAAAGTTCTACCCATCTGTTTATGAATACAAATGATGGCTTCAGTTCATTGAAAACCCTAACACATTAATAGTAATTAGCAGGATATAGTTATCCAGCAAAAGTAGCAGCAATTCCTGGGCTGCTACTTGTCCCAGAAGATAATAATGCCCAATGGAGCTGGCAGAGCTCACATGGAGATACTGCTGCACAAGGCTTAGGTGGCAGAGGCACCAGATGGTAGCCAGAGCAAATTAGAAGAAAATGGTGGATACTATGTAGTAGTTGTTAAGATTCATTCATTGCTCTGGTGCGGTGGCTCATACCTGTAATCCCAGCACTTTGGGAGGCCAAGGCGGGCAAATCACTTGAGGTCAGGAGTTTGAGACCAGTCTGGCCAACATGGTGAAACCTCGTCTCTACCAAAAATACAAAAATTGGGTGGGCATGGCGGCATGCACCTGTAATCCCAGCTACTTGGGAGGCTGAGGCATGAGAATCTCTTGAACCCAGGGGGTGGTGCGGAGGTTGCAGTGAACTGAGATCTCACCACTGCACTCCAGCCTGGGCGACACAGCGAGACTCTGCACTCCAGCCTGGGCAACAGAGAGAGACTCTATCTCAAAAAAAAAAAATGGTCATTCATTTATGGATACATGTGAGACATACTCTGGGATTTGTACCATCATATCCAACCAAGCTGTCAGTTTCACTCATTGGCATTTCTGCAAATCACAAATTTCTAAAGTACTCATCACTAGAATCTGAAGCAATCCACTGTGTTTATCATGTTAGGCTGAAGAAAAGTTTGCTATAACACCCACTAGGGTCAAACTTTTTCAACATTTTCCAATTACATAAAGCATTGTATTTTTACTCAGTGAAGAAAGACTAAAAATACAGGTAAATGAAACAAATCAAAATATTTGCTTAAAGCTGGCACCTATGTTTGTCCATGCAGCAGCCACATTACATAAAGACACAGGAACTAAAATGAAAGAATGCATATTTTCTCCATTATGCCTGCAGTTTCAGGGCCATAGTGTCCTAACAATTAATTTCATATTCAAGGCTGTCTTGATTGCTAATAAATGATCACATTATCTTTAGCACTCTAACAGATATGGTGAGTAAGAATACACAACCTCCCACAATCATGATCCTTTCAATGTCTTTCCAGGGTTTTACTGATATTTTACTGGAAAGAGTCATGCATGGGGGAGCCAACATTACAGGTTTCCAGATTGTCAACAATGAAAACCCTATGGTTCAGCAGTTCATACAGCGCTGGGTGAGGCTGGATGAAAGGGAATTCCCTGAAGCCAAGAATGCACCACTAAAGGTAATGTTCCATGGCATGTAAAAACCTAAGGCCAGCTTTTCAATGTATCTCCGTATGGTCTTTATACACTAACAGTCATCTTATGATCAAATGATTTTCCATTCAAAGATGCCACAAAACAACTGCAGGTGATGCTATTGCATTTAAAAACTAAACCCCTGAATAAAGAAGCTGTTGAGAATGAGATCTTTTAAAATCCAATGCTTGGAAATAAGTTAACTTAATTTTCAATGAATTTTATTTGTAATATGCTCATAACAATTTATAGTATTACAAGAACCTGAGCCAGGCGAAGGGTGGGGGCAGTGGGAATAGGTAAGGAAGATTGATAGTCTGAAACAGAAAATTAGATTTTACATTATTTATGTGATTGCTTTGTTTTAATAAGTTTCATGAATCTCAGTACACCCAAGTGAATTAGGCTCTAATAAACAGTGTACATTGCCTATATGTATATTGAATGGAAATGTTTTCCTGCCTGCTAAAATATCTTAGAAAATAATTAAATTACTTAGGTTGCTCATTTTCACAAAATCAAGATAAGAATATTAAAAGCAGAAAGTTGTGGTTAAAAATGCACATTTTTCATATGCGTTCCCCTATGGCTAGAAATTCTATTATTTAAAAACCAAGAATTAAACAGATAAATTAGGGGAAAGTTATTCATGTTACACAAAGGACCCTTCAAATATATTTTTTAAGTAACTCATTCCCTCAGTGTATTGATTCAAACATGAAACTGACTTTAAATTCTTCCTTCCTGATATAGTGAAAGTATGTACCATAGCTGTGGTACAAAATGGGGGATCAAAACAGAGTCAAGACCTTTTCCTAAAAAAGGAAAAGGGGAAAACATCTTCCTCATTGTTTTAAGATACTCATCCTCACATTCTTCCTCCCTGGCAAGAATAGAATAGGGGATAACAGGTGGGCATTGTAGCATGCACCTGTAATCCCAGACACTTGGGTGGCGGAGGCAGGAGAATGGCTTGAACCCATGCAGCAGAGGTTGCAGTGAGCCAAGATCATGCCACTGCACTCCAGCCTGGGCGACAGAGCAAGACTCCATCTCAAAATAATAATAATAATAATAATAATAATAATAATAATAATAATAATAATAAAAGAATAGTAGGCAACACAGACCAGAAAAAAGATACAGAGATACATTCTGTACCATCTATGCAGCTCCACCTTAAATGGGTTACATCAGAACATAATTCAAGTGAAACCTTACTTTATGCAATTGGTGTGTTCTAGAAAAGTTATGGGTTAAACATACTTTTTTCGTTCAGTTGAGCCACTTACTAATTAAGTGGTACCCTGTGGTTATAGTGATTATGCCTGCCAGATTTTTCCAAGATAGTCTTGTTTTAAAACATTCTGTTTTAGGGTCTGATCAAGTGGCCTAATTTGCTTCAGTAAATATGGTCACAATCCCTATGATGAATCCTTTGTAATCAAAATGTTTTAATGTATTAAACTGATATTTACTGGAAAATAATCCCAAGTGAATTAGGCTACAATAGAGTGTATGTTACCTATATGTATATTGAATGGAAATGTTTTCCTGCTTGCTAAAGTATTTCTGAAAATAATTAGATTACCTACGTTGCCCATTTTCATAGAAGTCAAGATAAAAATATCAAAAGCATAAAGTCATGGTTAAAATGCACATTGCATTACATTTAGGTGAGCTTATTCAAATTTAGATTTTTCATAAAACTGCCTACCCACACTGCTTTATGATCTTTAGATTTACCAGGTAATAGGTAGAAGAGAGAAATTCATTTATTCAATATTTTAGTGGGTTAGTAGTCTGGCACCTACAATGTGCCAGACACTGTGTTAGGCATGAGAAAATGAGTGAGGGTAGGAAGTATGAAAAGGGTACTGAAGAGTAGTTTATGCCTGTGCTGAAGTTGTAGAGCCATACAAAAGAGAAGGAAGCCAATCTCAGCTCTGGACTCTTCATTGATAACACTTGGTGTATATAATGTAAAGTTCTAGAACCGACTGAGAAGAAATGTTCATACTTACAAGTAAAAACCTTTAAATAACTTTTTAAAAATTGAATAAATAAGTGTTACAACTTTCACATGACTTTTGCTTAGTATTTGTCATTATAGAACCTTGCACAATATCAATCAAACCAAAAGCCCACTTTAAAAATTGATGTACAATATTTTTGATTAGAAGATAAAGTTGTCTACAGATTAAAAACCCTGATAATTTACTCTATAAACATTTTCTTTTAGGGCTTGGGGGGGTATTCTCACACATTGATAAGTAGAAACTGAATAAAGCAAAAATTAAATAGCTCTTTTGCCATGGTTTGGAAAGGACTACATTAAGATATGCTGACAATGTATGCAGTCAACTGAAAAGAAAATCATCACCATGTTGGCTTCATGTATTGCAAAGATGTACAGACACAAAGATTTTTCTTCATGAAAGAACATATTCCCCGTTACAGTCACACTTGATGATTTGCTTCTAAAAGAGAAATAATGTGAGAAAAGTCAGAAAAGCTAATTGATAGTTGTAGAGGCAATAATCTACTCACTCCCAATTGTATTTGGACATACTGTACTAAAGAGAGAGAACTCCCCCTGGGACATTTTGCTACATTTTTAAAAAGTCAACAACATTCTATATTCTACCAGTATTTGTCACTCCTGCAAAACAGGGGCCAGCTTATTCTAACCATAGTTTGTTATGTTAATTCATTTAATGAAAAAGCATCCACCATTTCAAATTGCGGATAATCAAATCCCTTGTATTAAGTGACTGACCTCATCCCTAGTACAGCATATCACTATATCCAAGGAATAGAAAGTGTTCTTGCCTGCAGGAGGTGGCATCATGAAGTATTGCCTATGAATTGTCAACATTATCAGATTTAAAACTCAATAATAATTGAAATTTTCTACAATTGAAAAACAGCTTTGGTTTTTGCTACCCCCCAGGAAACAAAAACTGATTTATTGCTGGCCAGAAGTCCTGGCTCGCCAGAAACATGGTCCAGACAGAAGTGATTAATGTTCTCCTCCAAATTAATTTCAAGCTGTCTAACTTAGCTATTTCCATTTTCCCCTAAGTAAACACCGGATCTCAATTTTCTATTACAAACAGCAGTAACCAAGTCTTGCTTTAGGATATGCTGTTTCCTCTCCAGTCTATACATGCCATCCTTTAACTTCACACATATTTCTTCCTCTGTAAAGGACCCAGCCTTTTGGTAGTCACTCACTCAGTATAAAAAAGAAACAGTATTGAGAGCAAGAGAGAGATTGCCTTGAGCCATCTGATTATAATAATCGTAACACATGCACACATGAGGTAAGACGTATCATTGTAGAATAAATCAAATTCAGGCTTGCCCAGAGAGATCTCTTAAATAATTGGGGGGGTGGGTGACTGCACAGAACAATAGGTAGAAATGAATGAAAATTATAAGAAACAAGGCAAATTTTGAGGGTTTCATTTATCATGATACCTTGTTTTTCATGCATCCATTTCAGTATACATCTGCATTGACACACGACGCAATACTGGTCATAGCAGAAGCTTTCCGCTACCTGAGGAGGCAGCGAGTGGATGTATCCCGGAGAGGAAGTGCTGGAGACTGCTTAGCAAATCCTGCTGTGCCCTGGAGTCAAGGAATTGATATTGAGAGAGCTCTGAAAATGGTAAAGACCACAATGGGTTATTGGGGTGGAAGAAACTTATAAAGACATTAAAAAGATGAAATCCTTAATCTTGAGAGAAGACATACTAAAAGGAATAGGACCAGATTATGTAGAATATCAGAGTATGCTAAGAGGATAAGTATAGCCATTTCTATAAATCATCTAAATCTAGAAATCTAAAAATTGGAGGTCATTTCTTGAAGCTTGAAAAAAAAGAGATAAATTTAGGGCAAATGAATTTTTGGTTATGCTCTATCCTGTGGCTAGTAAATGAAACTTAGTACTCTCAAAAGTTATAGATTAAATATGTAAATAGCTTCAAAAAATTCAAACCTTTCAAACATATGACATTCCTTAGGGAGATTAGGATATTTTAGAAGATGCTCCTAACTTCAAGATAGACATTACAAAGGACAGCATCTTCTGGCTCATCAGACAAATGATTAGCCTAGACAGGCTATGGAACTTAGCCAGTGTGATGGTATTTCTGTTGTCAAAAAGAACACTCATGCTGTTCT
Source organism: Piliocolobus tephrosceles (assembly GCF_002776525.5). NCBI lineage: Eukaryota > Metazoa > Chordata > Mammalia > Primates > Cercopithecidae > Piliocolobus > Piliocolobus tephrosceles. The sequence goes on along the minus strand of NC_045445.1, from coordinate 31,091,529 downwards.
ACAGGATGAAATGCAGGAACATGATACATTTCTAGGCCTACTTAAGAAGCTTTTGCCCAATGCTGCAAAGAAAAAGCCTAAAGAAAAATAAAAGGAATCAATAGATAGACAGTCAAATAGGTTACTTGTTTTTAGTATTTGCTGGGTAGGAGATCATTTAAGGCTTCAAGCAATGTCCTTTGAACAGATTTCATTATTTATACCAGAAGTAGCATCACCCATTCATTGCAGTTTTCCAAGCAAGAGCTCTGTTCTGAATATTTTGCTTTATGCCACATGTGCCTGCATGTATTAAAATGAGCTTTCAAGAGTACAAGAATCTCTTATTTCTACTTATTTAATGATCCTGATGTTTGGGACATCCAAATCAACAAAGAGATGGGCAAAGATAAGATAATTCTGTGTGTAACCCAGCAAGGAAGAACTTGTAACGGCCTCATAGCATACATCATTTTGTGTAGCTGGCTCTGTTATTGATGCTTTAAATTTGCCAAGTTGGAGGCATTCAATCAAAAGGGGTTAGTAGCCCTTGTGTCTCTCTCCAAGAAAGAGATATGACTCATTCTCCCATCATGCAGATTTTTATGTCATTATGTCAGTTCTTTAACAAATGCCCTAAGTGTAGTTTTATGGAGGTAGCACTGTACAATTTTGAAGAGCAGTTAATTAAATTCAACCTTCATAGCAGTTACAAGATTTGTATTGTCAGGTGAAACATAATGATGAGTGAAATATAAAACTCCCTCAGAGTGAATCAAAAGGAGTTTTCATCAACAAAACCTCAAGGGGCAAGAGCCAGCATCTCCAATTGACTTCCTATTTGTGACACAAATAACTGCCTTCCCAAATAGAAGACTGGCTAATGAAGGATAAGATACCAATTGGGCTAGGAAAAAAAAATAGATTGATCACACTACCGCCCAGAAAAGTTTCTACATGTCTAACTCACTGATGAAGCTCAAGTTGTAAGCCAGGTAACCTTCCTCCCCAGGCCCTAGTGACCAGATACTCAACCAAAACGATACATTACCTCTTTCCATAGGCCAATCTCTATTGCTCCAGAGAGGCTGGAAGGCATCAGTTTTTTCCAAAAGTAGACAGTGCCTCAGTAAAACTGCTCTACTCACAGGGACTGCAAGGGAGGCTACTCTGAAGTACTAAATATTTTACTACATTAAAAGAAATCCCATTTTATTTCAGTTAATTAAAATTGAGATTGCATAATGTAAAACATTCTTCATTGTGACTAGCACATAGTTGTTTCTCAATAAATTATTCTCTTCCTTCAAAAGAAATCTGGCAAACAAAATCATTGCCTGGCAGAGGCTCCTAAGGGGCCTGTTTTAATGAATAAATAAGCACAACATTCATTCAGTAAATATTTATTGAGCATCCATGACTATGTATCAGGCTCCATATTAGTATGCAAGCATGAAATAAGATGAGGAGTGCTCACATTTAAATTGTTAATATGTAAACAAATGCTTTAAAATATCTTAAAGCCACTTGCAAATTGGGTAATCATTCTCCTCACAATCTGCAAATAATGCAAAGATCAGCCTCAGCACAGTCTACTGACATATCTGTCACAGATTCTAAGTCATTGAGACTTGTTCAATCAACATTTATTAAGGATCTGCTCTATCCCAGGCACAATATTAGTTGCTGAGAACAGAGGCAGAAAAAATGTCTCTCATCTCGAGATGCTCCTAATCCAGTAGGAAAGCCAGAAATACATAATTATAAAAATATTATGTCTAAGTCTTGCACAGGATGCTATGAATTAAAGAAGCGATCCCAGATGGAATGCTGGGAAACTGTCACCAACATTCAATACTGGACCACATCCTTAAAAATAGATTTCTCTCTGAGTGGTAGTCCGATTCTACTTCTGGTCACCAAACGCTCAAATCATGGGGTCTGGAATTTGTTGGACTATGCCTTGACTATTCTCCAGTTCATATATCATATTCAGATGGGTTGAGTTTAGAAATAGATGACTCTTAATGAGACTTAAAGCCCTAGCTATTTTCACTAATGAAGGCTTTCCTTAATAAGTTCCTATTGCCCTTGTCCCTGCCTAAGTCTTCTATCACAATTCAATGCTCAAAATAGAGTATAAAGAGCCCTTCGTCCTCACGTTATCTATCAGTCTCATCCCACTGGATAAGTAATTTCTATCTCAACAAAAGTCCTTTCTCTAACTAGGAGTGTGATGCCACCTTCTCTGCAAGCCTAAGCTAACAACAGTGCTTAGCTTTGTTGGATCCGTTGGACAATCATCTTGTTTTTAGTTCATCACACTGGAGCATTTTCCTTTCCATAGGAATTCCAGTCTACTGGTGGTGAACAAACCCCTTTTCCTTTAGAAAAAGTTCCCTAATATTTGACAACATTTTTCTTTCTGTAACACAAACCCACCGCCACCTCTGACTTGTTTGACAGCTTATCATTTTCTATAAGTGATGAAAAACAATTCCATTCTTTCATACTAGGAAAATGAGATATATTCTTTCTCTTTGAAGCAAAGTCTTTGACCTTTACTTGCCAGATGAGTAATGTAAGTGGTTAACAATAATGACTTATATTTGTAGAGGGTGTTTCATCCAGTGTCCCTGCACTGTAAACTAGGTAAAGAATCTCTCTACCTAGAAGAGATGGCCTCTTATTAATTCATAATGCTGAGCTCAGGCCTAGGAAAAATTGTGCCATACATAAAATCAGCATTTGGCATCCCAAACAAGTGTTCTGGCTTCCAGTTCTTCTATCTTCTTGTCTAGTGCTCCATACTCCTGACCCCTTAGGCTTAATAAATTTTATCAATCTTTGGATTACCCCTCCATGGCTTAGCTCTCTTGTCTGTTACCTGTCTGTAGCTGAGTGTAGGTCAAATAAGAGGGAAAGCTCATCCCTGTCACCGTAGTAGCTGGTAAATGTGTAACTCTCTCAAGAAACAGAACTAAATCTATTTGGTTAATAATAATTAATATAGCTAGCATGTGTTCTGATGCTTAATAGATATATATGTGTGTGTATATATGTATGTATGTATATATGTGTGTATGTATGTATATGTGTGTATATATATACACACACATATATAGATATATATCTTCTCTAATCCTCTCAATAACTCTGAAAGATAGGTACTACTAGGATTTTCAATCTTACAGATTAAGACACTGGGGTAAAAAAGCATTAAGAACATGCCGAAGGTCATTCAGTTAATAATTGAAGCTATGATATGAGTCCAAGTGCAACAGTGCCCATGCTACTGAAACCAGATTATGTTCAGATATGAGAAATATTAAGATAAGACACAGTCATGGCCCCCAAGGAACTCAGTTTAGAATACATTACCCTAGTTAAGGGGACAGCCTGCAGAGTATTCTCCGAAAGGGACTAGTGGAAATTTCAGGTCCTTGAAAAAGTGGCAGTAGAGCCCTCATTGTATTATATAAGTAACAGCATCTTACACCTACTCAATGCTTCAAAACTAAAAGGCATACCAAGAAAATACTGTGGAGGAAATGAAGATCTGTATAGACTTGATCTGGTGGATAGAACTCAATGACTTGCAATAATAATTCTTCAAGATTCCAAGATCTATCAGTAGACCTCATCCCAGAGACTTAGAAGGCAATAATGCCGTGTTATTTTTAAATTTTAAATTTTCTCTTTCTACCAGGTGCAAGTACAAGGAATGACTGGAAACATCCAATTTGACACTTACGGACGTAGGACAAATTATACCATTGATGTGTATGAAATGAAAGTCAGTGGCTCTCGAAAAGTAAGTAACCAAAACAGACATTTAAAGAAAAGGGCTCTTAAAAAAGGACAGCATTTGGATGTAAGAGAATAAGTATTATTATGTTACAAAATATCAGTAAGGGTGAGTGGAATATGGGAACCTCCAGGATGAAGGAATAGCACATCTGTGTGTGTGTCAGTGTTGGGGGTCCTGTTGGGAATGACAAGACACGGGGAGACAGGATGTCAATCCTTATAGAGCTCAAGAAAGTTTTGTTCCACAACAGCACTTGAATTTCATGCAGTACTTTTTTGAGGGAAAAATAGGCATCCAGGTCAAATGTCTTCTGTTTCTAGGCCGGCTACTGGAATGAGTATGAAAGGTTTGTGCCTTTCTCAGATCAGCAAATCAGCAATGACAGTGCATCCTCAGAGAATCGGACCATAGTAGTGACTACCATTTTGGTAAGTGTGAACAGTAGGTAGGTGGGTTTTCTGTCCAGCAAGACTTCTGTTTTCTGCAAGGTATTTTTCCATCAGTAGAAAAGACCTCAAGTTCAAACAGTAAAAACTTCCAACAGGGAAGCTCAGGAAACTCTCAAAGTATCTTGCCATGAAGATGAACAGAATGCAATTTAACAAAGAGAAAGAAAGAAAAAGAATAGGAATTTAGAACAGTTTTAGATTATCATTTTCCTCTTTCTCCCCGCCTCCATGCCCGCCCCCATAGGACTGATGCTTCATCTGGACTTGAAACCTAATTCTTCATTGTGGGGGAAGCAGCATTGTGTGGAGGAGAGAGTACATTAGGATTCTAAAATTAGGTCTACCACTAACCTGTAAAACTGTGCAAGTCACAGCTTCTCTGAGCCTCAGGTTGTTTTTTCTTCATTTATGAAAGGGGTATAATACTCATCACCTACCCATATCATAAGCCCGTTTCAAGGCACAATTCACTACATGAAGAAGTTTTCTGCAAAACTCAAAGCACTTAAAATGTGAGATGGTATTTTCATTTAGTTTTAAAACACTTTTCTAAAAGCTGGTTTTGTTTTACTGAATGAAGTACAAACCTGGGTTAAAAATAAATATATCACTAGGTGTGAAAGTATGACTTTCTGAATTAGGCTGAAGTTTGCCTTTCATCTAAGCATACGTATCAAATACTCCCTTTGTCTTAAGTACTATACTAGGTCCTGGAGATATAAAAATGTAAATGCCACGGACCCTGACCTCACAAGGATCACAGTGCTTCCCCAGGGCTTTGCCTCAACTACCTGTGATGCCTACATAATAAATCTTGAGAAATCAAAGGCACTTCAGCACCATGTAACTAACTCTGCAAAATTTGATGAAATCAAAGACTTGATAGGTGAAAACTGGGCCGTCTTTCAAACTCTCAAAAAGAACTGAAATCCTTCTCTGCTTCTTTAAATTATCAGTTAAGCACTTCCTCCCCACCACCAAAAAAAAAAGAATGTGACCCAATGAATACTCAAGGCTCTTCTGTTTACTAAGTAACAATTTTAAGACCTTTTTCACATACCAAACCTCAATAGTCACAGAGGGGAAAAATTATTACATTTATCTTCTCTTGGAAAAATGTATAGTTGTAATCCTTTTATCTTGCTTCTGGTCCCAAAGGAATCACCATATGTAATGTACAAGAAGAACCATGAGCAACTGGAAGGAAATGAACGATATGAAGGCTATTGTGTAGACCTAGCCTATGAAATAGCCAAACATGTAAGGATCAAATACAAATTGTCCATCGTTGGTGACGGGAAATATGGTGCAAGGGATCCAGAGACTAAAATATGGAACGGCATGGTTGGGGAACTTGTCTATGGGGTGAGTTTTTTCTAATTCTGTTTTCATTTACTCTGTGCTTTCCAATTAATGAAGAAGAGAGAGTATTTAATTTTCAAGTGCAGTATTTATCCAATTGTATAGTTTACATATAGTCTACAAGAAAAATATATTCCTCTACAGTTGCACTCTGCAAAGGTAGGTTGTCAGTGGTATCCTTTGGACAACAGGATTATTTTACCAAAAGGAAAATAGAATTGGGGGATTTTATTTGGCAACATTAAGCACAGCCTGCCCTCTATTTAAAATCTGTTCCTTCTGTGTTCTCTAGCTCAGGCAGCAGAATTACCACCCACATAGTTGCCTAAGCAACTTTGCCTAAGCAACCTCATCATCTTTCCTCATTGTTCCCCTCTTATCTAATCAGTCACCATGTCCTATAAATTCTACTTTTAAGTCTCTCAAATCTAGACACACTCTTCACCCCCACCACCATCACCTTAATTAGGGTTCTTAACATCTATCAGTCATTTAATTTGTTACCCTGCGTCTGTTCTTACCCTGGCAAATTAGATCTCCACATTACTGTAATTTCCCACTTTAAAAATCAGGATAAAATTCAAATTCCTTCACATGGCAAATAAGGCACTTTATAATCTAGCACCCGCCTACCTCTCTAGCTTCCTCCTGTACTCTTTCCCCCTCACACCCAATGTTCCAGCTATAGAAAAGTAAGTGTTGTTCCCTGAAGGTGCTGAGCTCTCACTTAGTATAAGCCTGGAAGTACTTTTGCGTCTCTTCAGCAGCTAATACCACCTACTAGTCCTCTGAAACACAGCAGTGATACTTGTTTCAGAAAACCTTCTCTATTGGCATCTACTTGCCTGCGGTCTGGGTTAAGTACCCCTGCTTTTTGCTTCCTCACTTTCCATATTCATATAGGACTTCTAAGCCTGTATTGTAATGATCCATTTACAAGTTCCACTGTTCTACTAGACTATGAACTCCTCGAGGACAGAAGATTTAGCGGATTCATTTCAATATCACACAGTCTGAAACATAGATGTTCAATAAATACTTGCTGAATTAATGAATGAAAAATGAACAGAATGGTTCTGCCAGGGGCTTATCTATAGTCAAGTGCAAAATAATTAATATGGGCAATTAGGGCTTTTAAGAAAGGTACAGTGGTACCTTCAGAGCTCCTGGATCACTTAGTATTAAATGGTTTTGGCCTCCGATTGTGAATGGTATATATTGGGCAGCTTAATGAGGCACATGGAAATAAGCAGAACTGGACAGAAAAACTGCCCATTCAGTAAACCAGTCACTAGAGAACTAATCCAAGCGCAGGGGGTGGTGGCCAAGGTTTAGTTCTAGCAAACAAAGATTACCTGTAATAATAACTCTCTGTCTAGACAATATCTACACTAAGTAAGGGGAAGACAGAGGAATCTAGGAGGTGGAGATACTGAGAAGTCCTAGCTGGCAAGAAGCAAACAACCAGGTTTATATTTATTGGACTGAGGTTCTGGAGAAGGACTCTAGTGCTTGGGATGGAAACCAGCAAGAATAAGGTATAGCTCTCCAATCATACGAGAGTACTGGGGTTGCTAAATCAGTTCTTGGAACAGGCCTTTGGGAAGAACCACAAAGTCAGAAGCTCATTTCTAAAAATAAGGGCACAGAAAGGTAACAAAAATGAGGCTGGACCCCAGATATAAAAACTGGAGCACCATCCTCTAGTCAGACAAACAGCAAGGCAACTTGAACCTCAGCCCCCATCTATGGGCCTGGAGCCATTATCTCCTGGCTTGGGTCAAGATTGGTCCTGGGAACTGGGGCAGGGCTAAGTGGCAGATGAGATTCAAGTGAATCCAGCAGTAAGAAAGAGAAGAATTTCCAATGCCAGTGCAAAGAGGGCTGAACAAGTGGCAGAGCACCCAGTCATGATTTCTGAAGACTCTGAGAATCTCTGAACCATCTTGACACAGTTCTAATCTTTTACAAGTCGTTGATAAGGTTTTCTTGTCTTTCCTGTTCTTCATCTCCCCAACACTTAGGCTCCAAGAGGTCTTGTCTTCTTACAGCTCACTCTTGCTCTTAGCACAGTACCTGATACATAGTAAATGCTCACTTTTTGCTTTAATGAATCAATGCCTGGCATACAGTAATGCCTAAGCCAATATTCATGAAATTGAGTACATGGTGGGATATAATCTTATAATATCATTGTTATTACTATTACTACTACTACCATTACCACTACTATTACTACTACTACTACTACTACTATTATTAGCTACCATTTGTTGCATATTTACTGGCTGCCAGATACTGTGCTAAGTGCTTTATACACTTTATGTAATTTAATCCTCACAACACGCCTCTGGAATGTGCCATTATTAAACACTTTACACGTGTGAGAAAATTGAAGCCTAGAGAGGTGAAGTCACATGCCAAAGACCAAACAGTTTACAGTGACTATCTTAGTTTGTTTGGACTGCTATAATAAAACATCATAAATTGGGTCACTTATAAACAACAGGAATTTATTTTTCACTGGGAAGTCCAAGATCAAGGGAGATTCATTGTCTGGTGAGGGTCACTTTCAGGCTCATAGATGGTACCTTCTTCCTGTGTTCTCACATGATGGAAAGGGTAAGGGGTCCCTCTTGGGCCTCTTTTATAAGGGTACTGTAAGTTTCATTTATGAGGGCTTCACTCCCATGACGTAATCACCTCCCAAAGCCCCACTTCCTAATACCATCACCTTAGGGTTTAAGATTTTAACATATGAATTGGTGGGGGTGGGGGGACGTGGGGACACAAATATTCCAACTGTAACAGTGACACAATAACTTTAACTCAGGTCTTTGACTCTGAGGTCCATGCTTTTTAACCATTACGCTATCTGTCCAATAGCCAAAGTGTGGTTTCAGGCCCATCCCATTCTGAAAGATAGTTGAAATTTATTAGAAAGGCTTATGGTGCCTTGGTCATTCTGGAGAGAAGAGTGGTTGGCCACAGCAGTATGGCAAGAAATTTAAGACGTGTCTTTTTATTTCATTTGTTATTTATTTATTTTTGAGATGGAGTCTTGCTCTGTCGCCCAGGCTAGAGTACAGTGGCATGATCTTGGCTCACTGCAATCTCTGCGTCCAGGGTTCAAGTGATTCTCCTGCCTTAAGTTCCTGAGTAGTTGGGACTACAGGCACCTGCCACCATGCCCATCTAATATTAAAAATATTTTTTAGTAGAGATGGAGTTGGCCAAGCTGGTCTCAAACTCCTGACCTCAAGTGATCCACCTGCCTCAGCCTCCAAAAGTGTTGGGATTACAGGTGTGAGTCACTGCACCCGGGCTAAGGTGTAAGTTTATACTAGCCCAGGTTATCTGATGTGAGCTATAACATGAACTCTACCACCCCATCACAACTAAATGACCATATTTCTCCTGTCACTCTCTGTAAATAGATCACTGCTCTCCTGGCATTGAGGAAGACATTACACACAGTGACATAGAGCAAGGCAGATTTATTGACATTGTTCAGACAAAGACTAATTTTCTCACTGGATTTGGTTTCTCCTCCGGCATGTTCCCTGTACTGCACTCATTTAATCTCCACATATCTCTTCCTCATTCCAGTTTGTCTATTTGTGCGTGAGGGAGCTTGAGTATTAGAGTCCCTTATTTGTTTAGCAACTTAGATGCCTTCTCTCCACTTCTGAATAGGAAAAGTGATCCTATAGGAACCTTCCCATCTTTTCCTTTTAGTTCTTTCTACTAAAGACAAAAGCAATAGCCAGGGAGGCTCTTACAGAAATGTCCTCCTCCTTCCCCTGCCTAAAACAACTTTCTGATGCTTTCTGGGCTTATAACAGGAGGTGATTCCAGAGAACTACAGCAAACCAACCCATTGGAGAAGACTGCCAAATTCCATTTTCCTCTAAAACCTGTGGCTATGAAAAATAGACATTCTTATCATGCTTGGAGTAAAAGCTCTCTGTTAAAGAGGATGATCTCATGAGCTAAATGTGTCTTTATCTTCATTTAGAAGTTTTAGTCTTTTGGCATTGGGAAGTTTTCAATTTCTCTATCAATGACAGAAATGGAGAAAAATGAAAACACAGGCTTTCATTTCTGGCAGGCCTGGCCTCTTGTGGTTTGCAAGTTGCTTTAAAAAAGAAGAACTGAAAACCCCTAATGATTTCTCTAAGTTCTTAATGAGTAAAAAGATGGAGAACAGGGAAATATTTCTTGCAGTGAACATGAAACCTACACAGATAGGCACTGCTTTATCTTAAGGGTATTTCTCTTATGCTTTTAGTATGTAAAACAGAGCAGAGTGGAAAGAATGAAAAAAATCAGAGATGAAGAAAGCTCTGCAAGGGAGATTTCAGTGTCAGTCATAAAGTCTCAAGAAAGAGTCAAAATGAATTAAATTTGTTAAAGAATAAAGAAGCCAATCAGCCTGTTTTCAGATGACTTATAAATAGGTTTTTTCTAAAGAAATTCAAATCAGGTTGATGTTGGGGCACCTTGTATCTCTAAGAAGGCTATTTTTGAAACAAACCTCAGTAGGACACAATGTGCCCCATTATGTAAGCCCTTCAGAACATTATGGACTTGAAACTGTCCACCTGCTTTTAGTAGTTTTGATTTTGAGTTGGATGTCTGTAACACCACTACATGGTAACAGTCCCAGATCAAATGGCTTACAGACCACAAGTTTTTATGGCTTCTAAATACCATATGTTTTGAGGGCACTTAAGAACAGCATTTTTTTGCTAGCAGGGCTCCTAAACATCCTTAATCCTACCTTACCATTCATTTTTACAAATGCATATGGGGACCAGCCAAGACAAGACATCAGAACTGCCCCTCAGGTAATCAGGAAACCAAAGCCTGATAGAGGACACAGGTACAGGAGCGGCAGCAGGATTGGACAAAGTCACAAAATCCCACTACTTGGTAACACAGGTTTTGTGACTCATGGTCTAGTGCTCTGTCCACTGGGTTACACTGACTCAGTTCACTAAACTTGTCGGATTATGGGAATATTGGTGCTGTATCAATCAGATATAGCATCCCTACCTGGCTCTAAGGGGCTTGCAATCTAGTTGTATTATAAACTTTTCCATCTAAGATACTCATTTTGCTTTTTTTTCATCCAAGATACTCATCCTGCTTATTTATGGCCTCCAGGATAATGTAATCCACATTTCCAGTTATCACTTGAAATATTTGAAAACCCAATATAGACAGCTGGGGGTTCTGCCCTTGTAAAGGAGATATGATCTAAGAGAAAAAGAGAGTCAGGAGAAAGGCTAAAAGGAAAGTGAGGCTCCAATTAACAGAACACCTCCCAGTGGGCAACTGCCATGTTCCTTATGTTCCTAGCACTTACAACTAAGGATAAAGAAGAGGGGGGTTGCTTTGGGAAAGGCTTGACAAGCTGCTGCTTAAATTGCTTCTTCTGACTTAGAAGATAGCAGAGAGCCTGGGGGTAGTAATGGGGTTGCAGGGATGATTGATTATAGGTCATATTCCCTGGGTGTCCCCAGACTCCTTCACGCTCCCAGGACACATGGCAACTTTACAGATACTATTTGCACTGACATTTCTCTGCCTAGAAGAAATTATCTCTTAGGTTGTCACTATCCTAAGCTGGATTCATTTTCCATTAAGAAAGGCAGAGAGTCGATTTGTCCTGCCAGCTAAAAGTCAGAGAAGCAAGGGTCCAGTAACAGATGCCAGATATTCTTCAGGTGATTATACTGGGCTTTGGCAGAAGGGCCGATGATTTGATAAAAGTGCCCCCTCCTTCGAATGATGCATGTGAACTCCAAGAAGGAGCATTAAGGACACATGAAGTATGCCATTCTAAGCAGAAAACGTGGGGGAAATATTTCCAGCTAAACGTAGTCTCACAAGGCCTTCATCCAGCTTCAGGGACACTTTTTTATCTTCATATTGTCTTTAACTCTCTCAGCACCCCAAGAACAAGGAGCCCTAATCAATAGATCCAGTCTGGGATACCTGTTCTGGATAAAGAAATGAGGATATTCTGTTGTGACACTGCTTGATGTTGCACAGATTTAAATAAGCCTCATTCTTTTCTCCAGATCTTATCAATTGCAGACAGTAAATATCCCATAGAGTACTGCCAATAAATCAGTTTAAGTCTTGTCCCCCAGCACACAGCAATTATATTCCTATTGTCTAGCTTGATTCTGCCCCACTCCTGTTTTCAACACATATCAACTTTCCAAAGGAAATGTCTGCCAAAGGCAGCTAGAGCCTTGTGGTTGATACAGGGACAAAGGGTCAGGTCATGTCTGCTTCTTCTCTTGGATAACATAACATATAGTACATTATGATTACACATCAATACATTGTCTACTCCCTCTCTCCTATCCCCTTCCTTGCTTTCAGAAAGTGCTTTAAAATGGTGTCTGACAAGCTCCTGCTCATTTATAGTCTCAAGGTGGGTTACAAGTTTTGTATCAGATAATCAGATGAAAATTCTTAAAGATATAACAAGCTTACAATCTCAAAGAATTTTTTAAATTACGTTTAAAGTCAGCATCATCTCTGGCTAAAATCTGTCAGATTCTTAGGTGCATCAGCCCTATACATATGAGTTTGTTGGTTCTTAAGTTTTATAACATTTACAACTTTGACAACCCACCTATGAAAAGGATTATAAATCCCCTCAAGTTAAATCCTCTCCAATAATGCAGTTAATCCATGTTTGCAACTGGTGAGTAGAAAATTCAAACCTAATTCAGTGTGTTTACTGAGCCCACACAGCCACACTTAGGTTGCTTGATTAAAATACTTTAAGTAGTCAAGATGCAAGCAAAAGCACTAACAAACTCTTACTCTGTGCTCTTTCCATTTGCTTGATTTTGTCTGTCAATTGGAGCACCCTCATACCACTACCACCCACTTACCTACCTAGGTTTCTGAAAATAACTGGCCTACTGCTATTACCAGTGCAAGCAATGGCTTGAAGACAACTGGCCACTGGAGTGATTCAGGACACCCCAAGAGAGGCACTTCATTATTGAGTCAGAATTTCACCTACTACCTAGCCCCATCCATAATTCTTATCACTCTCTCTCCCAGCCTCCAGCTGGCTTTCGTAAGAGCAGAGACTAGGAAAGGAATTCCATTTGAGGACTTACCTTTTTCAGTTTTTCATCAGTGTGGGCCTCCTCAGTCTTTAAGTTGCCTTGAAAGTGACCTCTCCCTTTACCTTCTTGCTATGGCAATCCCAGGAGAGCTCAATGGATATTTTTGGATGTTAGTTACAGGGAGGAGCATATTACTAAGTAGCGTCCAAAATACATATTGAGCTCTCCTGGGACTGCCATAACATGATTGCTCCACACAAATTATGCCAAGCAGGTCCTATGCTCTGAAATCACCAATTATCACAACAGCTTTTTTTGACATTTATTTTACGTTCAGGGGTACATGTGCAGGTTTGTAACCTAGGTAAATTGCATATTACAGGGGTTTGGTGTACAAAAAACAACCCCATAAAAAAGTGGGCAAAGGACATGAACAGACACTTTTCAAAAGAAAACTTACATGCAGCCAACGACTGCCTGTGGAGATAGTGGTGATAGAGGGCAAGGGCTTCTCCAAGGCTGGCTCTGAGCTGACATGAGTTCTGCTGCTTGGTTTCTTACCAAACATTCAAGAAAGGAGGAGAGTTGCTAAGTCTCCTACCAATAGAAGGGAAGGGAGCTACAGATTCTGCCTCAAGCTGTCCTTGAGCCTTCTTCCACCTGCCTTCTTCCACCAGTTTTTTGCTATTCCTTTGTCTTTTTCCATCTGTAATAGGTCTTTTTAAGGTTCATCATGGGGAATTATCCTTTTGGAGTCAGGTCTACATCAAATGGGGTACAACTGAGCACAGATTTAATGCCATTCTTCATTGGGAGAGCACCCTCAAAAACATAGATAAATTCCACATTTTTTGAAAAATCTCCTTATAAAGAAACAATCCAGAAAAAAATATGGAAATGCCAGGCTGAGGGGAAAAAAAGGCAAGTGCCTAAGGGGAGCAGATTCTTCCTGTTCTCTTTTGTGATTTCAGAAGTACTTCAAACTAGGAATGGCCTTTTTTGGGGATCTGTTCTTTTGATGAATGTTCCTGGAACTCAGACAACACAAAGTCCTGCTTTATCCATCTAGCCGTGTCTTGTTAGTATTTAGTGGTGCTTACCATGTAGTAGGTGCTTCAATTACCGAGTTAGAGCTTTTTCAAAGGGGTCAAGATTCTCAAACTCCTTTCTGTACCTGCTAGAAAAGAGCCCAAATTCCTTAAATTCATTCCAAAATAATTTTCTTAGGTGAATGCCTTCTTATTTCTTTTTTCTAAAACAAACAAGTAACAATTTCTCCTAGAACTATCTTTTAGACTTAAAAGATGAAAAATACTGGTTAAATTAAGTAATTAAATTCAAATGAAATCAAGTGAGAAATGATACTAAAGGGGTATTTGCATGCTCTGAGCAGGAGGCAGACGTGTTGGCAAAGAGAGGAAGTGGCTTTATCTGTGAATTCTCTTGGCATGACAAGACTCTTTGTAACTGATTCAGACTCTCTCTGCCAAAAAAAAAAAAAAAAAAACTCTGCTAGCTTTCTGACCAACTCATTCTCCTCAGTAACCTTTTTTACTATGACCAGGTCTAGCTTCAGGCAAAAGGGTAAAATAGATGAAAATTTGTCTTTGGCTCCCTTCTAGTTAGTAACATGGAATTGGAAATTCAGAAGTTAGCCACAATGAGATGAGAGTTGAAACCATAGGTAACAATACTGAGGGATGAAAGTGAAGGACAGAACCTTAAAGAACAAACCTTCATTGATTATCTCCTAAGACAGGCACTCCGAATAGTCTCTTGGGGTACAGAGGTGCACCTTGATTGAGATAGCAGAACTAGGAAGGAAAGTCAGAGAAGGAACATTCAGGGAGGTAGGAGGAGAATCTGGAGTCTTTCATAACAGAGAACTAAGGAAAGAGGGTACATACTGCAAAAGGCCAATGGCGTCACACAAGTAGTTAATGTCTGAAGGAAGATCTTTGGATTTAGTAGTCAAGTATATAGTTCAAGAAACAATTTAAGTAATTTGGAGGGGCTGGAAATTAAGTCTCAGGGGTATAAGGAGAAAGTGGTGTTGATATCAAGACAGTAAAGCTGTATTTTTTCAGTAATACTGGTGGTGTTAGGGAGAGATGTAACGTGGTTAAGAAGGCAGCAGGATCAAAAGGTGAGAGGAGTGTTTTCTGTTTCATTTTTGTTTGTTAGTAAACAGGATTACCTGAAAATGCTTTTAAGTGAATAAAATAGATCAATGATTTTCAAATTATAGCAAGCATTACAACAAACTGGAAGGCCACATGAGTCTCATCCCTCCACAATTTCTCATCCCATACCTCTGGGGTGGAGCCCAAGAACTGGCATTTCTTTTTTTAATTATACTTTAAGATCTAGGGTACATTTGCACAATGTGCAGGTTTGTTACATAGGTATACATGTGCCATGTTGATTTGCTGCACCCATCAACTCGTCATTTACGTTAGGTATTTTTCCCAATGCTATCCCTTCCCCAGTCCCCCACCCCCTGACAGGCCCCAGGGTGTGGTGTTCCCCCACCTGTGGCCATGTGTTCTCATTGTTCAACTCCCACCTATGAGTGAGAACATGTGGTGTTTGGTTTTCTGTCCTTGTAATAGTTTGCTCAGAATGATGGTTTCCAGCTTCAACCATCTCCCTGCAAAGAACATGAACTCATCCTTTTTTATGGCTGCATAGTGTTCCACGGTGTATATGTGCCACATTTTCTTAATCTAGTCTATCACTGATGGACATTTGGGTTGGTTTCAAGTCTTTGCTACCGTGAACAGTGCCACGATAAACATACGTGTGCATTGTGTCTTTATAGTAGTGTGATTTATAACCCTTTGGGTATATACCCAGTAATGGAATCGCTGGGTCAAATGGTATTTCTAGTTCTAGATCCTTGAGGAATCGCCACACTGTCTTCCACAATGGTTGAACTAATTTACTCTCCCACCAACAGTGTAAAAGCATACCTATTTCTCCACATCCTCTCCAGCATCTGTTGTTTCCTGACTTTTTAATAATCGCCATTCTAACTGGCAAAAGATGGCATCTCATTGTGGTTTTGATTTGCATTTCTCTGATGACCAGTGATGATGAGCATTTTTTCATGTGCCTGTTGAACTGGCATTTCTAACAAGTTCCCAGGTGACTCTTTTGCTGCTAATCTAGGGCCCACACTTTAAGAACCACTGGGATAGATTAATGGAGAAGGGAAAAATTAAAGATTTAAAAGAGACAGTAGATAGAGCTGGGTTTTAAGAAGCAACAGAGAAATATAGAATGCATGGAATAAGTTGATCAAATCTTAGAAAGCGTCACTTTCTGTGAGATGGAAACACACAGAAGAAATGTATAAAGATGCTGCAATATGTTGACAAAGTGTAGGGGGGGCACTGAGATGATAGAGCTTATATCAAATGGCTTCTATCTTCTCAGTAAAGAAAGAGGCAAGATCATCTGCAGAAAGGATAGGACTGATAAGGATTAGGAACTGGGAAAAGTTTGAAATAAGTATCATTCTCAGACACAGAGGAGAATCTACATTTGGGGGGATAGGTGGGTTTAATTTTAGAAATGATGAGTTTGAAATGGTTGAGCCTCCAAGGAAGATTTGATCAGTAGGCAGTTGGCTTCAATAAACCCATGCTTTCTGCAACTTCCACTAGGATGTAAAGGATGTAGGATGCCCTCCATGCAGGTAAGTATTTTTGTCTGTTTTGTCTGTCTTGTTCACTGCTTCATTCCTAGCACCTAGAATAGTGCTTGGCACAGAATAAAGACTCAAATTTGCATTGGAATGAACCTAAGAGGGGTTGGTTAAGGTTGATAATTGCAGATAAAAGTAGTGTATAGTAGAAACCTGCAAGTATTTATGAAGTTAGAACATTATGTTCATTAAGCAACTGGGTTCTGGAATCTGAAGACCAGGGTTCTAATCCCAGCCTCTCTGTGCTTTAGTTTCTCCATCTCTAACACGGGAATGGTGATTGTACCAACATCAAGGTTACTGTGAGAATTAAATGAGATAGTAAGTATAATGTGCTTAGCAAAGTGCCTCATATAGAATAAGCACTCAATAAATGTTAGCTAGCTGTTCATCATCTGCAGTTCCCCTTAAACCAATTAAGGAGTATTTCTCAACTGGTTTATCATATGTAATTCAAAGGAGTAAAATTTCGTTTCTTTGAAAATATACTCTATATCAGACTTCCCTACCTCTCCCCTTTGGTAGGGGTATTGAGGCATAGCTGTTCTGAACATAGAAAAAAATGATCAAAACTGGTGTTTTCACTTCATATATGATATACCATCCAAAAGCCTTTCCTTAGTCAGAAGGATTTTTCTTTGTGTGCATTTTAAGGCCTGGCTTCAGGCTAAGACTTACTACTGTTGGAAAGGAACAATTGCAAAAAACAAAAGAAATAAATGTAGAAAATCCTAGTGCCTATTTTCAAGGGATTAATATAAAAATGTTGCCTGCCTTTGCCTGAGTTAATTGTGCAGTGCACTACTGACATTTATTTTATTGATTCAATACATGTGAGTGCTACACTGATATTATCACTAGAAAATATGGCTTACTGTATAAATTAATATGTGTTCTGACAACTGTTTTACCCTTGTTATTGCCCAGGCAAAATTCTTTCATGTTCGCACATGTCATATACAATAATCAACAACTCATGTTTTAGGCATCTACAGTTTCTTTAGTTTATAATATGTTGCAGTGATCCTCTGCTTTCAAAAAACCTGTTTTAATAGATATACTCTCAAAAAAATTCAAGAATAATGTAAGATAGCAAACACCTGAGAATTAAACTGCTGTGGCCCTGTGTTGCACCTCATGGTGTAGAGTGAAGCAGATATAAGAAGTATAGGATATTATGCCTGCTCCACAAGAATTTTCAGTCAAGTGAGGGAGATAAGACATAAGAACATGAAAATTAAAATAAGAAAACAAGAGGTAAACAGTGATATGTCACAAGGCAGTACAAGTTGTATTATAAGGTAGCAAAAACACACTATTAGGAAAAGAAAGCAGAGTTGGTTGCTCTAAGCCAATGTGTCTCAGAGGACAAAAGGCCAGCACCCTTTCTTTAATTTACGACCAAGTTAAAGCACTTTAGAACCCATTGAACGCTACCACTTTTCTAACCTAAGCATTGACAATTCAATTGTTTGTAAAGATTTAGAACTTGACATTTTCACTAAAGAAGTATATTAAGTAACAAATAACTGATTAAAAGACTGTCTCTAAAAGTCATATATGTTTTCTTTTTTTTTTTTTTTTCCAGAGAGCTGATATAGCTGTTGCTCCTCTCACTATAACATTGGTCCGTGAAGAAGTCATAGATTTTTCAAAACCATTCATGAGCCTGGGCATCTCCATCATGATAAAGAAGCCTCAGAAATCAAAACCAGGAGTATTCTCATTTCTGGATCCCCTGGCTTATGAAATCTGGATGTGCATTGTCTTTGCTTACATTGGAGTCAGCGTAGTTCTTTTCCTAGTCAGCAGATTCAGTCCTTATGAATGGCACTTGGAAGACAACAATGAAGAACCTCGTGACCCACAAAGTCCTCCTGATCCTCCAAATGAATTTGGAATATTTAACAGTCTTTGGTTTTCCTTGGGTGCCTTTATGCAGCAAGGATGTGATATTTCTCCAAGGTTTGTTTTTGTGGCATACTTAATGCCTCATTGCATTTTATGGCCATACTCCATTCATGTGCATATGGTATTCATCCATCTCAACTCCAAATTTTTTTCATTTAACATTCCATCAAATGACAAATTATCATCAAGCCATTGTGTTTGCTTACGTCCATGAAGTGAGTGTGTCATTGGTGTTGCTTTGAATGTCTTTTTTGCACTTCTTTGGTATTGTATATACATTAAAACAAACATTTGAACTCTGGATAAAGGCAACATTGCCACTAATATTAATATTACTCAGATAAAGCAAATACTAAAGCTTCATCACATCAAACAGACATGGTTTCCTAATTAATTGTACTAAAGTGTTTTCTCATTTGTCAAGAGATTGGATCCAGACAAAATTTAAAAGAACATAGAACTCTTCTTTAATTCCCTCCAACCTTCTCCTTTCAATGCCCTCCCTTTTTCATTTTGCTCTCAGACTGCCTACAATTATCCATTGTAGTATCCCACCCAAGTTTTCTAGTTAAAACTATAAAACTTCTCATAGAAAACATAGGAGAATATCTGTTTGACTTTGGATTAGACAAAGTGCTCTTAGATAAGACACAAAAAGCACAATCCATTAAAAATTTGATAAACTGGACTTCATCAAAATTCAAAACCTTGCATTTAAAAAGACATATTAAGAAAATGAAAAAAAAAAACAACTGGGAGAAAACATTAGTAAATCATATGTCTGATAAAGGACTTGTACCAGAATATATGACACCTCTTACAACTCAATAAAAAGAAGACAAACCAATTTTTTTTAATGAACAAAAGATTTGAATGGACATTTCCCCAAAGAAGATATACAAATGGCTAATAAGCATAACAAAAGATACTCAACATTGTTAGCCATGAGGGAAATCCAAATTAAAACCACAATGCGATACTTCCATACATCCTCTAGAATGGCTGCAATCAAAAAGATAGGCAATACCAAGTGCTGATGACAATGTAGAACAACTGGAACTTTCATCCACTAGTAGTGGGAATGCAAAATACTACAGCCACATTGGAAAATAGTTTGGCAGTTTCTTATCAAGTAAGATATATACTTAAAATATAACACAGCAATTCTATGCTTAGCTATTTACCTAAGAGAAAGGAAAATATATTCACACAAAAAAACTATACGCAAATGTTCATAGTAACTTTATAATATTAAAAAAGTAGAAACAACCCAAATGTCCATCAACTCGTGAATAAACAAAATATGATATATCTATATAGTGGAATACTATTCACCAATTAAAAAGAACAGACTACTGACACATCTACAACATGTATGAAACTTAAAAATGTTATGCTGGGCCTGGCATGGTGATTCATGCCTATTATCCCAGCACTTTGGGAGGCCAAGGCAGGTGGATCACCTGAGGTCAGGAGTTCAAGACCAGCCTGGCCAACATGGTGAAACCCTGTATCTACTAAAAATGCAAAAAAATAGCTGGGCATGGTGGTGGGCACCTGTAATCCCAGCTACTTAAGAGGCAGAAGCAGGAGAATCACATGAACCTGGGAGGCGGAGGTTGCAGTGAGCCGAGGTTGCACCATTGCACTCCAGCCTGGGCAACAAGAGCAAAACTCTGTCTCAAAAAAAAAAAAAAAAAAAAAAATTATGCTAAGTGAAATAAGCCAGATGCAAAAGGCCATATATCATGCCATTTGAATTCCATTTATTGAATATCTCACACTGTATGATTCTATTTGTCCAGAATAGGCAGTCTACAGAGACAGAAAGTATGTTAGTGGTTGCCAGGGGCTTAAAGGGAGCAGAGAGGGGATAATCAGGGCCAGTATTAGGGTGAGGCAATTGAGCCTGAGTAAAGCAAGTACAGGGATCACATCCAAGCTTTATTTAAAATTTTTATATTATGCATTAATTTTTTAAATATTGGACTAAAATTCTGTTCATCTTGATTAATGAGATTTTGATGCCCCTTTAAACTTTGCATGTGGGGGGGTTGCTTCACTTGCCTTATCCTAGTCCTAGGCCTGCAAGGATTAGCTGCAAATGAGCATGAAGGAACTTTTAAGGGTGATAAAAATGCTCTAAAATTGGATTGTGATGATAGTTGCACAACTATGTTTACTAAAATCACTGATCATACACTTATATTGGTGAATTTTATGGTATGCAAGTTTTATCTAAGAAAAGCAAAATATTGAACTTGAATGTCCTGAGCCTCACAAACTTAGTCTAAACCTAAACAAATATGGCGGTGAATTCTTAATTATAATACATTGTAAGTGAATGTAACATCTTTATATTTTGAGACAAAAAAGTTGTAGATTTTGGTAAACTTGAATATTAATCCAAATACTGACCAGAGTCAATTATACAAACATATTAGGGATTTTCATGTGAAATATAAAGACTCAGAAGATTCCTACCATGTTTTTACAGCATACTTCATTTTGAGATTATCCACTTGGAGCATAAAACATTTAAAAAGAAGCTTTGCAGCATAACTAATTGGTAACCATATTCGGCAGCTTTTTAAAAGAGTCTGTATGAGGCATGCCTCACTTATCGAAGTCACATTTTTTGGCTTTTCTCAATCTGCTTGATTACATTCTCCAAATTATTTCACTCCCTCTTCCTTTTGTGCTTAGAATGTGTATCATTTTTCGTATTATCTGGGAGTTTGTTTTGCTAGTTCCTTTATTTTTTGAAATGTTCACTTCAAGAGACTATGGTTTCTGAATGATCCTATAATTCAATGATTTTTAACATGGCTGGTAATCTATGTTGAGACAATACTAAAGAGTCATTAAGGCTAAAGATCTTATTGGTTTCTGTAAGTGAATTTTTAGAACTAAGTTTGTGGTATCCCCATTGGAGTGCTGCATACTACTCTGCATACTCAAAAAGTCTCTTCTCATTTTTAGAAGTATTTATGTATATTGATTCATTAAGTAATAACTTAAAGATTATGGCCTGAAAATGACAGGTTGAACAGGTTTGTTAATGTCTTATAGTAGAATTTAAGCTGTGGCTCTTCTTTGGCACTGAGATACATCAAGTGCTTTTTTTCAAAGTGTATGTTTTATTATACTACACTAGACACTGTCATAAAGAGCAATGGCTTTCAAAATGTTTTACCATGACCCACAGTAAGAAGTAAATTTTCCATCACAATTCAGTATACACATATGTATATAACCAAAAGTTCGCCATACTTTAACCTTACAATGTGCAATACACTCTGATATTTTCTATTGTGTCTTTTTTTTTAAATTCTGGTTACAATTCAGCCCAGAAATAGGGCACACAACCTACAGAACACTAGCCTAGAGTAACAAGTATTATTCTTACTATACTTTTAAGTAATAAATTATTGCCTTTATGAGCTCTATGTTTTCCACCATATGGGTGATCCCTCCTCCAATACTGTCTTTTGTGTGTCCTTCGAAATAAATTATACCTTTAAGCCTTTTAATAAAATGTTATACTTCTTAGCATATTTCTTATATATACTAGTGAAGAGGAAACACGTTTCTCCTTGTCTTGAGAGCTCTACTCACTATATGCTTGTGCTCAATTGTATAACAGCAGTCACTGTGATGTGTTTCTAGAACTATTAACAGATTTAGATATTTCTGATAATAACATAGTTGTTACTGTAAGATTTGTGGTTGCCTTGACTGCAAACACCAGCAGTATACTTTATTTCTGTTTAATGGCCACGGTTGGAATGCAAACTCTTCAGAAAGCCCAGAATGTGAACATGCATTATACACTCTGACTTTTCTCAAAACTGAAGCAATTCAAGAAATTATGATACCACATTTTAAAGCAGAATTTAAGTATTAGAGCAGGAGGAAATGTCAGACATAAATTAGCCCAACTGCTTCCATTTACTGGGGGCAGAGGAAAAACAACCACCTTCCCTCAGCTCCCACTGTGTGTAGGCACTTTACCTGCATTATCACGTGGATTTTAATCCTCAAAACACCACTGCAGAGTGGGCATTATACTTATTTTTAAGTTGAAGAAGGTGATAGTCAGATTAAATAATTTGCCCAGTCACACAACTACTGGCAGAGCCTGAGTACAAACCAAGCTCCAATTCCAAAACTCATGCTCCTTCCACTTCATGCTGCTTTTTCCCACATCACAGACAAGGGAACACCACCCAAAGGATGATGTGATGAAATCCAAGGTCATGGAGGTTTTCAGAGGCAACAGTATGATTATTTCCACTATACTGCCTCCCACTACCAACCTGAAGTTGTACTGTTTGTTCCATTCCTCTCCTCATGCTCAGGCAGAAGAGCTGTTTTCCATTCTCTCAACCTCTAAAGAAATTCTACCTTTTTTCTGGTTTTCAATGAAAGTAGGCAGTGAGCTTTGAAAATATTATCGAGCGTGTGTATGCTCAAAGTAAAAGACTGGGAAATCAGAAACAAGACATAATGAGAAAAACTGACGGCATCATTACATTTTCACCAAATTATTGACAGCTACCTAGAAGCGTAAAGAGTCTATGTCAATATTAGGTTTGAACTACCGTAATTGTTCAGAGGGAATAAGTTTGTTCTACATGAAGCTGGAGGCTGAGCTAACTCTAGAGAAAGTAATCAATATAATAAGCTGAGGTTTTATCCACATACAAACTGATTTATTAGGAGGAGTCGGTGGAAGGTGCAAGGAGATTCAATTCAAACTTTTTCCCCCTGAGTGGGGAAGGAGAAGACAGGCAGTGGAAGAAGCATAGTGGTTAAGCACATGAGCACTGGAGTTAGCCTCACTAGATTCACAATCTGCTTAGCAGTTGTGTAACCTGGGGCAAATCACTAAATCTTGCTAAGCCTCAGTTCTTCATCTGTAAAATAAAAAGCACAGTGTCGGGCATGTAAGTTCTCAATAAATGATAGCTATTGTCATTATTAAATTGGCTGCACATAATCATGCTAGTTTCACAAATACTAACAACTAATATAACATTTGCATTTTAGTTCCTAAAACTTCTTGGGAATACAGTTGAAATACCAGTTAGTATCAAAGAGCTGACCTCTGATGAGAAATAACCAGCAACATTCCTTCTTGAACTTGCTCTTGTTAAAGATTACCCCTCTTGAAATATTTTTATTGTGTTATTCTACTATGTCTTACTGGTATTGGCTGAAGGTTGTAACTTTATTTTTAATATGAAATTTATTTCCTTTGTAAAACTTGGATAGAACCACTAAGCAGTCCAGAGTCCAAGTCCTTCCAGACAAATGCTCCCCCTGCTGACTTTCTGTGCAGCTGCAGGGACATCTGAGGGCTAGATAAATTGAAGACATGAGAGTTGGGGGAATTATTACAGAGAAAATGGAAAGAACAGATGAACTTGAACCTGATAACTGTGTACAGATGTTTCCAAAGGTGTTACTCTCCTGTTAAGTTTTCAAGATATCAAGTACTTTGTTGAAGTGGGCAGGGGATCTGCCCAGATTAGTTGACACGTAGATCCTCCTTTAAAATGTAAAGTATGTGCAGAATAATAAAAGACATGAAGGGTATAAAATAAATGAGATCAAAGACAATAGTAATTTGGGCTATATTTTAAGCATACCCTTTCCTCTACTGATGTATGACCACTGTCTTTATCTTACTGCACATTCACTTCAAAGTAGTAGTGATGTGATAATAAATTAATGAGGTAATAGCAGAATTTTTATTACAACCATTTCATGGCTTTTCTGGCTAAAAGCTGTAGTTTTCAGTCTTTGGGACATGGTTACTTATTCCCATCAGAGAAGACTATAAGAACCAAAGATTGATTCTGCACATTTTTAAAAAAAACTGTCACAGACATGGCATTAAATGGAGTGTAGAAATGATGCATACTTTGGAAGAAAGAAGAGAAAAAGAGGAATGATAAAGAGTTTGTACAAAAGAGAAGCAGTTTTCAGTCCCAGCTCTTCATCTTGTAAAGCTAGTAAAGTGAAGATTATAAAATTTACTTACAAGATAAAGGTTATAGCACATAGCTCACTTTTATTATCATTTCAGAGGTCATAAAATACATTTTATTATTAACTCAGAAACTCTAGTTCTTTATTATTGCAGATAACAAGAGCATTGTATATTATTTGATGTACGTATTTTGCAGTGCTTTTATATGTCTATTTTCCTCTTGTTGCTAATTTACTTTCATTAACTTCACGCCTCCTCTTACATTTCCTCAAAAGGTATGATACGCTTCTTATAATGCACTTTTATAAACACTAAATGTGTAGCATTTTACAGCCATTTCATTATGCTAACCTTGAAATCTGTCTTGTGCAACAAAACTATTTGAAATGAATGTTAAACATTTTGTAGCTGCATTAATGGAGGGAAAGATACTGGAAAATGACAGGTCTTTTTAACTCAACTATAAAGTCTTGTCTTATTTTAATAGATCCTTTATAAAATGTGATGGGATTGACCCATAAGTCACTTTTTATATAGCCTCCATGTGAAATGTGGGTTTAAGTGGCTATAGTTTCCCTAATGAGAAAAGGTAAATGTAAAAATGCCTATTGAGCTTCTTCCCTGTAGGTTCCACTGCACTTTTTCTCAGTGAAAGGATTGAGGCACTTATGCTAAACAAGGGAATAAAGTGGTGGAAATTCCATCAAATCTTTTGTCTAAGCTACTACTGTTTTGAGGGGAGAATGTTGAATGCAAGCTTGTGCATTCTATACTGATTCCACTGAAGCTCCTTTTCTATCTCTGCTGAGGTATGCAGATACTGTTATGCCATTTCTATGTGGGTAATCACCCAAATTCTCCACGCTCATAGGTATATCATGACATTAACCACAAAATTGCCAAAGTCAATAACTATGTAGACAAGAGGCCATGAAAATGACCATTTTGCATTTAGGTTTATTTTCAGTCATGTCAACAACGAACAGCTGAGTCATTCAGATCAACCACATGATGATCTGAATCAGTACTAAAGTGGCCAAAATAACCAGATTATGATGTGCAGGCTTGATTTTAGATCAGACTGACACAGCCACAGTCCATTAGCCTCAATACAATGGCACAGTATAATTTCCATAAATTACTGTATTTTTCTCCACATTGTCAAGTAGACAATGCATGAACTACCATTAGTATTCACAACAGCAAAATATACCTCTTTCCATAGCAAACTGTGATTCTGGAATTACTCCAAAGTCAGTTTTCTCCTTGGTCTGGCAAAACCTCATCATTCCAAATAAAAATGACAGTCACAGTTCTGTCCCAAATGAACAACAGATAAAAAACAATAATTATACAAATATGTTTGGTTTTCATGCTACTATATTTCTCAGCATTTGTAGAAAATTTGTACCTTCTATAACTTACACACCACTTTGGATTTTCTTATACAAAATATGGGTATTTTATATTACAAAATGTGGGTATTTCTCTCCTAGTGTATAAGTTTAAATGTTTTATTTTCTATTCCTCCTCTCTGTGCCTCAGTTTCTTTATCTGTAAAATATCTCTGTTTGCTTATCTTTAAATTAGTACCTAACCATAGGGATAGAGAATTAAAATAGTTGGCACAGGTAAAGCAATTAGAACAGAGTCTGGCCCCCAAGAAGTGCTCAGTAAGTATTAGCTATAATTGTTATCATTTTTGTTCCTCTATTAGTATGGATGTTTCTTTGGAGTGTTAATCTTTTATATAGCAAAATTATTTCTAGAGTCAGATCAGTTCAGAATAAATTAAATGTATGTAGCAACAATGAAGAAAGACTCTGAAAGGTATAAATGCATAATCAAAACACTCTGTATACTTTTAACATTCAGAAGTGTGACACATTCTTTTGTGATTCATCCAGATGTTTTTACTTCTGATTAAAAGAGAAATGTTCCCAGATGAAATCCTGAGATAGTGTAACTGTTAGAAAAATCTGCTGCAAAGCAGATTTTCAAATTCAAAAAGCTAAAAGTGATCATGCTCAGGAAATAAATAAGGGTTGTCTTAGGAATCCAGGGACCAACAGGAACTGCAGATTTTTAAAAAATCAAGTCAGTTTGTTATAGTCAACCAATAATAAATATGTATCAAAATACCTGCCAAAATTATTCATTCAGAGTGTAGCATCTAAAACAACTGAGTTTTCCAGAGGCCAGAAAAAGGTTATCTTGGGACACAGGAATTTAAATTTGCTTCAAAGTGGTGAAATGCTGGTACAGACAGAGAAGAGCTTGATTTGCCGGCTCTCAGCCCAGAACTACCCTCTTCCCACAGAGCCTAGAGATATGCCAGGCTCCTACGCCTATTCTTGACTTTATGACAGAGTGGGTTCTCTTCCTGTGAGCTTTTCTGGGCATGGAAGAACATAGCATAACTAGGATGGAGCTCTGCCACACAGCAGAATTATCCTAAGGATGATGTGGCAATGTTTTATAAAACCTAGGGAGCAGATTTTCATTTCTGCAGACAGAGCCAGCCTTCAGCAATACTGTGAAGGAGATGAAGTTTCCTGAATACAAGCCATTACCCATCACTGAGCATTCAATTCCCTCACACTGTCCAATAACTTCCTATGGTCCCTGTCTCTGAGGAACACTCATGATGTAGGACCAAACTTGCAACACTGTCTGCACCTCGGGAGTTTTATAAACTGCTGCTGCTTAGTCCCAACCCCCAGGGTTAGGATTTAATTGGTCTTGGATGAAACCTAGGCAAGGTTTTTTGTCTTTTTGTTTTGACGTGTTTTGACTAAAGCTCCCTAGATGATATTGATATGCAGGCAGAATTGAGAATCACTGATGTAGAAGAACAATGTTTCTCAGTTTGGTCTACAGACCACTTGCAGCAGAATCACCTGTGATGCTTAAGAAGTGCAGATTCTTGGGCATTCAGCTATTCTGAATCTGCATTTTAACAAACACCTCAGGTAACACTGATGCACAGTAACATTTAAGAACAAAAATTTCACCTTATTAAAACTTACTTTCCCATTCCCTACTAATTGAATAAACAGGGGGTGCTGTTGAAGTAATGTGTTACGTTTTGACCAAGCCTCCTGAAAACAACACAGAGGGTGATTCCAACAGAATTTCTCCATCAGACCAGGAAGATGATTTTGTTTTCATTTTCTGTGCATGGGGGTGGAGAGGGGTGTGGAGGAAGCAAGCCTTTTAATGCCTCTAGTCCGACTATACAGGTAGTTTCCTACTTCACTTGGAGTCTGCCTTGTGTGGTTAAGGCTTAGTTGTCAAAGGAGAAAGTTTCTAATCTCTGGACCCCAATAGCTATTTATATGAAGATGATAACAAATATTATCATCTAGCTCCTTGCCTCTTGGATGATCAACTCCACAAAATGGCAATATCTTTGTTAAATTTATTAAACTCAAAGTGAATAGTGCTCATTTTCCAGCACCTACCCATTTATCTTCAAGTGAGAAGAGGTTTTTGACTGTTTTTCTCATGACATTACCTTATAGCAGTGGTTTTCAACCTTGGTTGTGCTTTGTAATCACGTGGTGAGCTTTAAAAAATCTAAATGTCTGCGTCCTACCTCCCAAGTTCTGATTTAATTGGTGGGCCTGGGCATGAGTTTTTTTTTAAGATTCTAGGTGATTGTAATGTGAAGCCAAGGCTGAAAACCACTTGCTTCTACAGGTGTGCCCAGCAAAGTTCACAGGAAGAGAACTCAGTAAGTTAAATTATTACCTATGGAAGCAGGAGATGGTAAAAAAAAATATATATATATATATATATTCTTTCCTGTAATTAAAAGGAAAAATCCTGCTGGGAGTGCACTTGCAGTCCCAGCTATTCAGGAGGCTGAAGCTGGAAGATTGCTAGAGCCCAGGAGTTCAAGTCCAGTCTGGGCAACATAGAAAGACCCCACCTAATTTTTTAAAAAGAAAATCCTGCTTTGCAACGTGTATAGGCCTGACGAGTATTATGCATGCACCATCATAATATGCCATCATGACATGGGGTATTGTTGTTAACATGTGACCTTTGTTTAATGTTTTAATTCCCTTACATCATCTATTTCCCTCCTTCATCAGCTATACTTAAACCACTCCTCTTTCCAGAAATAAAGACAAGGATTTCTTAAACTTAGATCTGGCCCCTCTGGGTCTGGATTTGTTTTTGTTTTGTTTTATAGATCACTCTCCGGGCGCATTGTTGGAGGGGTTTGGTGGTTCTTCACCCTGATCATAATTTCTTCCTATACTGCCAATCTCGCTGCTTTCCTGACTGTGGAGAGGATGGTTTCTCCTATAGAGAGTGCTGAAGACTTAGCTAAACAGACTGAAATTGCATATGGGACCCTGGACTCTGGTTCAACAAAAGAATTTTTCAGAGTAAGTGCTTTGCAGTTAATTGAGCCTGCTGATTTTTATTTTATCATCTTCTCACAAAGGCAAGTTCACAGTGCTTTTAAGGGAGAGTTGGGAAAGAGTGGGAATGTTATCAAAGGAGAGCATCTTAAATACTGGGCTGCTTGGTTGGTGATCTACTTCATTGTTGTTTAGAACTAAGACTTGAGTAAGACATAACAAGTTGCATGTCGAGGGCACTGAGTTTGGACTACCAGGTTTGAATCCCAACCCTGCCACAAAGTGATTGTTTGTCCTTGGGCAAGCCATTTAACTTCTACCAGCTTCAGGCCCCTCACTTGAATAATGAGGGGATTTAACTAAACAATATTTATTCTGCTTTCTAGCTTTTACAAAAGCAGTGTTTTTATGTCTCAGAGGTTCACAGAAGTTAGGCAATTGACTGTAAGACTCTGAGGAGTAATGGACTATAAGAAATTATATATTCTGTTTTAAATGTTGGTTGTCTATTGAGATGTATTACAACTGTATCAAGTATTTGTGTACATGGTGATAATTTCATTTTCAGGACAGCTGATAATTGTTTTAATGTCTTGGGTAGACTTATTCCCTCTGCTCCTTATAAGCAAAATCTTATTGGGGAAACAGTAAATTTTTCACTAGGAAAAGTTAATAAAGCTATGTAAAGTCTGTCAAGAGGAAAGATGAAAGGAGGAAATGATAGAAGGATAATACGAGGGACAAACCGCTTTTACATAAACCATCAAGATCTTTGTTCTGTGGTAACAGGACTATTAAGGAAGAATACTAGTAGAGTTTTTAAGAACTAAAATGTTTTTTCAGTTACCCCAACAAGAAAAATATGCTGATTTGGATTAGAAAATGGAAACATTCTATAATATTACGACTGCCTGCTACTGTAACCACAGTAACTAGTTGTAGCAATGATCCAGAAGCCACTTGGGTAGTAGGTGGAGTAGTTAGTCACTCTCTTCAAGCAATAATCAAGTTATTTCATGACAGATATAATTGCTGATTTTTCCTCAAAGGCCAGGAGTAAACGGATGGTGGTTCTAAACCTGCTTTTTTAAATAATCAATAAGAAATAATTTCTACATGTATTGTCATGAGATTTGTCCAATTACTTCACAGTAAACCAGGAAGAGTGTGTTTCTTGACATTATAGCAATTAACCACAAACTGTTTTCACTCCCTGAAAGAGAATGTATTAGTCCTGGGACCCTTTCAAGAATTCTCATTGATTCAAAATATCCATATCTCACCTCTACCACCTGTTTACTGAGCAGATCATAATCCCCAACTGGGAAGAAGGGTCCAATGTTGGGAGCATCAAAATGACATGAAGACCCTCTGGAACTAATCTGGCCTTGACCTTCACAACTATGGCAGTCCCATAAGCTTATTTAGAAACAATTTCCTGCCCCCATGAAATCACATTTATCAGGGCTAGAAGCCAGGGATTTCCATCTGATGAGTAGTCAACACATAATCAGCTCCATGGAAATCTGGTTTGATATCAACCTTCAACAGAGCTTATGATCACCATCTCAATAGGCATGAAGTTTCTATATGAGGTAATTAACCACTTAGGCTATCAAGACACCAGAAGTTTCTATATGAAGTAATTAACCACTTAGGATATCAAGACACCAGAAGTTTCTATATGAAGTAATTAACCACTTAGGACATCAAGACACCAGACTTGGACCCTCAGATAAGAGATACTTGTTCCACTGGAAAGCATTTTTCTTTTAAAAACAATTAGAGATTAGAAAGTTGTGCTTTAAATGGTAATCAATAAATGGCATCAATTCCCATTAGACTTTCAAAGACCATTCATCCATATTGCAGGCAAAAGGAGACTCTCTGAAAAGATGAAGAGATTTATTAGCACAGAGGCAGAAAGTGTGCCCAAATATTCATTGCCCCTATGCCCAGACCCCATCTCCCACTTATTTTGTGTCTTTCTCAAAAACTAGGAAAGCATCTACTAAATCATTCAATGATGATTTCATTAAAGGGCATCATATTACCAGAGCTGATTTGAATCAACATTTAATTCTGAGCAAAGCTATTGCCACATTCTGATTGGTTTGTGGTTTCTAATGCTTATCAATTCCTAGCCAATGAGTAATTTGTATGGAAATTGAGTTGTTTTGAAAATCTGATTAGACAGGAAGCTGGATATTTCTAAGCATAAGGAAGTACAAATCATTTTCTAGTTCTGGCATGCCACTTTTTCTGTTTCCCCAAATGGTCACTGGTGGCATCATGAAGGACTTGGTGAGGTGGTTCCTCAGGGCAGCACACAAATGTTGATTATCTAAAAGTGGAACTATAAAAGCAGCATAGAAAAATCAACTTCTTTAACCTGCTTATACTGAAAATGTTATCTAGACTCAACAAAGGCTACCCTTGATATTCATACAATACAGGGTTGTGGGGCCGGCGGCCAATTGGTCTCCAAGCCATTTAAATCCAATGGGGCAAAGACGGCAGCCAGCAAGAGCACATCATCCTTTATTTAGGGACTTGACTGCCACAGTCATGTCACTTCCCCTTCAATCTTCGGTGACGTCAAGTCATAAAGGCAATTTTAAAACCTAACTTCTGGCCGGGTGTAGTGGCTCACGCCTGTAGTCCCAGCACTTTGGGAGGCCGAGGTGGGTGGATCACAAGGTCAGGAGATTGAGACCAGCCTGGCCAACATGGTGAAACCGCATCTCTACTAAAAATACAAAAATTAGCTGGGCGTGTTGGTGCATGCCTATAATTCCAGCTACTAGGGAGGCTGAGGCAGGAGAATTGCTTCAACCAGGGAATCAGAGGTTGCAGTGAGCCGAGATCGTACCACAGCACTACAGCCTGGTGACAGAGTGAGATTCCGTCTCAAAAACAAAAAACAAAAAAAACAGTAACTCACATACACACACACACATACACACACATACACACACACACACACACATTGGGCATCTCTGATAGCCTGCCTTATGAACTTCAGAGGATGAAACAAGATCACACGCAACATTTACAAACATAATATGAACTCATTTCTTCCCAAGCTCACTCTATACTAATACTACAGGGACCAAATTGTAATAACATAAGACAGCCTGGGGCCAGCCCTCTAGTCCTTCCACTAAGAGATAGGAAGAAATAAAATAAAATTCTTTTCTAATTGCCCTGCAGACATTTTTACTTGTCCTGAGTAAGGCTGCCATTAAAATGATGGTATTTTTAAGTTATTCATTTGTTTCTCTCATTTTCTGAGCTTTCCCTAGCTGTCATCTTACAATCCCATAATCAGTGGAACAGAGGGACCTCTTCCATCAGGAAAGGCAGGGAGCAAAATGCATGCTGCTAGAAGAGACATCTAGAATATTACTATTAACTCTCTTGATTTGAAAACTGATTTCCTTAGACAGCAGCTCCAAAACTATATATCCCAACCAGAATTAGAAGCACATATGCCAAAAACACAAGTGGACGGCTTTATTGTTGTTGCCTAGAGAAATGCTACAATGATTTGGAAAGCTGCACTGAAATGATCATTCTCCACTAGGTTTTGGAAATTTAACCTGATACAGATTCATGTTATAAGGTGGAACTGGTCTCACTCATAGGTGGGAACTGAACAATGACATCACTTGGACTCGGGAAGGGGAACATCACACATCGGGGCCTATCGTGGTGGGGGAGGGGGGAGGGATTGCATTGGGAGTTATACCTGATATAAATGATGAATTGATGGGTGCTGACGAGTTGATGGGTGCAGCACACCAACATGGCACAAGTATACATATGTAACAAACCTGCACGTTATGCACATGTACCCTAGAATTTAAAGTATAATAATAAAAAATAAAAAATAAAAAAAAAAGGTGGAACTGGAAGAAAAAGTAATTCCAAAGTTCCCTCTGCCTGCAGACTTTTAAAAGTATTAGAAAATAACTAGGATGCTGGATTTCTGTTTTGTGAAAATTGATATTAATATTTTATTAAGATGCATTCAAATAATTATTTATACATTTATATGCATAAACACCCAAAACAGTTTATACATGGAATCATATAACATAGTATTCTCTTGCCATTATTTGTTTGTTTTTTAAAACTCAAATAAGTATAGATTCACTTCTTTTTTTACTTCATAGTATTTAACTTTACTTCAACTCTATTATTTCCTTTATCAATTTCCTCTTGATAAATGTTTAACCGTTTGAAAATATCTTGGTGTTGTTAACCGTGGTTCAATAAACATTATTTTCCATTGATGTAATAGAATTATTTTAAAATGTTTTTAAATATTTATCCTTCAGTTAAATCCCTTAAAGTACTTAGCCTGTGATGTGACATAAGCCATGTAATGCCTAGCTGCAGACAAAGCTGGCTTAACAAAGTTACAGAATGTAGTAGGCACCTGGCTAAGGAAAATTCTACCCCACAAAATATTTTGCCCCCAGTAGGCACTTTAACAGGATCACGTTTTTCCCCTTTTTACGTTAAATGTCTGATGGTGGAAGAAAGGGAGACGTTTGTTCTAAAGTTAATCCTAATGGAAAAGTTAAAGGTCCAATATTTTATTCATACCATAATGGACAATTTTTCTTTCTCATTTGCTGAACTTTATGCAAGGCTCTTGTGTTTATCTGGGCACAACTCTAGAGGCCTTCTTTCTTATTCACACCTGAGTGAATGGCCCTGACAGGTCGTGTATAACCTGTGATATGCCTGTGCATGTACCTGTGTGCGTAGGCTGCTGAGGCCATGGTATTTGGTTTAGTTTGTTTCTTGCTTTGCCGCTTCTTGGTTTCTTGATTCTCTGAAAGAATACAAGGCAGAAAAATCCCAGAGAGATGTTTCAGAGTTTCAGAACAGTACCAATGAAGACGCTAGTCACAATGAAGTTTACAAAAGTTACATATAAGAGAACAAAGACTTCTTTTATCATTTAGACAGAGTTGGTTTGACAAAGGTTCTCACCAAATCACATCAACAATAAGAAACTAAACTTGCTGACTCAGCCTATTGCACTAACCACTAAACTCAGCTTCCTCCCTTACCTACACAGGGCAGAAACACGGGAGGAAATGCCACCCTTTCTGAAACAAGCAAACTTTTGGAAAATGGCCAGGTCTGGAGGCTGACTTGTATAGTGCATCATTTTATGAGATGTATACCACACCCAGAAACCTTGCAGAAATCATCATGACAGAGATGAGATAATCTCAAAACTTTCTGATTTTATGTGGAGATCATTTACCATGCTGGTAGAAGGTTTTATGAGAGCTTAAATGCTCTCTTCTGGAAATAGGCAGTAATTCTAGAATCCCAAAAAAATTTAAATCCATGTCAATTTGATATGTTTGGACAGTTGACGGGGAAATGGTACTGTTTTAATTCCATGTATATAGGGCATAAAGACACATATTAAAATAAGAAATAAGGCACCAGACCAGAATGAGACACCATAATGTGAATGAAGGCAGTAAGTTCAAAGGATAATTTTATAAAACTGTCATTAGAGTATTTGCCAAGGAGAGAGTTGCATTATCTCTATCGTATCTCTTATTTCACTATATCAGAGCCTACATAACTACAGTGATTATTTTAGGACTTAAGACAAATACTTTATTTATTCTAAGAACACATTGATATACAACTTATATATCACATATAAGAAGTCAATTGTCTCTTTTTGTATTAGTTTTGATCAGTTAGCTGATGAGGTCTTTGAGTCTTACCCCAATGCCAGATGCCAGATTTCTTTTCCAGATATTTGGCCATATCCCCATTACAGATAGTTTGGGGGATAAAAGGAATTCTTTTTAAAAAATAAAGTGTTTAACATTAATTTAAACCTCTTTAAGAAAGTAAATATAAAAGAAGAGGAGTAGAGAGAGTGACAACTTGCTTCAGTGCCCTAGGCAAGGCAGAAGAATTGAACTTTATTAGGAGACCACTAAGGGAACTGTCCTATCTCGTGACTTACAGGCGTTGTAAGCCCTGTGAAGCACAGCTGAATTACTCAAGAAGAATGTTTTGTCTCAACACAAGACTCTTTGATTATTGTCTTGGTCATTATAATTTTTAATTTTTTTAAGCACAGGCAGCGAAAGGAGGGGTTCTGCCACGCTGATTTGAAAAGTAGTCCCTGCTAATAGCATTTAGATTCTGCTTCGACATTCACAACCACACACACACACAAAGCATTTTCAACTGGGTCTACATTTCTTCAATATTTATTGGTTATCTATAACGGGGCTTTTGAAGTATATGCAGGAAGGGAGAAAAATCTTTCCACAAGTGCACCTATGCAGAGTATGCTGACATTTTGACATAATCTGGAAAATCAACCATTAATCTTTAAGCTTTATTATAACTGAGCTATGTACACAACAGACCTCCCTGACACCTTAATCCATCCCCTTGCCTTAGGAAACACATCAAAATGTAAAAATCTTTTGTTAAAAATTTTTTCTCACCAAACACCATGGTGAATTTAAGATCTTAACAGACAATATACCTGGAAAACTACAGCCAAATTTTATTTGTTTGAAGACACATATAATGTGATGAAATGTTTGAGGACACAGTCAAACCATGCACTAGGGGAACACATAACAGCAACAGCAACAGATGAGTTGACACTAAGCGTAGCAGGTCAGGGACATCTGCTGTACATACTACTTGACAGTTTTAAAAAAAGAAAACTGTCTTTCAATTTTGACATGGCTGTTTTGATGCTTATTTTTTTAAAAGTCTTACTTTCCTATGTTATATAATATACAGCAAGAACCATAGACCTTATAGGTCAAGACTGGAGATAGAGCAACAGCCACAAGTGAGGATGCTGAGGCCAGGCCAAAAAGGCCTCTGGAAAAGGGAAAGATGCAATGAGACCACCATTAGCTTTTCCCAGCAGCTAGGAATCTGTGACTCCATAGCTCTTCCTTTCAGGCAAGTCTCAGGCTGTCTGGAAAGGACAATCTCCAAGAAAGTAGAGGTTGACCTGACAACTGTGCACACAACTGAAAACACATCTAATATCTGCCTCCAAGAGAAAGGAAAACATTTAGCAATAAAGACAAGCTAATAATATGCCTGATATTCCATTGTTTATTCAGCAGTCTTTGAGTAACTTTTGAGCCAAGCTTCATGCTAAGCACTGACGATCATACATCTTATAAACAAAATTAAATTCTTCTC
This sequence comes from Piliocolobus tephrosceles, assembly GCF_002776525.5. Lineage (NCBI taxonomy): Eukaryota > Metazoa > Chordata > Mammalia > Primates > Cercopithecidae > Piliocolobus > Piliocolobus tephrosceles. The sequence goes on along the minus strand of NC_045445.1, from coordinate 31,055,598 downwards.
TTTTGCCAAAGTACCTGAAAATACCTAGACAGGCTTTTTCACCATATTTGGAGATAGATTAACTTAAAATCTAGGTATCTCACATAGCTAGATGATTTTCCCTCCAGGGAAGCTGATAGTGTTTATTTCTATGGAGCTACTTCCCAGCATGGGCCAATCTATGAGCATGCTCCATGGCGACTTAGCAGCAGGGTTAGTGATTATCTGTAACCTCAGTAGGAAGATCAGCTAGTTTATGAATAAAATAGAAATGGCCTCTGCCTTCTTGGAGCTCACAATCTAGTGGACCATTAATTTTCAACACACATTCACATACATTACCACACCATCCACACAACAATCCTGGGGCAGCCAGAACGAGTACCATTACACCTGTTTCATAGAGGAGACAAATGAGGTACATGACGTTGTGATTTGCTGAACGTCACTCAGCTCAATGGAGAAAAGGCAGCACCAGGATCCTGCTGCTCTGAGTCTCTAATGCAGCACATGTTAAGGCATCTGTATCATCTACTGGTTGATCTATATTTTTATTCCCCTTTATGGATCAATTAGAAAAGGAAATCTATGCCTACTTTTAAAAGACATTTCCCATGCTCCGACAACTTCAAAGGGTTCCAAGATAAGAAGGCAAAGAAAGGCATCTATAAAGCTAGAGTGAATGCCATAAATGCAGCAAACCTCTATTATTACATGGCTTGTTATAGTTTCTGACATGCTAAGGGTTATGTCATGTGTGTAGATGAAACTAGAAAGAACAAGAGAAAGATGAAAATTGTTTCTATTTCCACATCCACTGATGACTTTCTTGTTTTTCTTTGCGTAAAGAATATTTGATCTCAGTTTCTTCATTTATCAGGGAGAATATTCCTTGCTCTACTGTCCTTATGGGGTTGGTGAGAGGCTAATATCACAAAAGCTCGTTAAAAGTATGAAGGTGTCTATAAATCTCAAGAAACAGTAGGAAAAGGGCCCAGCAATAGAGCAATTGAAACCTAAAGACTCAAGGGGAGGGAGAGCGTCAGGATAAATAGCTAATGCATGCAGGGTTTAATAATTAGGTGATAGGTTGATAGGTGCAGCAAACCACCATGGCACACGTTTACCTATGTAATAAACCTACACGTCCTGCACATGTATCCTGGAACTTAAATAAAATAAAATAAACCTAAAGACTCTCCAGACACAGCTCTGTAGAGATGTGAGGGGTACTTCACAAAAATAAAATAAGATAATCTCTCTGCTTTCTTGATGGAAGAGATGTGTTTGTTTTCTTTTTCTTTTTCTGGCTTTGGGAAGAGAAAGAAAGCTCATTCAGTATTTTCCCCTTCCTGCTGATCCCACTTCTACCCTTAATTATAAAATATTACTATTGTGCTCATCTCCTAGTTGATCCATCTTTAGCTATTCCTTTGTGGCCTGCAGATTCAACAACTTCAATATGCACAATTTAGAGCTGCCCTTGAAGACCATCTAGAAACTTGAGGTGCTTGCAAGGTGGCATGCCAGCCATCTGCCCAAAGTAACCAACCATATGGATTTTATTAAACTATCTCCATTAGTCCTCCAAGGTAACCTACTTGTTTATGAGAGCGTTTCACAGCCCAGAAAGCCTAAGGGGGTTAAATCTCCATTCTTTCTGAGGCTGCCAGCTCTCACAGACAGCATCAGGGTAATTAACATCACACAAGATCCCCAGATCTTTGTGAGAACTCTGAAACTCTGTTTCCCAGAAAAACTCATCTAAGGATCTCACTTTCTTTTCTTTTTTTTTTTTTCTTTTTTTTTATTTTTATTATACTTTAAGTTCTAGGGTACATGTGCATAACGTGCAGGTTTGTTACATATGTATACATGTGCCATGTTGGTGTGCTG
>NC_045445.1:31026954-31053323 GCF_002776525.5 Piliocolobus tephrosceles | reverse complement strand
AATTGTGATGTTAGAGTGTCAATTTTAGATCTTTCCTGCTTTCTCTTGTGGGCACTTAGTGCTATAAATTTCCCTCTACTCACTTTCTTTTCTTATCTGACACAGTCAAATCATCTAATAACCTTCCAGTTAAAGGAATGAGGCCCATCTGTTCAATTAGATTTTACTTGAGTTCACCTGGCAAGCCTGTGTAGGTTAATTATTTGCAGTCCTCCATCATGCAGAAGCCTAAAAACTTGACCGTAAGGATCAAGTAAAATTTCGACTTACGAAAACTCAACTAACAAGGACAATTAACTAGAATGCTTGGTTGCACTCCACTTTTGAAAGGAAAAGGCAACTTAGACACACAAAACGTTGATAAGAATTTTTTCCCAAAAAGCCTACTAGATTATATTCTGCAGTCAGATTCATTCTAGTCTTCAACATCATTCACATTTTGGTCAGAAAGTAAATGTATTGAATGTTTATCGTAACAATTTAGGCACTAGGTATACAGTACAAGAAACATGACAGAATCCTTACCTTCAAAGAGCTTGCATTCTGTTGGAAGGAGACAAACCATAAATACATTAAAACAATAGATGTATAGAATAATTCCAGGTACTGATAGGTGCTCCAGGATGCTATAATAAAGAATGACTTAGGGTTAGAAAAATATTTTAAACTGGGAACTTGGGTTAGAGGGAGGGTTTAGGGAAAGCCTCATTAGGGAGGTAACATTTTCTTAGAGACCTAAATGATAAGAAGAGGTAGCTATGTGAAAATCTGATGGAAAAGTATTCCAAACAGAAGTCAAAAGTACAAAGGTCCTGGGGCAGAAACAATCCTGGAATGTTTAAAGGAAGGAAGATAACCACTGTGGCTGAAGAATAGTAGCCTACATTAGAATTATAGTCATGGAGATTGTGTGAAGGGATCAGATTTATGATTCATTTTGGAGGTAGAGTCACAGAATTTGCTGATGGATTGGATAACATTTATGAGCAAAAGGAAAGAGCCAAGATGACTCTCAGATTTTGGGCCTACATCCCTTTTCAGTACTCACTAATGAAATCTATAGTCATGAGGGCTGAAAAGGTATACTAGGACTGGTTAAGAAATTTTCCAAAGCGCTGGAGAACGTTAGCTGTCTGAAGGGAAGATTGTCTCTGTTGCAATTGTTTTAAACAGATCTATTGAGATATAATTCATACATCACACAATTCATCCATTTAAAGGGTATAATGGTTTTTGTTATATCACATTATTAGTTTTTTTAAGTTGTGATAAAATATATTTGACAAAATTTGCCATTTTAACCACTTTTAAGCACACAATTCAGTGGCATTAATTGCATTCACAATGTTATGCAACCATCATCACTATTTCCAAAATATTTTCATCACTTCAAATAGAAACTCTATAACTATTAATCAACTTCTCATTCCCTCTCCTCCCAGCCCCTGGTAACTTTTAATCTATTTCCTGTCTCTATGAATCCGCCTATCCAAGGACCTCATATAAATGGAACAATACGTCCTTTTGTGTCTGGCATATTTCACTTAGCATAATGTCTTCAAGCTTCGTACATGTTATAGAGCTTCATTCCCTTTTAAAGGCTGAATAATATTCCATTGTATGTATATGCCACATTTTGCTTATCTATTCATCTGTTGATGAATACGTGACTATTCGTGAATAATGCTGCTATGAACATTGGCATACAAACATCTGTTCAAATCCCTGCTTTCAATTCTTTGGATATATACCTAGGAGTAACATTGCTGGATCATATGTCAATTCTATGTTTATCTGTCATAACTTTTTTTTCAAGACAGAGTCTTGCTCTGTTACCCAAGCTGGAGTGCAGTGGCACAATCTCATCTCACTGCAACCTCTGCCTCCCGGGTTCAAGCAATTCTCCTGCCTCAGCCTCCCTAGTAGCTGAGATTGCAGGCGCATGCCACCAAGCCTGGCTAATTTTCATATTTTTAGTAGAGATGGGTTTTTACCATGTTGGCCAGGCTGGTCTTGAACCCCTGACCTCGCGATTTGCCTGCCTCGACCTCCCAAAGTACTGGGATTATAGGCATGAGTCACCGCACCTGACCTGCTATAACTTTCTAAAAGTCTATTTTGAAATAAAATAGATGAGGACATCTTCTGTTTTCTTCTCATTCCTGCTTAAACAATCTCAGTCTTGAGGCAATAGATGTTTCTGCTTTAGTAGGAAGAGGGATGCTGGATAACTGGTGTGGGGGGCAGATCTGTAGTTAATATCACGAAGTTTCATCTTGATATTATGAATGAAGTTGAGGAGGAGGTATAGGTATGTATGCACGTGTCAAAAAAGATCTAAAGTCTTGTTTACACCACACATTTATACAAAGCCTTGGCTATTTTAGTTAATGGCCCCAGCTTTTAGCAAAAACTTAGGGAAGCATGCTTCCTTTTTCTGTGTTTGGGTTGCAACTCTGGTGCCTCAGCAGGATTGCTTTAGCATGCAGGCAACAGATAATAAAAATGGAACTCATTATCCCCTCTCTGTTCTAACTGGTTTAGAATGTTACCTGTTGGAAGAGAGGGGCTTGGATTGAGATAATCTGTTGCATTTCTCTCCAGTTCTGATTGCAGGAATCTATCTGTAAGCCGCCCTCAAAATTGATCTTCTATCTGTATACTCTGTGGTGACTTAATGAAGATGTCGCTGAAGGTGGTTATCTTCTATGCCTAGAGAAATCTGAATTCCAGAACTGAGTCTTAATTCCCAGTTTTATCAAAATTCTTATGTGTTCATATCCTGATTTATTTGACTCTTAACTTTACTTCCTTTGAGTCTGGTCTGGGTTACAGACTATTATTTTTATGAGAAATATTTTATTTTGTTTTCTTAAAACTAAGGTATGTTACAAATAAAACTTACATATCCTGTCATTCTTGGCAATATGAATCCACCTTGAGGGCATTATGCTAAGAGAAATAAGTCAGGTATTGAATAAATTATCTAATACCTAAATTCAATAAGCAAAAATAGTCTGTTATCTCTCTGTTAGGGGTATGCTTGTTACACTCAACTCATATTCCTGTTCTTTTTTTTTTTTAATTTTCATTTTAGGTTCGTGAAGGTTTGTTATATAGGTAAATTTGTGTCAAAGGGGTTTGTTGTATAGATTATTTCATCACCCAGGTATTAAGTACAGTACCCAATAGTTATCTTTTCTCCTCTCCTCTCCCTCTTGCAACCTTTCATCCTCAAGTAGACCCCAGTGCCTCTTGTTCTCCTCTATGTGTTCATGTGTGCTGATCATTTAGCTCCCACTTATAAGTGGGAACATGTGGTATTTGGTTTTCTGTTCCTGCATCAGTTTGCTAAGGATAATAGCCTCCAGCTCCATCCATATTCCCACAAAAGACGTGATCTCGTTCATTTTATGGCTGCATAGCATTCCATTGTGCATCTGTACCACATTTTCTTTATCCAATTGGTCATTGATGGGCATTTAAGTTGATTCCATGCCTTTGCTGTTGTGAATAGTGCTGCAGTGAACATTCATGTTCATGTGTCTTTATGGTAGAATGATTTATATTCCTCTGGGTATATACCCAGTAATAGGATTGTGGAGTCAAATGGTAGTTCGGCTTTTAGCTCTTTAAGGAATTGCTACACTGCTTTCCACAATGGTTGAACTAATTTACACTCCCAACAACAGTGTGTAAGTGTTCCCTTTTCTCTGCAACCTCACCAGCATCTACTATTTTTTGACTTTTTAATAACAGTCATTCTGACTGGTGTGAGATAGTATCTCATTGTGGTTTTGATTTGCATTTCTCTAATTATCAGTGATGTTGTGCTTTCTTTCATAGGCTTGTTGGCTGCATATATGTCTTCTTTGGAAAAGTGTCTTCATGGCCTTTGCCCACTTTTTAATAGGGTTATTTTTCTCTTGTAAATTTGTTTAAGTGCCTTATAGATGCTGGGTATTAGACCTTTGTCAGATGAATACTTTAGAAATATTGTCTTCCATTCTGTAAGTTGTCTGTTTGTTGACAGTTTCTTGTGCTGTGCAGAAACTCCAGTTTAATTAGATCCCATTTGTCAATTTTTGCTTTTGTTGTGATTGCTGTTGGTATGTTTGTCACAAAATCTTTGCCTGCTCCTATGTCCAGGATGGTATTGCCTAGGTTGTCTATCAGAGTTTTTATAGTTTTGGGTTTCACATTTAACAGACTATTTCTTGTATCAGTCGGTAACATCGATTTTCCAACCCACTGGGTAAAGAAGTCTGCCCTAGACACTCTGAGAATAAAGGAAATGCCATTCATGCCCCTGAGTCCAGTATGCAGAAAATAAACAAGTCAGGTGATTTCATCAGGGATGGTTTCTAAAAAAGAGGGCAATTTAAAATTATTTGGAGAGGGAAAAGAATTCAAAAATAGTTCAAGGGGGATGTGAGAATATTTTTGTGGTCAAGAAAAAACAAAAAAAAAGACGAACAATAAGACCATGGCTTTATATCACATTAAACCATGGCCACTATTGACTGAGGTAGTTTTCTCTAGTGTTCACATTAAGATTTGTTTGTGAGAAATAGCATATGTATACATGTTTGGGGGAGAGAGATTTAGGAGAGATAAAAACAATTAGTTTCTGAGAAAGAAATTATTGCTTTGGAACAACTGTATCGTAGTAGAAATCAATATATAGATTGCCAAGGATAAATTTGGAATCATTCCTAGAGACCAAGGTGCTCTGGACATGGTCTTATTTTTAATTTTAAAACTCACATTTTGCATGTGAATGTGAGGTTCATTAAAAATGTGCTCTCCAAAGAATACTTTGCTTTCCTTTAAATGAGTTTGAGGAATCAATGTTGAAAAACAAAATCCATCCACACTTTTGGCATACGATATCAAATGAAAGAAGATTTCAGAGCAAATCTTTCATATTTAAAAACAACCTCATTACATTAGACATTGTTTTAGATAAAATAAACATCCCCTTTCCTGAACATGCTAGTATGAATAAGATAATCATAAAACGAGTCAAATCAAAGCCCCTTTGCCAAGAAGTTTGAAGTTTAATTTCCAAATGTTTTATTCACCACCTTCCTCTGAACAGACACACACACACACACACACACACGCAATTGAGTAATTATGATTAGCATATTATTGAAGTTTATTATATATGAACGTCAGAGAGAATAAACTGCCCCACCAGCCAGATTCTTAAAAATACTTTCGCTCCATTTTCTTAGCCTGGGATTTCAGCCAACTGTACAAACAGGAAGATCAGGAACACCATGGTCAATAACTGAGGAAAAATATAAATAAATTCAAGGAGGCTTGGATAAATTCATACAATACAGATATGTGGAAAGTTGTTAAAGTTAAGGGACAGGTGCTTGAAGCACACTTCCACTTATAGAGTTGACATCCAGAAGACAACCATGGCTTCCCATAGTCCATAGTCCTGTCTTAAAACATTCTTATCTGAAACTACCCAAAGAGCAGACCTATAGGGACAGGACTATAATTTTTTACAAGATTGTTTACAAACACAGTTGTTTCTCAGTTTGCAAGAATTGAGACTATTTAACCTGAAGAAGATATGTAGCAGCAGAATATATCATAATTGTCTTCAAAAATTTGAAGGGTAGACATTTTAAAGATGGACTGAACTGTTCTGTGGGGCCCCAAGAGACAGAACAAAGATCAAAGAGTGGATATTATAGGGATAGAGATTTTAGATCAATGTAAAAAGAACATTCTAATATAGCAATCCACAGATAAAATGAGCTATATTCATAGATAGTGAGGTGTTCATCATTGAAGGGATTCAAGAACAGGCCACTTATCAGAGATGTTGAATAGAGGACTCAGTAATCTGATGAATGACTGTACTCAACCAGTGTTTTCCAGCACTGTGTATATAAAGTCATTTGGGGAACTATTTTAAAACATAGACTACTGGGTCTCATGCCCCACCTCAAGATGCTAAATCCATGCATTCCAATAATCTGTGCTTTTAAAGCAGCTTCCTAAGGGATTAAAACACAGGTAACCAAGAGCCACTCTTTGAGGAATATTTGACGATTTTCTGCTTTGCTTTTTTTTTTTTTTTTTTTTTTTCTTTTTTCCTATGCAAAGGATGCAGAGGGCAGGTTGGTGCCTGTGGTGCAGAGAGAAGCCTGAGTAGCTGGGGCCCCAGAAGTAGCTGGGGCCTATCTGACATGAAGTGGTGTCTTGAGAGTGATCACAGCTGACTGGCTGAGGTCGAGCCGCCAGTTCTGTGTGTTCCTGTCAGGGATGGAGAGAAAGGAAAAACTTTTCCTCTAATCAACAGGGACCAGTGGGAGATAATTGTTTCAGGGGCTGGAATCTGAGGTCAAATTAGCACTGTTGCACTGATGCTTTGCCAAAGGTTTAGGGAGCCCCAAATGAAGATCTCCACAGGGAAGCTCAAGTAATGGTATCTGGCTGAAGGCTATGAACAATAAAACACCGTGAAACTAAAAGTAAGAGCAAAATTAAACTCCAAAGAGAGAAATCATGGCCAAAAGCCTTGAAAGGTTTACAATTTTGACCTTCTACTCCTCTGATCCAGATAATGCCCTTCCTTTTCCACTGCCCATTTACTGGGTGAGTCTTGGGTGACCAGGACTGTTGTATTCATGTCTTTATGGATCCTTCAGAGAGCCCCCCGATTCCTATCCCAGAGGACGGCAGGTGGCCAGGTCCAAGTGCTGGTTATCAGTGGAGATCTTCAATTAGTATGACCTAGGTAAAGACTGTGGGTAAAAGGAACTTCTTAGAAAAATATGGAGCAGATGACAAAGATAGATCAGTACCCTGGAAACTCCTACTCTTTGGAGAGAAGCTCTCTCCTACTTTCCTTGACCCCACCCTTACTTCCTTTTCTCTCTCCTTCCTTTACCTGCTGGGTCTTGGGTAGTCAGGACTGTTATGTTAGTGTCTGTACAGAGGCATCAGGGAAACTCTCCACAAGTACCCCACCTGAAGGAATTTAGATGAATATCCATAGACATTAGTCAGCATGGGAAACTAAAAGCCACAGAACCAGGAAAGAAGTAGGGACATAAGCAACTACATAAAAAGAAAGAAGAAAATAGAGTAGAGGAGCAGACTGGACAGGAGCTTGGCAACTCATGCCAACCTAAAGAAGCTGTCCCACTGGCCCTTTCTGAGACCTAAGGGTCTCAGGTGATGAGGACATCTATGTTGGTATTTTTACAGAGACTTTAGAATGGACAAAAAGAAGAGCTGGCTTTGACATGGGCAAGTTCATTAAAGTATGGTTGGAAGCTATGGGCAAGAGAAATGTCCTTAAAAATGAAAAGGGACAGAATGAGAGATTGCACCAAGAGCTTTGAAATCTTAGCCTTTAGCCAAAGATCTCTCCTACTGTCATGTTATCCCTCCTCCCCCTCCTTCCTTCTTTGTCCTTACACCTGCCTTTTATGATGAGGCAGCTCTACTATGTGACTGCATTTTGGAGGCTTCAGGGAGCCTCATGCCTCCAAGTTTTCAATCTAGAGGGCTGTAGCTGGGAGACATAAACCTGGTTGCCAGGAAGAGCTCAAAATTCGGAGGATGTAAATGTTATCAGGAAGAGAAACAGATTTTAAAACTGATACAGAAGGAAAAGAACAAGGAGCCAGGAAATTCCTGTAGCCAGAAGCACATCTGAAATGCACAACTCCTTATTCCTTACTCGCTTTCTCTTTGCCTATTTGATCTGCTGGGTGTGGGCACTGGGTAATCAATGCAGTTGCATTCATTTACAAAGGCACTGAGGAGACCAGGAGTCCTACCTTCCCCACATAGAAGACTTGTGGGTGGACAGCCCCAAGTGACAAAGTGGCAGGGTGAAGCCTCCTGGGAGCAAGCGGAAGTGATATGTGAGGAGAATATGAGCTGTATACCCTCCTTTAGTATCTTTACCAGGGAGGGTTAGTGAGGGCACATCTTTAAGAAAAGAGTGGTATAGTGGTACCCAGACTGAAGTGCTAGCTCTTAGGCCTAAAAGAAAGAAGTAGGATTTCTGTAATCCTTTCTGCCTCCCTCTTTTCCTCCCTCCCTTTTGTTAATTCTACATTGCCATTGCCATTTTAACCTGCTATGGGTATTAGGCAAACAGAAGTGTGATCATAATCAAAGGCACCCATCCATGGAGTGGGCATAAGGTATCTGCTGAATACAGGCACCGGGGTGGCAATAGGAGAGTTCCAATTCTCAAGCAGGAGAGAAATGCTTTCCAGCCCAGAGGCCAGATTACCCAGCCTTTATCTACATCAGCAGTTGGGCACAGTTGATCAATTTTCTAATCAGTGCAGCCTTTGCTGATTAAGGTTATACTGTGGACATTGCTCAGCTTCATATGTGGTTAAGCTGGACCTGTTAACAAGGTACATAGAGTATTTCCACCACAAATTCTTTGGATATCTGATGGATATTTAAGAGGAACCATTCCTTCTTTCTAACTTTCTTTGGAGTGCCATCATCTCCCAAACATACGGATCCTGGCTACTGCCAAAAAGAGAACTCTGCCCTCCCCCTCACTGGAAAGTAACTTCTCTGTCTTTTATGAAGACCAGATCAGTTTTTATAAGGCTAGAGTTCTTTTTTCACTCTTTTCTACTAGGACCCTTGCTATTACCATGGATACCTATTTTGGCCCTTGACACTTTGGAGATATAGTACAGTATTCATTGTACCAGGATCTCTCACCTTGAAGCTCTTTTTACTGGTTTTGTTGTTGTTGTTGTTGTTTGTTTGTTTTGTCTTCCAGGCAATTTCCAGGCTTGCCTATCTTCCGGACCAAAGATTACCAAAAACTAGTTAAAAATATTTGGTATCTTTAAGGCTTTCCCTTTCTTCCAAAATCTTTGACTATACAACACAGCTGGACCCTACCTTAAGTAATCCATTAATCAGACAATTCACAACCGATGAAAGCAATAAATAGTAATTACTCACACCGGAAACATAATCTTCTCTAGAAAACAGAGATCCCTTAGTGCATTTGGGTGCTAACAGATCACTACTTGTCAGAGAAACCTAGGAGGAGGGCTTTCAGAAATAAACATAAAACAGCCTATGTATCAACAGAAAAATAAAATTTGATTTTCAAAAATGAATCTAATTTATGGCACAGCTTTTTTCTAGGAATTCCTCTGTTATATAATGGAAGACATACTCTTTTCTAGGCAAAGCAGCACAAATCAGGGAAAGGAATATTTAGAGATGTTGGAAAACTTACTTGCCTATGTTGAGGCAGTCTCTGTAGGTATGGTTACATCATTCTAGAAGTCTGGTAGTCAATCTCGGCGACTCCTTTACACACACTGGTCATTTTTTCAATACTTTTGGATCCATGTCTTCCTAATGCTGGACTAAATATTCAGCATGTACCATGTTGCTAAAACACAAACAATGAGAAACCTAAATGTTCTGCATTCCTTGATCTTGAGTTTAAATTTGTAATGTTAATATTGTATTAATAACCTATTTTGCATATCTGTTTGATTGTACCATCTTAAACATTCATTTAAACCTGGGGAGGTCAGCATGACTCCTACCTGCTTCTCACTAATAACATACTTTTCAGCGAGTAGATAATGAGTGACCTGGATAGAAATCAGTGGAAATGCAGATTGCCATCAGGTGGAGAAACAGGCAGGCAATCCACTTTCTCCACAACACTCACAAGCAGCTTTGAGGCTGAAGGTAGAGAAAGCAAGCCTCAAAGAGAGACGAGTGTCTAGGAAGGCTCTTAATAAAATATTCTGTTGTCTTTACATGTGGGAGTATGAAGGAAAAATCATCCTAATGGAAATTAAATCTTGCAAGTGACTTTAAAAATCTTGGGTTAATAGAAATAAAGGATTTAATTATGGAGGAAAAAAACAGATAACTCTTGGCTACTGATTAACCTAATGGGTTACAGGTCTGAATAAGCATTCCTTAGTTTGTTGAATTAACTACTGTTAGTGGCACACAGGTAAGGATAGGGTTGGGAAGTAGTGGGCAGTCAAAGGTCTGCCATTGATTGATCAGAGCTGGGCTAGAAGGCAATCAGGTGAGTCTTAAAGGAAACCCACGTAACTTTTTTTAAGTACTAATGGTCCACTCCACTTTTCTGGAATAACAAAATATATTAATAATAATGCCCTTGCGCAAGATATAGAGGGCCTGTTTTTCAAGTTGCCGTTATTTCTTTGGTAATAAGGTACTGGCACAAAAACAGGGACTTATGTGAAATGTATTTCAAACCAATGTCTGCTAATAAATTATCCCATAGGCCATAGGTTTCACAGGTATTAGAAAATACAAGAGCGAGATTTGGGCCAGGTGTAGTGGCTCATGCCTGTAATTCTAGCACTTTGGGAGGCCGAGGCTGGCAGATCACTTGAGGTTAGGAGTTTGAGACCAGCCTGGCCAACATGGTGAAACCCCATCTCTACTAAAAATACAAAAATTAGCTGGGCGTTGTGGTGCACACTTGTAATTCCAGCTGTCTCAAAAACAAAACAAAACAAAACAAAAAACCCAACAAACAAAAAATAATGCATGAGATTTGAAAATGCAACCTGGGCTTTCAGTTTCTCTCTTCTAAGTTCTTTACGATTCAACATGGCTTCCTTCTGCAGTTTGACTATTTATCTTTACTGAATAAAGGTGATAGCTGTATCAGAAATTCAAGTCAAACGAAATAATGGTATGATTTGTTTACTTTGGAGGGTTTTCAGACTTTGGTTTTGTTTCTGGTTTTGTTTCTGTTCAACAGTGGTAATAAAAACACAGGTCTGGATATAAAACAATCTAGTTTTCTACTTGATTCTTTAAAAAGAAAAAAAAACTTTGCTTCAGCTCATGAGTCTGTTTCTTATTTTTTGTTTTCTAATGGAGTTTGACCTGCAAATCTGCAATTTGGCAGCACTTATTTCTGTTTGGGACTTTTGGTATAGCTTGGCTCAAGTCCCTGGTTACTGTATGGCAGCAACCAAGCCAAATGGCTGTAACATTCAATCTACCCAACTAAAAAGTGTTGGTCCCATGCCCCCTTTGGTGACTCAGATCAGGCAAATTTACTGTTATGATCTTAATATAACTGTAACACAGTTTGAAAATGCAAGGCAAAGGCATTTGGAATCAGTACTTGACAAAGCTATTTGGAATTTTTAGAGAAAAGCATCTCTAGGGGTTCTACCACTTTCAATCTTGATTGTAGTCAATTCTTCAACCCATCTCTCAGAGCTGATACAGAGAACTATTTTTTAAAAAAACTGGAGGAATTGTGAGTGTTGTCACCTGGCTGCTCACTCCTTTTGGAATTCTTCCCTTGGAAATAAGAGTCAGAGTAGGTCTAAACAAATTAATGTGGCAACTCAGAGCCAGAAAAAGATAATCAGGCTGGGTAGAAACTTAAGGAGTGAACTTTTGCTTTTCTCACAAATATTTTCTTGTATCTGCTCTTTTTGAAATAAAGTATGGTTCTTAAATAAGAACAGCAAGAATATTCTTCCATGGAATACCTAGACTCAGGAGTTCATTTATTTTCAATTTTACACAAATAGGATAAATTTAAAGGAAACAGTTTCTGCATGTGCCTAAGAAATTCTTGCCCATGCAAATAACACAGCTTACCTTTCTCTAGAGAGGCTTCCATAAGCACAAGCTAGGGAAGCTATTTCAGAGCTACATATTAGCTCTGAATAGAGCAGAAGTTACTTCCTCAACCTACCCCCCTGTCTCTGAACCCGGATGATAGCCAGCCCTCCGAATGGTGCAGGCAGGATGTCCATTTGATGTAGTCATCACCTCCATAATTGAGGTAAACTAGAAAAATATTTTAAAGTAGGGAAAGTGGTTCTTGGTGCTGTTTTCTGCCTTTTAGTTCCTCTCTGCTTTTCCTTAAGCTATAGACCTATACTGTTCAATATGGTACCCACTAGCCACATGTAACTATTTAAATTGAAAATAACTAAAATTAAAAGTAAATTTAAAATTCAGTATTTCGGTAGCACTAGCCACATTTCAAGTGCTCAACAGACATGTGTGGCTAGAAGCTACCATATTGGAGAGCAGAGATATAGAACATTTTAGAAAGTTCTATGAGATGTTGCTTCCAACTATTAGTTCTTTTAGCTTCTTGAGCATAAGGAACATGTCTTTCACATCTCCATTCCTTACAGCAGGTACCACAGTTCCTGATACAACTATGGAATGGGGGAGAAACTAAGTGCTTACTATGTTGTCATGAGCTGTGTCAAATTCATTATAAGCAATCTCTCATTTCATTACCTCAAGAACACTATAAGGTGGGTCCTATTACCATCCCCATTTTACAGATGAGAAAACTGAGTCTCAGTGAGGTTAAACTATTTGCCCAAAGTCACACAGTTAATAAGTACCTAAACCAGGTCTTTATAACTTTAGGACCTATACTCTTAACAACTGCTGTATACACCAAAAGAAAACTTCACATAACTACAAATTTCAACTTGGGACAGACAGGCCCCTTCCAGAGCATTGGTGACTATGTGGCTTCTCTGCAGCACTTATGCCAGCCAAGGCAGAATAAAGACAATTTGAGATCAGGGCCTGAGCATGAAGATTGAGGGTTTAAATAAGTGTGCTGATTTGTGTTTGCATATGGGTATCAGATTAAGTGGCTGACTACTTCTCTAATGAAATAACAGCAAATTAGTAGTTTTATCTGCCATTTTGCATATGGAGACCATTGCCTTCACCCCAATGGTAAAGATTAGTGGAACCTAATCATTTCATGAAGTCAACCTCACTTGCTGCACTTATCAGAAGCTTCTGTAACTTGAGCTTCCATGGCGTGCAGTTTATGCCAGGACACGCAAGTGCCAGAAAATCAATTTTCCTGCAGCTTTCACAGTCAGTGTGTTTGCCAGACAAAACTGCAGCCAGCCACTTTTTTTTTAAATCAGCATAGCACCTTTAGAAATAATACTTACCAGAACGCTCCTAACACAGCGAGGAGGAAAAGACTTAAATCTAAACCCAACTGTTCAAAATCAAGAGCCACCGGAGAAGGTGAAATATGAATACATTGAAATTCAACATTTTGGTGGCCCCATTTGGCACTGTAAGGTATTCTCTGCCAAGCATCTGTTGAGTTAGCTTTAATTATAATCTGTGCCTCAGTAGGACTGACAACACTTAATATGATACCATACTTCCTATCACCCACATGTGCCCAGGCCCTCACATGCCCCTGACTTATCAGGGTGGCACTCCACACTGCCTGCCTGCCCCAAGACCTATCTTGATTCTCCTTCCTCTGGTATTCTTCTGGCACACATTCTCAAATAAACGAAACCGCACAAAGACAGTGGATGTGGGGTCATGTTACCTTCCCATTTCCCATGAGTGCATAATCTACTTTATTGAGGACTTACTACTTGCCGAAAACTATTACGGGTGCTTTACATGAATTATCTCATTTAGTAGTCTATCTCCATTTCAGCAATAATTATTAGAGTCTTAGAGAAATTTAAGTAACTTGACCAAGTCAAACAGAAGGCATGATCTCTAATGGTAGCATTTAGGGCCTGTGACAAGCTAGTGAGTTATCATATTGGTGCCTTTTACCTCAGAGCATGTTGCACAGTCTTCAAAGCTGAACCAAGGAGGAAGATCAAGGCTATATAAAATCATGTCAAAACAACAGGTCGAAGAAGTAAACTTCACTCCATTCACTGACATTTTGGTCAGTGTAGCTACTGACAATCTTTCCACTGGGAGGCAGTGCAGAGTAGTAGAAAAAAAAAAACAGGGTTTGAAAGCCAGCACACCTGGATTTGAATACTAATTCTGTCCCCCTGCATCTGTGCAAACTTGGAATTATCACTTTACCTCTCTAAGCTCTGGAAGACAGAGAAGAAGGAGAATATAGACTTTGGTATCAAATGAGCTGGGTTTAAATCTCAGCTACACATTTATTCATTCAGTTAATATTTATTAAGTACATGCTATATGACAGCCATTGTTGTAAGGGCTCAAAACCAAACAAAGTCCTTGTGATCACTGTAGTGGGTGAGACAAAATTAAACAAATTCTGTAAATAACATATATGTTTCAGTTGGTGTTAAGTGCAATGAAGAAAAAAAGCAGGTGAGGAGAAAAAATGTTGGTGTGGAGGTGCTATTTCATCTTAGCTGATTGTGGAAGGCCTTTCTGACATTTGATCAGACACCTGAATGAAAGGAAGGAGCAGGCCATGAAAGTGTGAGGTGGAGTTGGGTGAAGAAAAAAGCATTCCAGATGGAATAGCGTTAGCAAAGGCCATGACATGGGAATACACTTGGTAGGTTTGAGGAAGAAGGTCCATGTGCTAGAGTGAAATAAGTGAGGGAAAGAGTGGTAAGAGATGAGAGCAGTGAAGAAGACAAACCGTGGTAAAAATTCTGGATTATAGTCTGTGTGACAGAAAGTCACTTAAAGGACTTTGAGCAAAGGAATAACATGATCTAATCTATGTGCAAAAGGATCAATCAGACTGCTATGTCAGGGCAAAAGTTGAGAAGCAGGGAGACAGACTACTTAAGAAGTGATTGTAGGCCAGGCATGGTGGCTTATGCCAGTAATTCCAGCACTTTGGGAGGCCAAGGCATGAGGAACATTTGAGCCCAAGAGTTCAAGACCAGCCTCAGCAAAATAGTGAGATCTCCATCTCTACAAAGACATTTTTAAAAAATTAATTGGATGAGGTGGCACATGCTTGTAGTACCAGCTATTCGGGAGGTTGAGGTGGGAGGATCCTTGAGCCTAGGAGTTTGAGGCTGCAGTAAGCTAGGATCACACAAGTGCACACCAGCCTGGGCAACAGAGAGAGACCCTGTCTCTAAAAAAAAAAAAAAAAAAAAAAAAAAAAAAAATAATTCAATTTAAAAAAGAAGCAATTGCAATATTTCAGGTGAAAAATGATTAGCTTGAATTAGGAGGAGGGTAGGGAGAAGTGGTTACATTTTGAGTATAGACTGAGCTGACAAGGTGTGGAGTGTGAAGCCAAAGAGAGGAGTCAAGGATGACTAAAAGGATTTTGACCTGAGCAACTGGACAAATTGGAAGGTGCTGCCATTTTCTCTGATGGAGGACACTAGAGTAGTAGCAAGCAGAGGTGGGGGAGAATCAAGAGATCCATTTTGGCCATGCTAAGTTGGAGATACTGATGAGATATCTAAGTGGAGATATCCGTTAGGTAGATGGATAAATGAATCTAAACTTTAGCGAGGTCAGAACTAAAAATATAACCAGCTGTATCACCTTGGAGAAGTAAAATAACTTCTAGAAGTATTAGTTAACTTCTCAGTAAAATGGAGATAATATTGGTTTCACAAGGTTGTTTTAAAGATTAGCAATCATGTATATAATGCATGAAGCACCATTCCTGTTGCATGTAAGTGCTTAATAAATGGTAGCCCTCTCATTGTCAGTATTTATGCACTAATCGGTAGCTAGTTGTTGCAGCTGTACGACAATTGTTGATTATTATAAACACATGTTGAATATTAGAATCACTTAGGAAGTGTTATTTACAATGTTGGCCCCACCTCAGGCCAATTAAACCAGAATCACAGAAGCAGGCATCAGTAGCTTCCCAGGTATATAGTATTTCCTACTGACAAGCTTTTAACAGAACTTCTCTTCAGATTAGTTCCAGCTCACCTTTTAGGAAACTAACACTTCCCCCAAAAAAACACTAAATGGAAAATTTGGGCTCTTCTGGATAACCCTGAGCAAATTGTTTCTTCTTTTCTTCATTGTTTGTTCTCCCTTTAGTATGAAAATAATTCCCTGGGGACCTGGAATTACCAGCCATAGTGGAAACTGAAAACATTGCAATTTCAGGAGATATTTTTCTTCTTAATAGAAGAACATTTTCCCTCTCATTTCCTAGGACCTGTATTGTCAGGTTTGGCCTCCACATTACAATTAATTGATTCAAGAATAACAATAGTATTGAACTTCTCTTTTAAATATCTTAGTAATAGAAAATAAAAATACAGTTAATCCAATTGGTCAATGGTAATTGGCTTTGGATTGCTGGAGATGCTGTTTCACTGAAAAATAGAACTCTAGAAGGCTGAGGGAAATGACCTTGGAGTGTTCAATAGTGATAGCAGTCCTAGAAGCAATCCTTGATTGAGAGTCAGGGAATTTGAGGTTTTGCTCTAGTTAGTAGTAAAAGGGTGTGGCAGACACACTTTCTTTGTGACCCATTCTCTGTCTTGAAAATAGATTCTGCAATCTAAAGGTGAGGTTACATAGCAAAGTCAGGTTTTCAACACACATACACACACACACACACACTCTTCTCCTCCTTACCCAATTAATGTGTCCATCATTAGGCTATCATTCCTTTAGCTGTGGTTTGATCCTGTGAGGAGATCACACTTTTGCATATTGTTCATCATTTATACCTCAGTGTGAAGGTTTCCGATTCTTTTCTGAGCACAGAATGGGGTGGGGAGGCCATCTTTTACCTGATAAGGCAAATGAAAAAGAGGTGGTACTGCCCAGGTGGGGGAGTGAAAAATGAGGAGCATCTGTGAAAATAAAAGTTAACTCACAGTCTTGGCTTATAGCAGCCATATAAGTTCAATACATAACGTTATACTTCTTATGTATTTTCATTCTCAAAATAAGGAGAAAAAAATAATTTGTCAACTTCTGGTTTAAAAGGTGGGGTTTTCATGTGGACTAAAGGTAAGACACCTTAGTCTCCAATCCTACATTTCAGGGAGGGAATAATAGAAATATCATGCCCCTTGAAATGATGCTAAAGTATAAGCATCATTTCAATCAGAAAGCAGAATTTCTGTGAAGTCATCTCAACCCTACCATATGGCTTAACATATCTAGGAATAGTGTACTGTTTGAGAGCAGACTTTGGAGCCTGAATGAATGAGTTCCCAGAGCCACCACATACCAGCTGTGTGGCATTAGGCAAACTACTTAACCCCTCTGTGCGTCTGTTTCTGCATGTTTAAATGGCATAATATATAATAGTATAATCTATTTCATAGAGTTGTGAGAATTACATGAGTTAACACATGTAAAACCCTTGAAATGGACCTGAAACAAAAAGTATGTATTCAATTAAACATTAGTTATGATGGGTTTTCCTACTTAATGATGACTTAGTCAAAGTCCATATAGCAGAGTTTCTCAACCTTGGTACCATTGACATTTGGGGCCAGATAATTACTTGTGGTGGAGGCTGTCCTGTGCATTGTAAGACGTTTAACAGCACCGCTGGCTTCTACCCACTAGATACCAGTAGCACTCCTCTCTCCAAGTTGTGACAATGAAAAGTTGTTGCCAAATGTCTCCTGAGAGGCAAATTGTTGCTTACCAAGAGACACAGGGGTAGAGGGTACTGTTTCCCTTCCTCCCTTCTCCCAGAATAGAGCAATGATACCTTAGAAACATTTTCGGAAAGAATGTGTTGACTGTAGCTTTCAAAGTCACATGGCCACTGGCACTATTTTCAACCCATTGGAATATGCTTAGTCTGGCTCAGCAAGAGAAGCAGAAGATTAATCAGAATAGTAATCTGACCTTGCATGCCAAAGAGGGACACTAGAAAGGTCTCAGGAAACTTAGCTGATTGTCACCTGCACCTTTGGAAAGGAGACATCAGAAATAGCTGTCCTTGAAGTGGAAGGAAACCTGTCCCTGGACTTGTGAACACAGTTTGAAACTGTTAAGCAAAGTCATTTGGAAAGGCACTTGACATTTGAGGGCAAAACTCAATGTCTAGGCAAAAGGTGACCTCCAACTCCAATGAAGTTATCTAAAAGCCCAGCCCTCAAAATAACTCAGTCAGGCTCATAACACACAACTAGAAAAACTAAGAATAGAAACCAGAATTTCTTTCCCTTCCTTTCCCCTGTGTTCACCAATACACAGTCTCATGACAGCTGCTGATTGTCTGAAGCAAAAGGACACGGACAAGCAGTACTTGTCTGAATGTTAAAAATGTGCAAACCTAAGTGAAGGAAAGAAAGTGAAATTGGGGCTTTGGCCATGCTTAGAAATGATATCATTTGTTGTGTGCCTTGCTCCAAATCAAAATGGAAACCATTTCCTTTACTTTAGGGGGAAAATTGTAAAAATCTTTTTTTCAAATGCACTTTATTACAGCTATTGACTTCTTCAAAACATATGTGGAAGAAAAAAATGTGTCCGATGCATTTGGCAACCCAGATGTGTTTTTCTTCTTTTGCCTCAAATTGCTCTGATCACTCCACATGGTGAAGTGTGGACACTAAGGGCCTATAGCAGGGTTACAGTGAGTGATAAGAACGTTCACTTATTCCAGTGTCTTAGTGAGAGGGGATTTGGAGTTAATTTACAATTTACCCTAACTTCAAAAAAAGCTTGGACAAGAAGCAAAAAATGTTTTTAGAGGTGAGTTGCTCTCTTTCATCAAAAAGGATATTGTCAGTGACACAGCAAGTAAAAGAGGCTGGGGTTATTACGGGGTAAGATCTATCTGAAACCTTTCCAGTTGACTTAGATAGTGTCCCAGCCTCATTCCTTATAAGCTGTGTGACCTAGGATAAGTAGTTGAGTCAATGACAAGTCTTTGAATTTCTATATTGGAGACTCTTCAAGGTGGAATTCTGGTTGGGCCTTATTTGGAAACTGCTTGCTTAGCAAGCACACAGCTTTTTTCAGGCTTGACTTATACCCAGGGGGTAGATTCATGGAAATGAGTGAGTAGGCTAAAGCCCACTATGACACCTCTTGGCATTGCCACTGCACTTACCCTCCCTTACCCTCAATTCCATTTTATAAAATGGGAATTCATTCTTTCATTCAATATATATTTATGGGGCACTACTGGATACACACACTGTTCTCAGTGCTGGAGAGTAAGCAGTGAACAAACAATAGCTACTGCACCCACCTTACAAGGCTGCTGTGGGGTTTAAATGAGATTGTGTGTGTTAAATCACCCTGGCACCCAGAAAGCTTTATGCACATATAAAGTTTAAAGATATTTGGCTATCTCCTGCTTCTAGTAATGACAAATCTAAGGCCTCTCTAAATAAGGAAGTACTTGAAAAGTTGTATGGCAGGTATTTCTCACCACAAAAATCTTCTCTTTGTGAGTCTAAACCAAGTGCTTGAGATTTCCACAGTTGGAGTCTTAACTTAAAGAACTTAATTTCTGTAGACCTGAGACTTGTGACTACATTAAAAAACTTGAGAATGGGCCCACCCCAGCCACACCTTACCCCTCCCTTATAGTCCTACCCCACCCACTCTATTAGGATATGCAAGCACATTGTCCTCTTCCCATCCCATCAAACATTAGAAGAGGCAAAGAAGAAAGGAGGAAAAGAAGGAGAGGTCAGGAGCTCTCTAGAGCTGTGGCATCACTGGCCTTCTTTCCTTCTAGCACCTTCTCTTGTAAGGATCACCTGTCCATATCCTAGTACTTGGTCAATTCTGTGAGGCAACATTTGCTCCTGAATGTTAGAGAAGGCACATAAAGCACACAGGGGTCCTGCTGTAAGTGTTCCGTTCAGGCAGATGGAGGCCCAAAGCCACCCTTTTGAATTTTTACCACCTAGACACCTGAGCCTTTATTAAAAGCAGAAATTACAAAGGACGCTAAATAATTCAGAAGAAAAAGCAGATTGTAGTTTGTAATTATATTATCTTAAAGGTACAATCTAAAGAAAAAAATGGACCAAATTGTCAAGCAAGAAGTAGTCCACAATAAACTTAGAGAAAGCAAAAGAGTGAGGAAAAGTCATTTTTGTTTGAAACTCTTGCATATTTCCCTTTCTTAGTGTCTCATACACAAGGCAGCCTTCTCCAGCCCCTGAAAGGCACCTTTTATAATACCAAGAAGCCCACTCTCCTTTTGGGGGTACAAACCCCCTATTCAAATCAAAATGACCCCTTGCTCAGGGGTAACAGAAGCCGTTATTCTATTTGTGAACACCTCTATGAGGACCATGACTGTTGATACCAGAAAAGGGGTACAGGTTGTATCTCTGAGGGAGGCAGACAGTGAAACAGAGAGAAAGTGGTAGACGATGGGCACCCCAAAGTCAAATCTAGCCCCTTTGACATGTATGTACAAGGCTAGTCCTGTACATACAGTGATGGAAATGGACAAAATAGGCATGGTGGCAACAGTGTTCAAAAAAATAATTACATGCATAAAGCTGGCCCATTTTCCTTTGAGGAACACTGGAATACAGAGTGCCTAAAACTATCTTCCCCGGCCTCTCCTTCATTACATGTTGGGGAATAAAGATATTACAAACACCAATACTGTCTTTGCAAATTATGTAATACTTTGTCTGCATTCTGACAGTAAATTAATAGCATAAATGAATAACATATTATGCTTCTGTTGATAATCATGCTTCTAATTTATTAGTCCATTTTGTTAATTCAGTTAATTCTGGACTATCAACATATGGGAAAGTAGATGTTGAATCCTGTCAAATTGAAGAATTGTGCTCATGTCGAGACCACGAAAAGAGATGGTTCCATTGTGCTTTATGTTAATGTCACTATATCCAGCATATTGTGCTCAATTTGGGGGGCCACATTTTTGGGCCACATTTTAGGAGGGACTAAGAAATGAAAAGGTATCTAGAAGATTGTGACCAGAAAAGGGGAGTTGACTGGAATTTGTGTCACAAAAGTAACAAATGAAGGCCCTTAAAATGTTTAGCCTGCAAAAAAGGCAATTAACAGGTGACACTGTGGCAGTAGATTCCACGCTGTACATTGTGTCAGGAAGAGAGCATATTGATTCTGTATTGCTACAAAGGGAAAAATTAGGACCAGTAGGTGACACTTCAATTTTAATATTCACTCATTCTACCGACACACAGTGAGAGTTTACTGTGTGCCAGGCATCATGCTAGACACCCGTGGTGCAGTGACAAAAAAAGACACGACCCCTACTCTCAAAGAGCTCAGATTTGGCTGGGGATAACCACTGCAAAGCAAAATAATCGGTACTCCCTACAATGGAGAAATTGAAACAGAGACGAGAGACTGCCCAATTCATGCAAGAGGCAGAAGTAGGATTGGAGAGGAGAGGCTTTCATTAAGAATATCAGCCAAACCAAAGGAACTTTCTATCAACTTGAATTGTCCCACCATGGAATAAGCTACTTCCTAAGTCTCCTCTGACCTAGGGAGTGCCTCTTCGCCAGAAGCATTTAAGCAAGAAGCTATCACTTCATCGGGTGAGAGGCTGAACGAAATGGTTTTTAAGGTGCCTTCTAGGTCTAAAATTCTGTTATTCTACTGACTCCAAGTGGATATACTATTGACCCAGTGGATATCCTATTTTATCTCATAGGAAAGCAGAAAATTTTATTCATCAAGTTTCCCCAGTAGCAGTGTTCTGGTTAATGAAGATTTTAATGTATAAGCCTCAACTTAACTACAAAACTTAAATGTAAAACTAAAAGTTGCCATCCTGCCCTTTCTCCCCCACCAACACAATTTTAATATACAATTTCAAATGACAGTAATTTTTGTTGATGGTAGGCCATGGTCATCCACCAGGCATATGTCTGGAGATCCAAAATATACAAATAATACTTAAGCATGTGATTTCTCCCATAAAATGAAGTAATGATTCTGTAAATATGGAACTGAAGTAATTTATAATACCATTAGAATAAATTCTGTCAGTAAAACAAATTATACTTTCTTTATTATAAAGATATGTAATGTTTTTCCCACTTCCTGTGCTGCAGGGATTGTTCTAAGTATATATTAATCCATTTAATTTCTCCAAAAAAACCTTTGAAGTATACACTTAAAAAATTATCCCATTTTATGGATGAGGAAATTGAGATACATAGACACTAGATAATTTATGTACTTAGAAAGTGGGATTCAAACCCAAGCAGTCTGACTACACGCTCTTAAGCACTGCACTATATAGTTACTTTGAACTTACATAAAGAATAGTTTTATCACTAGAGAGCTACTATATGCACAATGACTAGGAGTGAACAACACCATTGCAAAGAGACACAAGGTCTAAGTGGTAGGCTTCTGTGTACCAGACTCACAGGGCCCAAGATTCAAATTTTCACATCAACAAAAAGACAAATTTCTTCATATATTTGGCCTTCATGATGTTAGAGCAAAAACAAATAGTTAGAGCAAAATTGTTGAATCCATTAATGCTAAGGCTCTACCATATCTGTCATTTTGGATTAATCTGTTCCTCCTCCATTTATGTATTTCTTCTTTGGATTTCGGTTGCTAATTATCTAGCAGTGCTTGAGAATTTCTCATGGCCTTTCTTTATAAGCCTTGTTTGTTCCTTTTTAGGTACAGAATGGTGCTCTGTGGGATGAAAGAAATGAATCATGGTGGGTTGGAGAAAAATGAACTTGTTATTACACATGCTGCCCATAAATTGTTTATTTTCTCCCAGATGATAGAGCTAAGATTCAGTCCCTTTTATTACCTTCTTTATTTCAGCCAAAGGCAGAATGCAAAAAAAAAAAAAAAAGGAAAGAAAGAAAAAAAGAGGAAATGCTAGTTTTTTTCTTCGTTATGGTCTGAATGTTATACTGACACTTAAATACCAGTTGGAAAGATAAACATTTCAGCTTAATTTCTCTTACTTATGAGTCCTTTCTTTTCCCCCTTCTAATCTCTTTGAGAATTCAGTCATCAAAAAGAGTCCAATCATTTCTGCCACTAACTGACTTGTCATTTAATGCATTCATTAATATCTGCCACATGTACACCACGTGCATTTAAAGGGCCTGCTTCAAGCACTGCTATTTATTCTCCTAGAAATGCATCATTACCTAAAGAAATAAACCTTTTAACCTGTATCAGCAATCAAAGAGCTCAAGTAAATGATGAAGTAAATGAGTCCAAATTATAGTGCACTTGGATCAGAAATCATGGACCCCTTTGCCCTTGGCTTATAAATTTATCTTTGGAAGCAATGGCCTGTTTGCAAATAGTGCAAAAGACAAATACGCCTGAAGTCTCTCCTTTCTGGTCCCCCACTTTGTATTCAGGTCTGGTTAGGCCAAGATGAAGAACAAAAAACAGCTCTTTATAAATGCACAAAAATGCATACCCACTACGGAGTTTTCTATAATACCAAAAAAAAAAACTGGAAATTATCTAAGAGCCCTTCAAAAGGCATTGGGTAAATAAAACATAGTGTGTTCATAGATTGAAGAGCTATGCAGCCATTATAAAGGAAATATGCCTATTCTAGTAAAAGTATAAAAAGGTGCAAGGGAATAGTAAAGACTAAATTCAGTATAGTGGTTACTTTTGGTGAGTAGAGAGGAATATGTATTTAGGGAGAGGTAGATCAGCAGACTTTAACTAATTTCATAATGTTTAATTTGTTAAGCTTTATGGCAGGTACACAGGTGTTTTACATTATTTTTATATATTTCTGTGTATCAAATCATTTACTGTTTTTTAATTCTTTGGGTAACCGACTAGGAAATGTCTACTGAAATAAAGTCCTTGACAATGTATTTCATTACAATGTTTAAAAATTGTTTTATGTGTCAAAAGAGGATAATGTAATAGGGAATGAGCATACATGACTATGGGTGAGATTTTAATCTTAGAAGGCCTTGATTGTTAGGGATTATTTGGGGGGAAGTTATTGATGTGGGCATCAAAGGCAGACTAAGTAGCATTTAAAAAGAGGATTGAAAAGCATATATCCAAATTGGTTTAGCAAGGTACTCAGTGATTTTTAGAAAAATTTCAGCTCTAGAATTCTACAGTGCTATAAAGATAGTGCTGGTAGCCATTTTTACCTGAACTTCTGATATCTTTGACCAGGAATCTGGTTGTCACCATGGTCAAGCCTAAGCTTCAGTTATTAAGAAAACATATCTTTAGTCTGTCATGTATAGAACAATTTGCTGGCTGCCAAGAGGGCTAGAAAAATTAATAAGGCATGGACTTTGTCCTCGAGAAACACTCAAGTAACAGGGGAAGAGAGACACATAGTCAACTCACCCTACTGCAATTAAGCTCTATAGCAAAGATATGAGGAAATGGCTTTGGGAGGACATCCAAAGAAGCACTTCTGTGGGGGCAGGAAAGGGTTAGGAAAGACTTCACAGAAGACATGACATCTGCTCTGGATCTTGTAGATGAATAAGGTAATTTAAGCAGAAACAAAAGCATAACCAAAGGCATAAGACATGGAAGTGGCTTATTTCAGTGACTAGTGAGTAGTCCAGCATGACCTAATCACAGGAGAGTATAGCCAAGATCATAAGCACTCTTGAATATCATACATAAGAGTTTGGATTTTTTTTTTTCCTGTAGGTATTAGGGAACTATCCGAAGATTTTAAAGAATGAAGTAACTTGATTAAGTTTGCATTTTGGAAGAATCACTGGAGGATAAATTGAAGAGAGAGATGAAGCAGGGAGGTCAGTTAGGAAGCAAGATAGTCTAGACAAAACAATGATGGAGCCTGACCAAGGGAGGGCAATGGTAATGAGAATGAAAAGAAGATGAGAGGACAGATTCTAAAGGCATTACCATATTAGAAAAAAAAATGGCAGAATGAGGAAGTGAGGGAAAAGTAAAACCAAACCCTTTAGCTTGGAGGTTGGATGGTTTACTGATAGAATGTAGAAGGAAACCCAGGCTTTACAAGGTATATAATATAGATTTGGTTGGGAAAAGTTTAATCTGAAAATGTCTACAGGACCATCAGGTGGAGATGTCCATCATCAGGGCTTGTTTGCTATCTTTGCAAAACACATTGGGATTCCAGCCTCTTCTTTCCACCTCCATTGCTCCCACCCTAGTCCAAGCCACAATCATCTCTCCTCCGGACTATTAGAATAGCCTCCTAACTAATTTCCCTTTCTTCCACTCTGACCCAACTTATAGTCTATTCTCCATATGGCAAAGAGAGTAATCCTTTAAAACTTTAAGTAAGATCTTATCACACTCCTCCTCAAAATCTTCCAATAGTCTCCTATAACAGGTAAAATAAATCCAAACTTTTTACCATGACCTACAGGGCCCTACAGGATCTGGCCTCTGATTATCCACCTAAGCTCATTTCCTACCGCTCTCCCTTTTTCTCATTTAATTTCAGCCACAGTGACTTCCTTTGCTATAATTTATGCAAACCAAATGTGTTCCCATCTCAGTGAAGAGTTTCACTGACTCTGTGAGGGCTTCCATGAGGGTCTGATTGCCATAAACACATGCTTAATGTCCATGGTGATCCAGCTGGGTGAGGTGGCTCACACGGGTAATCCCATCACTTTGCCAGGTGAAGGTGGGAGGATTGCTTGAGGCCAGCAATTTGAGTCCATGGTGATAGTTCTGGAAGTTCCAGCCCCACTGGAATTATTTGGGCAGGCCCAAGCAGGCCCCAAGAAAGATGCAACAAAGCCGGCCAAAGTCTAGAGAAGGGCAAGTAAATAAATAATCAAGAAAGTTGGGGTAGGGGCCAGGAAACCCCACAAAAAGACATTTGAAAACATGGTATATGTTTATGGTTTCTGCCATGCTATCTCGACCTCTGGTCAAGTATCACCTTAGAATTTTTTTCTACGATTTTCATTCCTAAGGACCTAGCTCCCAAGTCAATTGGATGTTTTCGAGTCATTGAGTCTACAGTTCTTTTATAGTCTCCAGAATGACTAACATAGGGCTAGAGGCACAGTAAGCATTTAATACATGTTCTAGGGACCACCTGAATTGATATGAAATTTAATGGGATTATATGCAAAATTCAAAGAGGTAAAGATGAAGGAGACTTGACTTGGCAGAAAGAGCTGTTTTGGTTTGGCCTCAACCTGAGTTGAGGGAAAGACTCTATTCACTCTATTATATTCTTCCAGTGCTTCTCAATAAAAAAAAAAAATTGTTGAAAGGATAGAGGAATGGCTAAATATATTAATGCAAACTCAAGCAGCATTGGTAGAAAATAATGCTCCAGGCCATGTGCTCACGCCTGTAATCCCAACACTTTGGGAGGCTGAGGAGGGAGATTCACTTGAGCCCAGGAGTTTGAGACCAGCCTGGGTAACATAGTGAGACCTCATCTCTACAAAAAAATAAACAAAATTAGCTGGGTTTATTGATGCACACTTGTAGTCCCAGGTATTCAGGAGGCTGATGCAGGAGGATCACTTGAGCCTGGGAGGTCAAGGCTGCAGTGAACTAAGGTCACAGCACTGCACTCCAGTCTGGGTGACAGAGAGAGAGAGAGAGAAAGAGAGAAAGGAAAAGAAAGAGAGAAAAAAAAGAAAGAAGAAAGAAAGAAAGAAAGAAAGAAAGAAAGAAAGAAAGAAAGAAAG
>NC_045445.1:30996643-31026944 GCF_002776525.5 Piliocolobus tephrosceles | reverse complement strand
AGAAAGAAAGAAAGAAAGAAAGAAAGAAAGAAAGAAAGAAAGAAAGAAGGAAAGAAAGAGAAAAGAAAGAGAAAGAAAGAAGAAAAGAATGCTCTAAAACAAGAAGCAAAAGTTTTGGGTTTTTTTTCATTCTGTTGTGGTCATTTATTTGGGGTACCATGTCTATTTCTAAACACTCCAATTAGAGACAGACATTACCAACTACAATGTGCCTACGAGTGGAAAACCAAAGTTGTGAGAGTTCTGGAAACAATATCAGAGTTTCACCTGATGAAGAGATGAGAAGGGGACATAATAAAGGCCTTTCAATAATTAAAGAACCGTTGTACATAAAAAAAGAACCGTTGTAAAAAGGGACAGAATTATTTTACATAGCTCTAGGGGATAGTACCAGGGGGTGAGGGGCATGGATTAAAATACTACCTATTGAATACAATATTCACAAACTAGGTGGCAGGATCCGTACTCCATACCTTAGCATCACACAATATTCCTATGTAACACATCTGCAAATGTACCCCCTGTGTCTAAAATAAAAGTTGAAACTGTAAAAAGGAATGGGAGCTATAGAAAAACAAAGATCATCTTAGAATAAGGAAGTACTTTCTTATGATAATTGATGTTCCATGCTGGAGTGGGCTGACTGAAATGGCTGTACACTACCTTACAATGGTCTTTGATTAGGCATATCCTGCTATGATTAGATAAACATAGCAGGATATTGTAGAGGAGATTTTTTCATTGAGAGGAAGATTGAACTAAGAAAGTGTTTTTCAAATAAGATTGCAACCAATTAGTGGAGTCATGGAATCCATTTAGTGGGTCCTGAGCAACACTGTTTAAAATGAATTAGAATAGAATAGAAAATATCAGAGAGCATCACACATAGCAAAGGTGAGTGTCCTTTTGAGAACTTGTTTTGGAAACAATGTTTACATATGTATAAATGTGTCTACTAGGTTGCAGTGTAATGTGTTTTTTATTACTGTGGATTGCAATTAAAAAACAAAACAAAACAAAACTACTGCACTAACCCTCCTCCAGATTGAATATCTGGCAGCTCTAAGAATTCTTATCTCTTTGGTGCAGAGATCCAAAATTGCTGTGTATGAGAAAATGTGGTCTTACATGAAATCAGCGGAGCCATCTGTGTTTACCAAAACAACAGCAGACGGAGTGGCCCGAGTGCGAAAGTCCAAGGGAAAGTTCGCCTTCCTGCTGGAGTCAACCATGAATGAGTACATTGAGCAGAGAAAACCATGTGATACGATGAAAGTTGGTGGAAATCTGGATTCCAAAGGCTATGGTGTGGCAACCCCTAAAGGCTCAGCATTAAGGTGGGTGGAATAATATAACAATATCCGTGTTGTTATAGTATTCCACCTACCCTGATGCATTTTGTTGTCATTTTCTTTCTTGTGGATTTTGAGGTAACTTTTAAAAGTTTAAAATCTACAATATTCCATGGAGTTAAATAAGACGGTAAATTATGGTTTCATCTATTTAATGCATCCATTTTTTTTAATGTTCTCTCTCTGTGTTGTCCTCTCTGACTGTTTGTTGCTGTTTTAATTTTACAGTTCAACGGCTTTTTCAATTTAAATGGTAAAAGCCAAGTTATGGTGCCATATGTGACGAATGTTAATTGCATGGATGTGGTGTTCTTGTTACTTTTTTCTCAAAGACAATTTCCCCATCCCGCACACTTCAGTTTTGAGCAAATGTTATCCTCCATGCCACCTTCCAATATTTAACCCTGTATTTGCTGTACAGACATTTTTATAGCTCCACGTTCTGTGAAATTTAGCCAATTTGTCCTCTTGTGCTCCTTTTTATACGTTAACGATTTCCTAAGCATTTGTGCATTTTCTTACAAGTTATGTTTTATCGTTTCAAGAAATGCTGTTAACCTGGCAGTATTAAAACTGAATGAGCAAGGCCTCTTGGACAAATTGAAAAACAAATGGTGGTACGACAAAGGAGAGTGCGGCAGCGGGGGCGGTGACTCCAAGGTCAGCCTCAATGTCACCACAACCGGGTACCCTTAGTGACGAGTAATCGGCAAGACTGTTATCTTATTATTGAGGAGAGAGCACAAGACTCACACATAAAGTGGAATGACCAGGTTATTCCCCTGCCTGGCAGCTTTGGGAAACAAAAAGGCTTTAGGGCACTGCCCACATTTTTGATCTAACTTGGGTCCCTTCTTAAACTCCCAGACAGAGGCTCCAACCACACCTTTTCCCTTCCTTCACCCACCAGATTGGTTGCCTTATGAAAGCCATGATGTGGGTTTCAATGCCCTAGGCTTTCAAGAGTCCAAGGCTTTCCTGTGAGACTGTCCCCGCCTGCCTCATTTGAGTGGTATGAAAAATCAGATCCATCTACTGAAAAGTCAGGGCATAGCCTTTTTTTTTTCTAGGTTGTGATGGTTGCTCACAGAGGTTGGTTGGTTGAGTAAGGGTGGCTTCTTCAATTATGTGTCTGAGTGATGAGATGTTGTTCTCTATATGTGATAGCCCATTTAAGCAGACCCCACTTAACTTGAAAGCCAAATAACAAGCTCGGTTTCAAGTTAAATGGGGTCTTTCTTCAATAGGCCACCCCATATAGAGACTTTGCAGAGACATTTTGTGTATTTAAGCAAGTGCGTCGCCTAACTGTGATACTATATGTATGTATGAATCCCTGATTTAGCTTCTTCTTAGCCATGTTCTTGGTTCAGGTAGGTCTAATTGTTATCCAGGCTGCCATCATGAGAAAACCCATCTTACTTGGCATTCCTTTGGCTTCTAATGCTCTTTGGAGCTAGAATGAATGAATAGCCATCATCCGAGCAACAAGAAATAGGGGCAAGCTCAGAAGCCACGATACCAAGTCATGGAAAGACACTTTGGGTAAGTACAGGAGAGGACCTGAAAAAAGAATCCTCCATGGCCCAAGGGGCATGAGAATTATATTGAAGCATGTAAACTCACCTCTTGTACGACCAAGATCCCATGGGCATCTTAAGGTGAAGAACAGTGTTTCCCAACCACAGATCAACAGACAGGCAAGCCAAAACTTTTCTTCTTCAGAGACAATGGTTGCACTTCTGCTCCTCTCTTTCCCTCTCTATCCCTCAGGATCCTGATGGAAAAGTTAGTTTGCCAGTCTGCAAATATAATATGGGTTTGGAAACACTGATCCAGAACACTTTCAAAGAAATAAATTTTAAAAGAACTTTCTTCAGCAAATAATCTTACCAGGCATTGGCATGGCCTTTTATCGTAAAACCTTGATTAACCAGAACTCACCTAACCAGTACCCCAACTAACTGAATTACCCCCTCAGTACTTCACATTGATGAGAAAGCAGCAATAGTATTCCAAAAAAGAAGACTGCAAGGAATTGATTTTTAAAAAATCACTTACCAAGAGATGACCTATGGTTGGGTCACATTCGGCTCTTTCTCCTCTATCTTCTCTCCATCTGGATTGACCCTCAAACGTTAGAGGCTGCTTCCCCGAGGCGAGAAAGTAGATAGAAGCATTTTAAGAAAAACTGTTATTAGCCAACAATGAACGAAATGAGTGTTCTTATTGAAAATTCCATTCATCCCTTATGGATTCCAATTAATCAAGGTTTTACTATGTGTCAAAAAGCAGTAACTTTCTTTCCCACCAATGTGAACTGGTGACACTGACAATTTAGCCAAGCTTTTGGCTCATTTGATATTTACAATGGCCAACTTGATGGTCAAAGTATTTAGCACCTGTCTTCCCAGTCTTTTTCTCATGTTATTAGCACGGAGAACCTAATTGTATCATTGAAGTGAGTTGCAGAATGAAAATTGAGCTGGATTGGATGCATTGCTCTCACGAATTCATCATTCATACTCATCATGGTTAAAAAGGAGCCATGGACTGTAACAAGATGACTCTAAAACATCCACATGATGCCAAGTGCTCAGAAGTTTTCAGATAACCAGACGTTTGATGTTATATAAACAAACAAAAAAATCTGCACATATTTGGCTGACTTTTTACTTTTCACCCAGATGTTTGGTACATGAAGACCCCAAAACTTTAGACCAGCTATTTTTTAATTACAACCAGCAATCAAGCATTTTTTCCTCAGCTAGTACTGCTGCAAAGTTTTTATCAAGTAACTTTATTGACAGCTCACGATTTCCAGATTATCTGAATTTTGATATGCAAATAGAAAAATATTTCAGTAGATCCTAAATGTTTTCAACTTCTCTAACCATAGTGCTACCTGCCAGGCATCTTTCAAATCGCTTTTCTTGGTCATTCCTACAGCCAGTCTTTTGAAATAAGTCAACCCTTTTCTCAACTATGGATAATAATATGATCAGTGCTGCATACCCAACGATTGCTTATTCCATTTCTGGATTACCAAGAAGCTTGCCTTTATCTTCTTCCTTCTTGCTACCTGCTGTTTTCTGAGAGTGAGCAAGAGAAGGGGCAAGAGATGAACGTGAATCTGGTTACCACTACGTATTAGTGATGAAAAAAAAAATCAATGGAGAAGGAGGTAGAAATAGCAGTAAAACCTCATTAATTTGGAGCCCTCTGATTAATAATTTGTGATAAACTAGACAGGGACCAGTCTACAAGTTAACTTTATATTATCAGGCATGAGGACAAGAAAGGTTTGTTAAGCAAATGCAGAGTTTAGACTGGAATGTCAGTTGAATTTTTTCTTAAGAGAACAAACCCTTTTCAAATGTTGAAAGCACTTATTAGATATAATCACATTCGTTACATATCTATCTGCTAAAGTAGTTCTCACGAGGATCTCCACTAAGGCAATGTTTTATAGTCAGTTTGCATTACAAAATAGACTTAAAGAAATAAAATTGTCATTCTTCAAACCTATTTTGTAATACAGGACTTGCTTTATTCATTCAGACAATCCTTTCCCTCTGTCCCTTGAAATCAGTGAGGTTTTACTGTATTAGCAAAATGGCTTGAGATTTACATCTCTTCATTGTGTCCCATCTCGTTAACGTGACAACTGACTGTTAAATATACCATCATTTCACAGAGAAACTGAGATCCAGAGATGGTGATGACTTTGAGAAGGTCACACAGCTAATGCTGTCATAAATCTCTGCTGACTTTCATAGACACCTCCTGTGATAATATTGCAGATGGTAATTTAGCACTACCACCTATCCAATGAGCAATGTGAATCTGATTGCATGTGATACGTTTCCATAAGAATCAGGTTCATTCACAACTACCTTGGTTACTAGGCAAATGGCGTATTTAAGCTGTTCCAGCCTTCAGTACTGATTACTAAAAATGACAATAATTACAACGCCTGACATTTATAAGTGCTTTTATTTTTTCAAAAACACTTTCAGGCCCATTATCTCTGAAACCAGGAGAGGGAGAAATACCTGTATCACTTATCTTTCTGTCTCTCTCTCGCTCTCTCTCGCAACCTTTAAATAATGATAAATGGGCAATTATGTTAAGTCATTGACTTTTTCTTCCCTGGCATGAGACATTACACATTCTGAGATTAGTCTAGAAAAGTTACCATACTATGGAAAGAAACAGAAAATTTTCAGGTTGTCGTAAACGTGCATGAGCTTAAACTAATAAAACTAATGTTTTATTATTTTATTTTATTTTTATGGATACAAGGAATTAAGAACAAGGTCAGTCTCTGAGGCAGCCCCTGAATCAGACCTACAAGCTGGAACCAGAATACTCCTTGGCTTTCCCAATTTCCCAAACCTGAGCTAATAGGACCTAAACAAAACAGACTTGATCATTCCTTGATGAACTGTAAATGCACATGCAAGGATCATGTAAATTAGAGCTGTGGTTTGGGAATTTTTAACCTGCAAATCACCCTTTTGTGTTCATGCTTTATGACAATGTGTGTGCAGATGCAGTAATTAAGAGCCAGTAGGTTGTTTCAGCGATAAACCCAGATCACCAGGGGTTTGTGACACAGCCAGTGAAAGTCTATCACTGTAAATCACAACAGAATGGAGGATTTATGTGTAGAACTACCACATAGGCACATCAGTCTCCTTCTGCAGCTGCCTGTCCCCTCAAACGTTTATGTTCTCATTCACCCTACTTCATTCCCTTAATCTTGGGTAAAGGGCACCAGCTTTGCTTTCCCATCTAGCCTTACCTTACTAGACAGGGTAGGGTCAGTGAAATGAGCTATCTGTGACTGAGGTGGAAAGTTATTAACAAACCCTACCCAACCTCACCATAGAATTATACCAGACTTTAGTCCTCTCCAGGGATTAAAATAGACTCCCAGTGTCCCTATATTCCAAGATGAAAATCAGCACATGTGTACTCTTGGGAACGTTGTAACAGAATATTTAAAGGGACCATTCTGAGCCCTTTGACTGCAATGAGAATTGTAGGATAGGTGGGTGCCTTATATGCTTGAAAGGCATATAAGGACATGAGGGAGGAGGATAGGATGTGCAACTGAACCTCCATTATTTAAATAAATGGTAAGATGCTCGTTGTGACTTATAGAATATTGATAGAGAAATGCAGTTTTACTATATCTTCAAAAATATATAGGAACTAGAATAAACTGACCAATGTGATGCTAGGAAAAAACATAGGGAATTTGTTTAAATCATTTCAAAAAATGGCTGCAATTAAAATCAGTGATGTTTCTTTTCACACGGGTGCTCCTAAGGTACCTAAAAAGAGTTTGTTCTCTGAAGAAATTAAAACATGTTCTCCCTATCACTAGCTATCTTTGTTTTTTTAAATCCCATGCATTTGCTTAGCAAGTCTTCTATTCAAAGATAGTAAAAAGTTACAGTCTCGGACAGCCCATTTCCAAAATCCCTCAGCTTCATATTTGGCGGTACATAGATGAATGAGGTTATACTGTATTTCCCATTGGTATACATGAGATCTTCAGTTTTGTGTGTATTTCTTCTTCTTCCATGTATGTCTACAATTCTCCTCTCCTATGCCACCGTCTCTTAACCACTTCTCTTCCACACCCAGAATTCTTTGACTTTCTTGGGCCGTGGGTAATGGATATGAATCTGCATCTGCCTTTGCCTGCAACAAAATGGACCTTTTATTGGCAGGAGCCATCCCTAAAGGTTGACATTTCAGATACTCAGGGTTAAGATGGATCCCAATGACTCTTTATTGACACTGTTATGTGTGTAGGCAAGAATCATTACAGATCGATGGCACTTCCTGGGTCTTAGCAGAAGTTCCTGTGAATCCCCAAGACTCTGGTTTGGGATCGAGGAGTAGGGTGAGTATATTGTGCTCTTCGTTGGTTTGCATGATTCTATGCTGGTACTGCCTCCTGGAAGTATGAAGAACCTGACAGTTTTCTTTCCTGGTAGTCACTAAATTTGCTCCTTGAACTTACTCAGGTCTTCCTCCCAAGAGCAAATCCTCACTTTCTCTCAAGTGGCTGCTTCAAGCAAGGGACCTGTTGCCTTAAGAACTGAACCAGTCCAATGACTGCCAAAACCATTGATTTTGCCAAATGATATTAAAGAATAAATTTTACCACCGGAAAAAATGTAATCCAGAAAGAAAACATTTTTAAAAAGTAATTCCATTCTAATGATTTTTTTAAAAATTAACTGTGGCCTTAACATGGTTTCTATGATTACGACATTATTATTTGCCTTTGGTGTTATCCTGATAACATGAATGTGTTTCTTATTGACAAATAATGACCAAATATCCAACACCTGAGCTACAGAAAGAGCACAAGAATGAAAAGCCTGAAGGTAAGAATGCTGTTATACAATTGCCAAGAGCAAAGACGCCATTGCAGTGGCAGACAGTGAAATGGTGTATGTTTATTCCCTTTCTGCCCTTTGAAGACCAAATCATTTGGTTTCCTTTCATTTGAAGAGAAGGTTATACGCAATCTCTGAAAGGTAGGACAGCCATGGAAAAGAAACATGAAAAATTGGATGCAATTGAAATATATTTGGTGAGGGTGGGAGTTGGGGTTGGTGGAGCAGGGTGGGGGCAAATTTCTTTTGCGAACAATTGAAATCCATTCTCT
The DNA here is from genome assembly GCF_002776525.5 of Piliocolobus tephrosceles. NCBI lineage: Eukaryota > Metazoa > Chordata > Mammalia > Primates > Cercopithecidae > Piliocolobus > Piliocolobus tephrosceles. The sequence continues at coordinate 31,018,898 of NC_045445.1, read as the reverse complement.
TTTGACTTTCTAGAGAGCGGTATAGCATTTGGCCCTTGGCACGTGAGGCTGATCCCCATTGATCAGAAGTGGCAAAAGTGTTGTCCAAGTGCTGGATTCACCTTTTTGCTTAATTTCATCTGGCATTGAAGCAAATATTTCTCAAAATATAGATCTAAGGCAATGGCATTCATATATATATATATATGTGTGTGTGTATATATATATGTACACACACACACACACATATATGACTATTTGTATGTCCTGTCTAACATCACTGCTGGAAGGGCAGATGTGATGTGTAGATGCTAGAATGTATGCTAAAAGAGGGTGGTATATGCCCTAGCATGGCAACTAGATCTGATTTCAGATCTGATATATAGACTTCATTTGTTGCAATCTAGCTAAAACTGATTATTTTTCTATGAGTCATGGTCAAGGGATGGCTATTGGAGAATAAAGAGGATGCTGGCACCCATCAGATTGAACTCTCAATGCATATTTTGTCTAGGATCAGGGGAATGAGTTAAATATCTTCAGAAACATACATCATGTGAGTTTCTGGTACAGATCTGTTTCTCTCTTCTCATTCTATTCTTCTCTAGGTGCCACCGGAATGAACTAAAGAAAACACATTTATACAAAATAAAACCCAACCAATTTGATAGTTTGATTTTTCAAAGGATCTTAAACCAGAGTTTTCAAGTGAATCATACCAATTATGTATTTGAGAAAGTTTCTATGGCCACATTTTGCTCAAAACTTAGCATTTTCCCTGAGCCCCTTCTCTCTGTCAGGGACAAATTGAGTAAGAGGTCTTCCCAGACTATTGGGTTCAACTTCTAGATGGAGAAGTTGAACAGAGGTCCAGTTTGGCAGTTTAGTAGAAATCTATCAGTGAAATACACAGCCTATGGAATCAAGGGGTCTACTTCTCTGTATTTGAGAGGTTGTAATTTAGAAATGTCACTGGCTTTATCCAAATGTATAAGACTTGCTTCTGGGGCTGCTGCTGCAGCATAGATGCTCATCAATAGATTTCAATCACTAGCATTGTTAGGCCCTTAGTGAAATGACTCACAGCTTTCAACTCTTAATGTTATATGCATGCATTATTGAATTTGCTCTTTGCACTTATGTTAAATTATTATCCCAATAGCAAGGAGTTAAATAGGTTTGAGCTACATTTGTGAACTACGTGGATATAAACACTCTCTTGGAGATGGTTTCTAGCAGCTAAGCACTGCATAACTCTGCAAATCATTGTAGCTGCCCTTGTTAAATGAGGATTATTTGGGTTGCCAGAGTTCAGTAATGCCAGCAGTCATGTATGCACATGCTCCCAGGTTGTACAGAAAGCCCAGGGTGATCCAAGGATACAAGGATTGAAATAAAATCCTCATTTTCCTGGAAGCCTACATTCAGGAACCCCTGTGAAAACAAAGGGATAGAGATTTGTTTTAAAGGACTTCAGACACTAGTGTACTCAAGGGCATATTTTGAACTGCCATGGCCTCAAACAGCTGCTATACGGAGAGAGAAATCCCTTCATTATACATATTCCAGGTTAATCTACAGAAAGGAATGTAAAGTACCACATAGTAAATTCTTTAATCCAGCAAATATTCTTCTTTTGCTTGATCATCGATTGGCTTCAACTTAATAAAGCAAGACCAACCTGGGCAGAGATGTCTGTGACTGCCTGCCTGTACATGCCTGTTATGTCCTGGGTGATGCTGGGGCTTTTCCAGAGAATGCTAGAGAGGCAAGTGAGTGATTTGGAAAGATGCCTTGTCATCGTGAAAACTTGAAACATCTTCAGTAAAAGAGTTAGCAAAAGAGAGGATGGCTGTTCTCCCTCCATTGGGCCAAAGATATTTCTAAAAAGTTGTTCCCAAAAGATCTAGATACCAAGAAGCAAGTGTTAGTAACTTAGAGCAAGGGTTTGGTTAAGGGATAGGGTGAGGCAGGGGCTTCCAGCTTAGGCCGTGATAAGTTTCCATTCTCATCATCCAGATAATGTGTTATCAGAGCAGATTTCTAATTGACTGTGCAAATGCACCACCCTTGTTCATATATTTCTTTTACTTCTCTGTGATCTCCTTGTCTTTCTCCATAACCTACATATTTACACATATATCTATCTCTCCTAAGGGCACCGTTGAGGATCTTCTGGAATCATTAATTAAACAGACATTTGCTCTTTAGGTGTCCCTGCTCTGAAAGGAGAAGTGAAGCCATTTAGAGTAGCATATATCCCATAGTCTTTCAGGGGACTAAATCATACTACACCCTGGGTTCTGATATTTTTCAGGCCCAGAGCCATATTGACAGTATAGATTCCTCTCTTTACCCTTTCAGGATCACCAGATTATTTCACAGAATCAACTTGGTAATTAATTCACAAGACCCAATTTTCCTTCTTTTCCCCTAAGCTCAGCACCTTCACATCATTCTCTTCACCATTTCCTTGTTCATAATAAGGAATCCAACCTGGTTCTAAGCTACTACTTACTATTTACTATTTTAGGTATTTCCTGAAATTAAAACTTTAAAATAAATTAAGCAGTTCTTTTGAAATATATCAAAAGTTTTATTTATTTTGTTTCTTTAAAAAAAATTAAGTTTCAGCCAGGCGCGGTGGCTCACGCCTGTAATCCCAGCACTTTGGGAGGCTGAGGTGAGCAAATCACTAGGTCAAGAGATCGAGACCATCCTGGCCAACATGGTGAAACCCCATCTCTACTAAAAATATAAAAAATTAGCTGGACATGGTGGCATGTGCCTGTAGTCTCAGCTACTTGGAAAGCTGAGGCAGAAGGATAGCTTGAACCCTGGAGGTGGAGGTTGCAGTGAGCCGAGATCACGCCACTGCACTCCAGCCTGGCAACAGAGCAAGACTCTGTCTCAAAAAAAAATTAAAAAATAAAAATTAAAAAATTAAGTTTCTACTTTCACAGAAAAAAAAAAAAATCAATGGCATTCTTATCCTAAAGCTGTCTCCATATGTAAGGTTGGCCATCACTAAGATAACACTGATTCTTTAAAATGGCTGGTTGGTACAACCCAGGAACTGAGCCTAGAATCCAGGCGACCACCAGCTGGCAGGTGGAGGCCTTGGATTGTGAGCAGTCTTAGTAGCTGAGTTAGTGGCAGGTGTGGATTGTAGAGATAAGCAGAAATTTTTATAATCCAATAATGTTTTCTTCAAAAACTGAACTCATTATCAAAGTATTACGAATTATATTACTATCCCCTATATAAAAAACAGACAGATGTAATTCCACGACTGTTCCCCACACTCAGGAATCATCACTGAGACACAATTCAGCATTAACTTCACATACTTTTAAATGACTATCTAATTCCCATTTCTCTCTCTCCATCTGATCAACAATCCATATGCATTTTTATGACTTACACTCCACAAAATGTTTTCTTAGGGGAGCCTTACACTCTTCCACCCCAACTCAAACATTTTTTTAGACAAAATAGAACAAAGAGTGGTAGTTTATAAATATTTACTCTTTGTTTCATTTCCCATTTCTCAGAAAGATTTGTATTTTAACAAAGTATGTCACTTAAAGATGTGAAATTCTCACAGTGGAATTTCAGCTGCCAGTGAGATAAATATTTTTGGACAGAGGGATGTTCCCAGTCCTCCTGAAATTATGTCACAAAGCACTCCTGTTTTCTCCCTAAGCCTGCTGACCCATGTCTTTGTCTTAGGAGGGCTCTACTCAGCAAAAAGTTCATAGCAAGCCCTTCAGAGGGGAGAATGCCTGACTAATTTCCACGATAGGAATCTGACCTACTTTGTTTAATTCTTTCTGTTCTCTATTGAGGTGAGTACAATAAATATTTCTGACTTATAATTCTCTTAGGTACCGGTTAAGGGCCTGCAGTAATTGCTGTGAAACATTACACTGGAGACATATTGCTGCACCACAGTAAAAGGCCCCAGCTGCAAAATATGCCCTTGCTAGATTGATAGTTATTTGGAGTATGGGGGTCCCTAAAGGAAAATAAAATCATCACAAATATCTAAGCCTGAAGAGCAAAAATAAAGAGGGATGCTACCCTTTTGTGTATTCCATTGGAGAATGTACAGAACACAGCTCAATGTATATTAATCGGCCTTTTGACCTGCCCCATAAGTTGCTGCAGAGGCTTGTGCAAATTGCTTAACGTATGTGTGCCTCAATTTCTTTATGTATTAAATAGACACCATAAATCTACCTTCTTAGGGTGATCATGAAACCTGACCAATAATTATAATCATAATAATAAGTATGTAAATATACTAGGTTGAAAAACAAAATGCTAAAAGAGTTATTGATTTGACAAGTATTTATTAAGAAAGATATCCTAAATGGAGATACAAATACACAAGCCATGTTCCCTGCCCTTGAGAAGCACACAGTGTAGTGGGAGACATAAGACATAGGCATAAATAATAAGGCAAGGTAGAAGTGATTGAGGAGACAGAAAACATTGAAGAGCAAAAATAGCTTCATGGAGAAAATGACATTCAAAATGATCAAATGCCCAACTATTTCCACTTCCTTCAAAATACCAATGTGTAAGAGTGTGTGTGTGTGTGTGTGAGTGTGTGTGTGTGTGTGTGTGTTGGGGAGAGGGTGTCAGTACCTTCAGTTGGTTAGGATTGGGCTAGATAACACATCTAATAAGGTACAGTAAGAAAGAAAACTATGTGGACAAAAGCAGTTTTCCTCTGCCATCTCAGAAATTTAGTCTACCCCACAGCAACATAGAGTTCTAGGAGATTTGGATTTTAAAGTACTTTCTTTTCTTGGCATCTATTGTAACCTTGTTAAGTGGTATTATCTGTGATTTCTGATTACAGCTTTTATGCTTGTTGGCTGTGCTGCTGCTTGAAATGTTTGTTTTTCTCCCTCATTTTTATTTAGAAGTTCCCAAAAGCACATTGGTTCCCCGCCAGGTTTCATAAACCCTGTGATTAATTTTCTGATCCAAGGCTAAACTTCTAACAGTAGGTCATTTGTCAAAATTCTCTAAAGTCCTATGGTATCTCACAGGAGGTCTGGATACTCAAAGGCAGGATTTCTCAACTTTGGCACTACCGACATTTGGTGCCAAATAATTCTTTGTTGTGGGGGTTGTCCTGTACATTGTAGGATATTTAGCAGCATCCCTGGCCTCTCCTGACTGGATGCCTGTAGCATCCCCTAGCCCCTACCTAGGTGTGACAACAAAAAATGACTCCAGACATTGCCAAATGTCCCCTGGAGGACAAAATGGCCTCTGGTTGAAAACTGTTGTTCTAAAGTAACCTACACTGTAATGGTGTAGGCCATGGGAGTGAAGAGCAGTTACACTGTAATGGTGTAGGCCATGGGAGTGAAGAGCAGTTACTTCATGGGAGTGAAGAGCAGTTACCGTGTAGGCCATGGGAGTGAAGAGCAGTTAACAGTTTAAAACTGTTGTTCTAAAGTAACCTACACTGTAATGGTGTAGGCCATGGGAGTGAAGAGCCAGTTCGTGGAAGCCACTAGATGGCCTAAGGCAGGGATAAGCCATTGTTCAGAAGTAGGATGCTAAGTCACCGATGTACTGAGCCTGGGTTTTGGCAAGAGTGGACAGTGGCAGCCCAGCATGGACCCCTAGCACAGGAATAGCCTTCCCTCCTCCAAAACCTGTGTTTCTGAAATGCTTTGTCCCAGGACCTCTCTACACTCTTAAAAATGATTAAGAACCCCAAATAGATTTTCTTTATGTGTGTTACATCTGTTCATATTTACCACATCAGAAATTAAAACTGAAAAAAATTTCATGAATTCATTGATTCATTTTTAAAAATAATAAACCCAATATATGCTAACATAAATCATATACTTTTATGAAAAATAACTATTTTTCTAAAACAATAAAAAGAATAGTGAGAAGAATGGCACTGTCTATATTTCTGTAAATCTCTTTAATATCCAGCATAATATAGAGAATGGGATTCTCATTTCTACTTCTTCAATCAATCTATTATAATTTCACCCATCATATGGCCTTCAGGAAACTCCACTGTATATCAAGAAGGAATAATAGTGAGAAGGACACTTAGTATTATTATAAAAATAGTTTTGACCTCACAGATCTTTTGATGAAAGGGGTTCAGGGATCCTCCAGGGGTTCCTGGACCACACTTTGAGAACAACTACTCTAAACTGACATGCCACACTTTTATGAATGCAGTTCACTTAAGGGTTGATAAATTTCTTTTGAAACTAGGATCTCTAGGGGCAGTGAAATCTCCCTATTAGACCTTAGTGTGAGTACCTAAGGAACAGAGACTGCTCTGTTCCTAAGATCTGGTGAGCAGCAGTACTGAAGAAAATGAATGACGTAATTTGAAGAACATATTACCTGGAGGGAGGACAGGACCAGGTAAGGGCTTAGTCAGGTAGCAGTATGAGGACACTGGGCCCTTTGCAATAAGAAAAGAGGAAGCACAGAAAGGAGGAAGAATTTGCTTTGTAGTTTCTCCTGTGGTCCTGATGAGCCCAGTCACTCATATGCCATTGGAAAGCATCTTCCCCTATATCCTGAGCTAATTGCCACATTGCTGAGCCTGGTGCCAGTGCCTGGCTTAAGGCACAGCATTGCAGGAGAAGTGGTAGTGATGAGACAACAACAGGGGAGAGGAAGAGCGAGAAGAGCATCAGACGGTGGAGAATAGGGGAGAAGGCAACGCCAACACTAAACTCAAGGCCATCAATGGCCTGCCTGTCATTTGAAAGCCTGGCTTAACTTTCACTGCCAATAATATCTTAAAGAGGCTCAAAGTTTTATCTGAGTATATTTTTGTTGTTTTGCATTCCAAGCAATTGGTTAGCATTTGAGAAACCTGGGGTTCCGAGCATTGGATGAAGGAACTTGTTTAGAGTATAAAAGGATCTGAATTTCTTGGTGAGATACAAACTCCAAATATTCTGGCTGCCAGGCCCTACGCCAACCAAGAAAGTTAACTCCCTGACACTAAAGATTTATACTTATTCAAACCACAAGTACTCTGAAATTGCATTATTTTTAAATGACTATGTCTTCCTCAGAATATCTGAAGATAAAGTGGCCCCTCTGTTTTAAATAGCAAATGGGGGAAGAAAGAAAATAGGTTTGGGGACTTTGTATGATAGAGACCAGATCTCTGTGACTATAGCAAGTCTTATTAGTGACTGGATATGTTAGTGGGTTCAACTTATCCAAAATAGGCTAAGAAATTTTTACGGCATGTTCACAGTTCCATACATTTTCTGCTTTCCTCTTTTTAAGTTAGTGACATTCAGACCAACATGCACTAATATTTGGCAATATTGCTCCCATGAATGTGAACACACAGTTTATTGCCTCAGAATTATGCCACCCTCTCTACATGGTGCATTTTTTATCCAAAGTCATTAAAGTTTCTTCATTTAAAATCTAGTAGCTCTAGAAAGAAGGCAGGATAAAGGTCATTTTTCCCATTTTATAGCTGAAGACATTTATAAGGGAGAAAATCTTTATCCTAGAACCAGTAGGGTTTCAGGCACTTGCCCAGTGGCTTTGAATGCAGTCCTTATATTTTTAAGCAGTAAAGGACTAAGGAGCAGTGGCCTGGCCTCCTGGGGATATGTACTAGCCTCTTAGTTGAGGAAGTCTTATCTTACTAGAACAATTAAACTATTTCTCTACAGCATTACCCAATAGTGGCAGAGTCATTTTGCTGGTTTAGGTCCTGCCATATTAGTAATCTATTTTGAAACAATCTGGTTTGCCCTCTGGTGATCTAAGTTGACCACAGACATATGGCCATATCAGAGGGACAGCCAATCAGTAACTCAAAAACAATTTGTAGACCAGTTTTTACATTGTTGAGAATACTCCCCTTATCCAAAACGGAGGTCCACAATATACCTTTAATACTAAGACCAGTATGTCCAAAAGAATTTAGACTATGTGTTTGTGGAGTAAGGACACATATGTAGTACAGTTCTTTCCAAGATCATTTTCAGCTGGGCAACAGACTTGTGTGATGAAGGACAATTAATTAGAAGGCATGTTATTTATGTAGAATCTATTTTCAATTCTGTTCGGATTTACCCATTTGTCTTGGTCCACAATATGGAAACACTTCCCCTTCTGGGTCTGTCCTTTTCCCGACTCCTCCATAAAATTTGCTTTCTGTCTGGAAGTACAACAAGACACCCAGTTAGATCAAACTTAACACACCTCCTTCACAAACCTGCTGCAAGCTGCCGCCGACGATTGTCACCTGAGGGGAGACCCTCCTCACCACACACAGCCTATCTGAGGAGTGCCTTTTTTTCTATCCTCATTATTTAACAGTGTGTGCCGATTACTCAAAGCGATATGGGCAGGCCCTGGTAAATATAGCGTTGCTGTAGTGTTAACTTTTTATAAGGTAATGCTCAGGTTGCCTGCAGTGTCTAAAATTACTCTGTGGCCAGGGCCCCCTGCTTTATCGCTTTCTATAGTTTTAAAGTAGTTTGAAGCTTGAATAACATAAAATAACATAATATAATGTTATTTATGTTATTTCCCACGTGAAGAACGCCTGTAAACCTTGCAGTATTGAAACTCAGTGAACAAGGCATCTTAGACAAGCTGAAAAACAAATGGTGGTACGATAAGGGGGAATGTGGAGCCAAGGACTCCGGGAGTAAGGTCAGTCGCTGAAGGTCTTTTTGTACTGATTAGCAATCACATTTTGACCCACTGTTTATTTTCTATCCTAAAACGGCTTTCCTTCCCAACACACACTCCCTGACACAGTGGGACCCCTTTATAACAACAGCGCTAAAGGGATAAGACAAATGCCAGCCTCAGAGGCCTGCCATGTGACATCAATTGTTGACTCTATAGAACTGTTATTATGATTAGGAAACTCAATCTGGTCTATTGCATTTCCAAAGTTATAAAATAATAAGCTGTGTTATAAGGGGGTTTTACTGTATTTCACATTTCAAAAGTTCAAAGAGAAAATATAACAACAGTAACAACAACAACCAAAAAAAAAAAAAAGATTTATTTGTGACAGTACTTTTTCTTAACCTCTTACAGTGTCAGAGACTTTGTAGTTATAAATGCATTTGGTTATTAATATATTATGTCGATCCCATCTGAAAACAGTCAAACGAATAAATAACAAAGACTGGTCTCTGTAAGCAGAATGATTAGCCTCCTGCCAGCTGCTGTTGTATTGAGTTCAGCATTAATTTGGATCTCGAATCTCATTAAGTCTGTCACACTTCTCTCTTCCAAAGGTGTCATTTGAATCTCTGTACGTAATACTTTTAAAATTTAGTCGCATGCTCCTTAAGGGTATACATTGTCGGGATAACATCACATTGATAAGCATGAAACACTCTTCCCCGCCTCCTTCCTGCCCCCCTTCGCTCCCCTAAGACAGTTCTTTTTAGTTTCGATTTTTGCCTTTCCTTTTTTTGGACTAATATCGTGGTATCAGTTAATTCATTTCATGAAATGCCACTCATTTTCCCCGTGCAATGAACCATTTTGCTACTGGTTTTCTATATCCCACATCAGGGAATTCTAGAACTCTTGTGAAACTTAAATAATACATGGAACATGAAACTATTCTTCTTGTCACAGCTGACATGGGCTATGTCAAAGGACCTCCCCCCCACCCCACCGTTAAATATCACATACATATAAAAATCTAATGGCAGACGAAGGGTTACCAGAAATTGATCTATTTCCTAATGGACTGTGGAACATCCTTGCAGATAGCCTCACTAGCCTCCTTAAAGAGATAATCCAATATTTCATATGTGACAGAAATTATTACTCCTTGTCTAGCTGTCATTCATCCTAAAAGAGTGACTATTTGCAAGGTTGTTGTGAATATGAGGCATTCCCACACCCTGTTTCTGAATGCAATTCAATTTCAATTGGACCTTTTATTAAGGTAAACAAGTACAGGACTGGCTTCTATGAAAATAGGATCAGAAGGACATGGTCATATTGTCTTTACTTTTAATTATTTAAATGATACCAAGACCAGCTGAACCAGAGTGTTGAGTGTCAGCAATGGCCATCATCTGTTCACTGTGTTGTCACTTAAATAAGATGCTCAAAATTCACTGGCTTAACAATTTGGGTATTCCATTCAATTACATTCAGCAGCAAAATGGTTACATTCCCTCTAAAAAGACTACAAAATGCTATTTTATTTTATTTCTTTTTCAAAGAAAGACTCCTGGCCCTTGGTGTGTCCTACCTCAAGGTAGGGCTCAAGACACCAACTTTTTTCTTTCCATTTTTCAGCAGTTCAGTTTTTGCTTTTTCATACAGGCAGATAGCTTAGTCGGATTTGCACAGTTTGACCTGAAAGTCACTGACCGGCTTCCTCAACTTTTCCCCCTTGTTACAAAGAAAGCAAATAAGTGTCATTTTTAAAAATTATTCTCTACATTCCCTGGAGTAAAAGTTTAAAATGAGCTGGATTTTTAAAAAAATCATCAGCCTCCTGGAAAAGCTTTCTGATTTGTATGGAGCCAATCTAGGACCCAATGGATCCTCCTGACACTTTCCTTAAACTCTCAGGAAAATGGAACGGAGCCAATTCTTTGTGCTGTGCCCTTGTTCCAGCAACACAAAGACTTGCTGCCCTGATTTTAACTAGGATGAGGATTTAGCAGCCAATCTCCAAAGGGAGCATTTTCTCAGTCACTGGGGGAAAGAGGAGAATTAACCCTTTTTAAGCAAACCCTTGCAAAATAACTCCTCAGATAAGAATAGCAGGAACCTCTAATATTATCATGTTGCATCTTAAAGACTAGTTGTTCACAAAGTTTGTCACAGGGAGAGCAAGGGAGAAAGGGGTGTTGCGGGGCAGAGAGGGGAAAGAGTGCTTCAAGTTCCCAAATGAAAAGAGTGTTACATTTATAGAGATTATGTCACAGCTCAACTCTGGCAAATGGTGTTTATCCAGGCTGGCAGAGGAATAAATTATGCTTGTGTTTACTCTTTTGTTCCCATGGCCAGTGCTGTTTTATTAATTGTTGAACATCAATTTGAGGCACTAAGGGATGTAAGGAGTCAAGGTGAAAGGAAATTTAGGTGAGGATCAAGACTGTCAACAGAGGCACAGTCTACCATCTTGCTGGTCATTGCAAAACATTAGCCAGTTGCCAGAATTGAGTCATAACACTTACATCAATGTTTAGTTATTTTACAATTTAGAACTACGCTATGCTGTTGTAATATATTATAATGTTCCATTGCCTTTGTTTTCTCCAAGATCTAATCACGTTGTTCATTTCTCTTAGGACAAGACCAGCGCTCTGAGCCTGAGCAATGTGGCAGGCGTTTTCTATATACTTGTCGGAGGTCTGGGGCTGGCCATGATGGTGGCTTTGATAGAATTCTGTTACAAATCACGGGCAGAGTCCAAACGCATGAAACTCACAAAGAACACCCAAAACTTTAAGCCTGCTCCTGCCACCAACACTCAGAATTATGCTACATACAGAGAAGGCTACAACGTGTATGGAACAGAGAGTGTTAAGATCTAGGGGTACGGTTAAGGTCTAGTAAACTAATCAGCTTTACATTACTGTATGTCAATCTCTTTTTTTCTTTGTTTTTATTTTTCTTTTTTTTAGTTTGGTTTATTGTTTAAACCATTGTCTCTTTGCAACCATTTGATTCTTTGAAAACAATGGTTGTGCTTTCTTGTCAGGCAGTAGTGCTTTTCTAATAGAATGGTTGTAATTAAATTGTGGTCTGTGACCCAAAAGGAAAAACAATTCTCCAGAGCATCATTGTTCAATAGAAAACATATGCAAGCCACATACATGAGCCATGCGTGCAATTTTAAATGTTCTAGTAGTCACATGTTAAAAAGTAAAACAAGTGAAATTAATTTTAGTGATATATTTTATTTAACCCAATATATCCAAAATATGAGCATTTCAACATGTTTTCAATATAAAAAAAAGAATGAGAAATTTTACATTCTTCATGCTAATCTTGGAAATCTGGGGTATATTTTATACTTATGGTACATCTCGACTTATACTAGTTACATATCAAATGTGCAGTAGTCACACATGGCCAGTGGTTATTGTATTGGACAGTGCATCTGTAGAGAAAGCAGCTGCTCTGGAACAGATATTAAAATTAGGGGCAGGGCACAGAGGCTCACGCCTGTAATCCCAGCACTTTGGGAGGCTGAGGCGGGCAGATCACGCGGTCAGGAGATCAAGACCATCCTGGCTAACACGGTGAAACCCCGTCTCTACTAAAAATACAAAAAATTAGCCGGGCATAGCGGCGGGCGCCTGTAGTCCCAGCTTCTCGAGGGTGGCTGAGGCAGGAGAATGGTGTGAACTCGGGAGGCGGAGCTTGCAGTGAGCGGAGATCGTGCCACTGCACTCCAGCCTGGGCAACAGTGAGAGACTCCGTCTCAAAAAAAAAAAAAAAAAAAAGTTTAGGTACACAGGTGAGACACTGCCACTTCAAGTAATACAGCGCTTCCATAGGGAGAGGTGATTCTTTTAAGTAAACACTGTGTAAGTCTGAGAAAATTTTCTTAAGCTTTGAGTTCTTTTGTTGTCCCTTCCTTGGAACTGGTGCACAGGTAAGTGTCTATCAAAGGACAGTCTAGGCTCCCTGCTGCTAGCCAAGCCCTAATTCATACTTCAATGAAGCTGAGTGTTGCCACCTTGACTCTGGCAACTACAAACACCACCAATAATTCAGACATGTTCAAATGCAAGCTTGAATTTGAATAATGTCTCTATTCTGGACCTGTTTAAAAGAATATAGTCTTGTTACTTTAAAGTGCATCTGTCATCACTAAAATGCCTATCTGAAGTGGAACAGAACAATAAGCAACTTCATACCCCTTATTTTAGGCAATTTTGACCTCATGAGTAAATGTCAATATGCTGAGATTTCTACAAGTGCATTTGTGTTTTTTGTTGTTGTTGTTGTTTTGTTTTGGGGGATTTTAGGGGTGTTTTGTTTTGTTTTTGAGGCAGAATTTTGCTCTATCACCCAAACTGGAGTGCAGTGGTGTGATCTCGGCTCATTGCAACCTCTGCATCCCGGGTTCAAGCAATTCTCCCGCCTCAGCCTCCCAAGTAGCTGGGATTACAGGCATGCGCCACTATGCCCGGCTAATTTTTTTGTATTTTTAGTAGAGACAGAGTTTCACCATGTTGGCCAGGCTGGTCTCCAACTCTTGACTTCAAGTGATCTGCCCACGTCAGCCTCCCAAAGTGCTGGGATTACAGGCGTGAACCACCGTGCCCGGCTGCATTTGTGTTTTGGCCTTCTTATAGTTCACATTGTGGATTTACATTTAGCCAATTTTAAAATAATATTTCATTCAAATAAATCATTTGTCTTGGTCATGGAAAACATCATTTTGTCCAATGAAGTTGCTGGTTGTTCTTTCTTCCTGCCTTTTGCCACAACATATTCAGCACACTGCACCAATCTGCTGACAGTGTTCCCATTGCATTGGTGGATGTACAATACATGGATTCATCTGTAATTGCATTGTTTGCATGCAAGCATTTAGTGTTTCAATGTGCTTAAAATGTTTCACTCTTGAGTAGGTGCTATAGGCCCATTACAATTTGGGGCATACATTTTTATGGGATAATATCAATACATGATTCATAATCCATTTTCAAAGTGATCCACTTTCTTTCTGTAGCTGACACATAGACATGCTTGCTAGACATGAGCAATTTCAATCTAACTTAATTATCCCAAATTTTGAGGTGCTAGCATCCAAATAAATAATACACCTTAAATTTGTGTAGCAGTCATCAAAGTGCTCTCATATCTATTGGCTCATTTGAGATAAGATGGATCAGACAGTTATCAGTAAGACCCAGCCCATGAAGTGACTTACTCAAGGCAACACAGTTAGGTAGTGGCAGTTCTGGGACTAGAACCCAGCCCTTCTTCTGCCTATAGCCATATCTTTGCTAAACCATGCTACTTCTAACCACCCATGGCCTGATGTCCTCCAGGAAACTTGAAATCCTAATGGGATCCTGTCAAATGGAGAGCAGATCTTGAGTTTCTGTTCCACTTGTCCACAAAAAACGTCTTGAGGAACTTCACCAAGCCTCCATATGCCCCATTCCTTATGCACTCCACACAAGATTGAATATTCAATCACTCCTACTTTCCCCAGAAAGAATTTTTCTGAGGATTATATCAAGGCTCAGGGTGACATGACCTCCAGACTCTTTTTATCAACTATTCCATCTGAGAATTTATGTCTCTACTACCCAATTACTACAGCCTCAGACTCTTGTTAAAGCCCCAGAGCAGTATTCATGAAACATTAGTGTGCATGTGACTCATGTGGGAACCTTATAAAAATATAGATCCTGATCCAGCAGGTCTGGGATGGGGCCTGAGGATCTACATTTCTCACAAACTCCCAGGTCATGCAGATGCTGCTGGTCCCAGGAGTAGAAAGATTCTAGAGGAAATAATCTCAGAGAATGTAACTTAATAAAAGAAAGGAAGGAAGAAAAGAGGGAGGAAGAGAAAGAGTGATAGAGATATAAGAAGAAAGAGGAAGAAAGGAAGGTGGGAAGGAAGGAAGGGTGGAGGGAGGGGAAAAAAGAAAGGGAAGGAAGGAAGGAAGGAGGGAGGGAGGGAGGGAAAGGAAGGAGGGAAGGGAGGGAGGGAGGGAGGAAATCAAAGGAAATGAAAGGAAAGAAACTGTGTCAGCAAACCTTTGTTAGGACATAATGTTGCCATCCAAAAGTGGAGGCCTGGAACATCAAACCTGAGGGGAAAATCTCAGAAACTAATATGCCACAACTTCTGGCTTTCCTTTACTCATCTGAGTTGATTCACTTTTGTGAAGCAAAATTTAGGCTAATTGAAGCAACAGTCACATTTTAATAGACTCCAATGCCAATGTGGTTACAGCCCAATTACCTAGCACCGTGGCAACAATCTCCAGGGTGAAAGAAGGCTTAGGAAGAGCGTCTGCAAACAAATCTGTCCTCCAAGCCTGTACAAAGTCTCCAGACAAGAAGCAAAAGCCTCATACGACGCCAGGAAAACCTCACTTGTGTTAGTCAAGAGGCATAAAGCAAGCTGCTTTGAAACTTCTCTGTTGTCCTCAGCCAATTTGGTGATGTGACATTAGGGGAATGTTGGTTAAGTGAAGAGTGAGATCTTCACCCATTCATCTTTTATTTCTCAAGAAGGTCTGGAATATCTCCTGGTGACTTCTAATTTGTTACCTAGTTATTAGGCTTCCAATTACCTGAGTTGGCCTAAATCTGTCAGGGTCTATCCAGGGGCACCGACATCAAGAGGTATCCTGAGATTTTACTTCTATTACTAATTATCAGAGCCCACCTTGGGGGTTTATAGTACCAGTAATTGTTCAGGAAAAATGACTCAGGGCAAATCACCTGCAAAAATATGATCTAGTGAAATCTGGTTAATAAAAGGGTATCCTTGAAAGATGAGGGAGTTGTTTCTCATTTTCTATGGGTGATAGTCACATCAGAATTACTGGACTTATTGTGGGAACATGTGCCTTGGTCTCAGACCATGTTTAGCTCCCACTAGGGAGAAGAAAGCCTCTTGACTACCTGGTGCCTCTCTGGGTTACTGACCAGCCACTGGAAGTGTATCCTCCCAAGCATGCCTTGGCAGGTGACTGCCCATCAAGTGCTCCAGATTCACTGCACCCTAGGGTTGACTGTGCTAATTGTTTTAGGAAATTATTTCTAATTTCCTAATTGCAGTTCAGAACTACTTCTGGCTTCTTTGGTTTCTTCAAAAATATTTTTGAAATCTCTGTCCTTTACAAGACCTCCAGATGCCTGAAGTTAGGGGAAAAGATTTTCATTTTTCCTGCAGGAGTTTTCTGTTTAGTCATCCTAAAAATATTAGCTTTGTTGATGCAGCCCATTTTCAAAGTGATCCACTTTCCTTCGGAAGCCTATGCATAGGCATGCTTACTGGAGACATTTTTCTGCTTAAAAGAATTCACTTTATGTTAAATAGAAAAAAAAAAAGCATTCTGGATAACCAAGGTGATGATGTTCTTTCTCCCAAGGGACTTTTACCTCAGTGATAATAGTTCATTTGACCCCGTTTGAAAGCAGGAAACAGAGGCACTGAGAGGTTGGGATCCTTTCCCAAAGTCATACCGCTAGTTAGTGATGTCCCATGCCCACTGGGGAGACAGGAGGAGACTTTGATCTTTCTGCCAGATACGAAACTTCTCCAAGCTTCTGTGATAGATATGACTTAGGACTTAGGGGTGACAAGGAAGAGGTTTGTCTACTTTCATGTTAGTCTTATTCTACCCTCCTTGGATGCTTTTGGCCTTCAGGTACATATTGGAAATTCTTCTTACAGATACTTTTACTCCAGGGCCAGTGGCAGATCATAATTTTGTCATTCTTTTGGGATACAATTCAGTGTTAGATTAGAAGAAAAAGAAATGTTTCATTAGTGTAGAATGAAAGGATAAAGAGAGGATGTAAACTTGAAGAGGAGGTAAGAAAGTGTCCTACAGTATTCAGAGTCAGGGGCAAATGAATCCCCTGCACTAGTTAGTGCCTCCAAAAAGAAGACACTATCAGCATTTCAATCAGGCCTATATGTCAGGGCAAAGACCTCATTGATGCCAAGTCCCCTTCATGGGTATCACTGCTCTGGCCTCTTCCTGGAATCTGCTGTCTCTTTAAAGTCCCAGTGCTATTTTCAGACTTTAATAACTAAGGTTGTAGGTATTAAGAGAAACAATTGCTCACCTTTCTAGCAATAAGCAAAATATTTTCTTCTCACAGTTAAAATGGATTTCAATTCAGTAAGCCATAGAACACTGTTTACCCTCTGTCCTGGGTGAACAATTCTTTGTCACAGGTTCTGCAATCAGAATACACTCTTTTAGTTCTCGTGAATATCTGTATTAAAATGCCATGGAAACTTTCTGGTATACCTACATCATAAGTGATTAAAACCTTGAATTAAACTGCATGCAACACCTGCATATTCCTTAGTACAATACATATAGTAGAGAATGTAACCAGACCTGTCACCTAAAGTCAGTCAAATAAATGAGGTGCAACCCCAGAAATGCCAATTTCAGAAAACAGCCATAGTTTTGTCCAAGATAGACTGAGCCATTATAAACTTCTCAATTCCTAATAGGAGGCTCCTTCAATTTTAAATATCCCCTTGCCTTTGCAGATCCCTTCCCACTGGAGGCATGTGATGAGAGGAAATCACCGAAAACGTGGCTGCTTCAAGGATCCTGAGCCAGATTTCACTCTCCTTGGTGTCGGGCATGACACGAATATTGCTGATGGTGCAATGACCTTTCAATAGGAAAAACTGATTTTTTTTTCCTTCAGTGCCTTATGGAACACTCTGAGACTTGCGACAATGCAAACCATCATTGAAATCTTTTTTGCTTTGCTTGAAAAAAAATAATTAAAACAAAAACCAACAAAAAATGGACATGCAAGATTCCAGTATGCGAAAAAAAAAAAAATCTTATTAAGTCAATCCAACAAAAGCCATTCTTTGATACCACTGCAGAGTATACAAACACCATGTTCTTTAATACACACACACACACACACACACACACAAATTTAAATTCCAATTCAGCAAAGAGGCCCATCTAAGCTAAAAGAATTAATTCTTCCTGATTAAAAAGAAAAAATCTGTCTCCCAATGTTTGGGAAGACGGACTGGCATTTCTTCTAGGATCTGCTGACCAGATGTTTTTGGTATTTCCTGTTGGTGGTGATGTTCTGTGCACCCTATTTCCTTTCAATGTTGCTGAAATGTGTATATCTTTAGAATGTAAATGCAACACTTAAGAAAATTCAAACACTTTGGAAAAGGGACTAAACAGTGACTTCTCTGTGTTCTCGAAATGGTTTTGTGAAAACACTTTGATAACTTTCCACTCAATGAAGGGATTTACAGAGCTTTCGAAATTGACTTTGTGTGTAGCAAGGGACGGGGCACTATCAGGATACCTCTTGGTGCTTTCCTAAAGTGGATCCCGGGGTTTTCCAAGGAGCCTGGAATTTCAGCTCACAGATCTGTTTTTCTTGCTTCAGTGTGCATTTTAAGTCAATAGAGCTGAGTATCTAGCATTGAGGTGAGGGAAATGCTGCCTATACTCCCAGATGTGTTTAGAGTATCTCAGAAACAACACTGTGTTTAGCTCGGCTTTCTCTGCTAAGTATGCCTTTCAAGTGTACACCACGGAGACAGGACTGCATTGCAAGGCGGGATAGCAGGTTCAGACCACAGTTCTCAGTCTGACTTTACTCTTGCTAGGTCTGTCCTACTAGCTGTTGCCTGCTACCGCCCATGGCTCTCCATCGGACTGCATGTGTCCTTTTCTAGTTTGCAAAGACTAAAATGCATTCCCAAACCTACTGCTAATCTGAGGGCCTCAGCATCATTTCCAGATCCTTGCTTGGAGCAGTCTCTCTATTGACTCTCTCAGATCGCTCCACTGCTCCATGGGCTATCAAGTAACTAACTGCATATCTGCCGTTGGCATCATCAGAACAGTCCGAAGAAATAGTCTCCACTCACTAATTACCTCCTATATAGCGACGTATGCTTCCTGTAGTTCAGTAGTTTTCTCTCATCAGTAACATGCATTGGGAAGTTTCCAGACTGCAAAAACTAGGAGCTCGCATTCATTTCCCAAGTGTGACCCTTAGATGCTTAGTTGACTCGCTGCATATTTGCTCTTGTCTTCAGAAAAGAAAGGAAGAAGTATCGTTCCAACGAAATGTTTCCAGAAAAGTGTAATATAAACTTTCATTCCAAAAATGGTGTCATAAGCAAACAACTCACTTGTCAAATTTCAAATGGTATTGAACAAAAAAAGAAAGCTGTTGTGTTTTTGTTTTGTTTTGTTTTCATGAAACTGTGATTTTCAACTTATAAATGCTATAATGTCCCAGCGCGGAAGCTCACGCTGTGTGAACACGAAGTTGTATAAAACAAACCAACCAACCTACACACAAACGTTTTCATAGGCACTGTATAAAGAAAAATGTATGTTTATTAACTCAAATCAGTTTTTCAGAGAGGAAACTTCACTGAGATGAAGAGGCGGGTAAATTGGTTTGTTATTTTTTTAAAAACTTGCATGTTTAAAAAAAACGTTGATTGCTTCAAATTTCTGCTACTAACTTCAAGCTATGGGAGTTTGGCAGTAGTCACTTGAGGATTTTTTTTTCCAATTCTTTTCTTTTTGTGTTAAAGCTGTACTTCAGTGAACAGAAAAATTGCCAAGCAAACTAATGGCTATTAAAGGGTAAATTGCATGTGTGGGCATAAATTACAGAGCCTCATTGCCATGAGGTATTGTACAAAGTTTTAATACATTTTGTAAATAAAATTGTAAAGAAAGAATTCTGTTTCTGTGCTATGGCTAGATGTTTAAAATTTACTTGGATGCAGATGCCAAGAAGTTACTCACTAACTGACTTCTGCTAGAAGCTTTGCCAATGATGTAACAGTCACTTTACTCATGATTTTCACAAAAGATTACTCCTCTCCCCACCCCAACTGCAACTGTAGTCAGGTGCAGACCCCTAGCTTAAGCAAAACTATACATCCAAGACCTTAGATTAGTTTAACTTTAGGATCTTCCATTCCCATTCTGTCTTCTCCACCCTTTGGGACTCCTTTCCAGAGGCCTGTCTTGGCTCTAAACTTGGTCTTCAATTCTCCCATCTCCACAACTGACCTCCCACAGAACTGCCTAAATTCAGGAGTATTGACCTTCAAAAACACTTCCAATTACTTTCCTATGCCATCATAACATATATGTCCTAGTACTCTTAATTGTTTAGCTAAGTTTTGTGCTGCTGCTTCAATGACCAATAATAATTCCTAACTAGAAATCGTTTCTTCCACCAAGGATCACTAATCTAGAGTGGGAGAAGAAATGATGAATTTAGGACTACACTGATTTTAGAATAGTTCTGACAGAGAAATGAAAAGCTAATCATCTAATCTGATTTGTAGATTCTGAACATGGAATACAACTTCATCCAATAAATAAAGCAAGTGTTTAAATGTACACCAGTTTATATCATAACCACCTTAGAGAACAGGGGATAATGATAGGAGGAAAGGAGAGGGGATAATTTGCAACTGAACCAAAAAAGAAGGAAAGTGCAGCTGAGATGCTGGAGAGATAAAGGAAAACAAGATATCTGGGGTTAGGGAGTCAGGAAGCAAGGAACGCAAGAGCTTAAAGAAGAAAGATGGGCGTGGGAAAGGAAGACTGAGAAAATTCTGAAGTGAAGGCTGATATAATCACACTGTGGACAGCTTGGCTTACTGTAGGCATCATCATAATTACTACCATTTTCACTGTGCTCTGAAATGCTAAATAGCTGTTAAACCACTCACACTTCATAACTCTTCAACTGCTTTTTAAAATTAAGACACCTGTCGCAGTCCTACCAGAAGACTATTGATTCTCCAGAGCAAGTTCAGGGACTGGATTACAGTGATGAAATCAGTTCAAGTACCAAACAATGT
This sequence comes from Piliocolobus tephrosceles, assembly GCF_002776525.5. Taxonomy (NCBI): domain Eukaryota; kingdom Metazoa; phylum Chordata; class Mammalia; order Primates; family Cercopithecidae; genus Piliocolobus; species Piliocolobus tephrosceles. The sequence continues at coordinate 30,998,321 of NC_045445.1, read as the reverse complement.
CCCTGGATCTTCCAAAATAATAGATTTATGCTTTAACAGCCACTTCAATTCCTTATCCCCAAAGGAGAAGCTAATCTCAGTTGCTATTGCAGACGATAATGGAGCACTATTTTGATTTAGGTGAGATTTGGGGGTTTTTTTCTCCTTGAAGGAAGGAGGAAACAAAAGGGGCTGCTTTTACTATTTCTCAAATTGGACTATAGGTAGTTAGATATTTTGCTTATACATAGAGTCAGCCTTTACAATCAGGTCTTCAAAAAGGCCTTGCATTTCAAATGCCACACGCTCCCTGTGCACAAAAGAATGCCTCTTGGTCTCCACATCAGTATTCTTGCCCTGTTAAGACTCATGTCTGGTCACACTCAGTCAACAGAACAATCTTCAAACAGGAAGGAAAAATGTATTTAAGGAAACCTTAGTAAGATCATGGCAGAAATATTGCAGCAAATTGTCTCCCTCCTATTGGATGAAGGAAAGGGTCAACTGTGACTTCAGAAGATGAACGTAGAGGAGAACAAATTGAGAAGCAAGAAGCAAAACCATTATTCCTCAGAATTCAGACTCAATCAAGCAGAAGATGCATTAATATGCTATCTCACAAGGGTCAGAAACCGTTTGTAACACAAACACTACCAAAACCTACTGTTACTGAGAGAGTTACTTTCAAAGCCTGAGCTTTTTAGCTACTCTGAACCATAACCCTCTCTTTTTGTCCTCACTCTGTTGAACTGAGGTTCCTGGGACCAATTTATTATCAGATCACTTGACAGACATGAAACTCAGTAGCTGAAGTGTGGGAGTTCTGTGCACTCCCACAACTGAATTCAGATTCTCTCTTAGGAGAGAATGGTGGGTTGCACTAAGAATTAATGAAACCTGCCTCCAGAACTAAAAGTGCTATGAAGTGCTAGGAGACTTCCTGCACACCTAAGATCAAGAGTCACAGACAAGCGATTTACATTCAGTGAAAACATGGGGCACTCAGACTTTCTCAAAAGGTTTCCAGGGAGAGCACTGTTGTCAGGAGAGGATTGAGGGAGGCTTTAGGGAGTTGATCACTGTCCCAAACCTACTGCCACATACTCAACATCCTCAATGCTGAGGTTCACAAATTCATTCGAATGGGTGAGATTCCTCAAGTTCTCTGACAGCCGTTGTTATTATTATTATTATTATTATTATTTTTGAAACACAATCCATTTATTTGTGAAGCTCAGTAAACATGACTCTGAGTTGCCAGTACTGCCCAAAAATGGTGGCCATGAATTAACTGAAGGAAATCTAGAAAGAGAAAGGTCAGCAGAAATTTCATAGTGATTGACAGGTATTAATCAGGGAATGTACTTTTATCTCTGACTACATGTGATAGCTCTTGTAGTCAGATATTCATTGAAAGGATGTGATGGATGTATCTGAATTGCTTATCTAGGCACCTCCATGTTTTGCTCTGTGAAGCTAATGGTATGAGCTTTAGCAGCAGCCCAGGTGGGTGCAGGATGACTTCAGCAGGCTCAACACAGATACTTAAAAGATAATGAATAACATTAATATTTGCATAACATGTGTGAAAAGAAAACAGGGTTAGTGAGGCAAGTAAGGGTTTCATGGAAAGGAGCAAAAAATATGGCTTTATTTTAACCCAGTAACATGGCTTGGCCTATTCTATTTTTTTTTTTTT
>NC_045445.1:30922387-30971643 GCF_002776525.5 Piliocolobus tephrosceles | reverse complement strand
GTTGTTCCTTTCCATGTTTAGGGCTTCCTTCAGGGTCTCTTGTAAGGCAGGCCTGGTGGTGACAAAATCTCTAAGCATTTGCTTATCTGTAAAGAATTTTATTTCTCCTTCACTTATGAAACTTAGTTTGGCTGGATATGGAATTCTGGGTTTAAAATTCTTTTTTTTAAGAACGTTGAATATTGGCCCCCACTCTCTTCTGGCTTGTAGAGTTTCTGCCGAGAGATCTGCTGTCAGTCTGATGGGCTTCCCTTTGTGGGTAACCCGACCTTTCTCTCTGGCTGCCCTTAAGATTTTTTCCTTCATTTCAACTTCGGTGAATCTGGCAATTATGTGTCTTGGAGTTGCTCTTCTGGAGGAGTATCTTTGTGGCGTTCTCTGTATTTCCTGAATTTGAATGTTGGCCTGCCCTGCTAGGTTGGGGAAGTTCTCCTGGATGATATCCTGTAGAGTGTTTTCCAATTTGGTTCCATTTTCCCCCTCACTTTCAGGCACCCCAATCAGACGTAGATTTGGTCTTTTTACATAATCCTATACTTCTTGCAGGCTTTGTTCATTTCTTTTTCTTCTTTTTTCTTTTGGTTTCTCTTCTCGCTTCATTTCATTCATTTGATCCTCCATCACTGATACTCTTTCTTCCAGTTGATCAAGTCGGTTACTGAAGCTTGTGCGTTTGTCACGTATTTCTCGTGTCATGGTTTTCATCTCTGTCATTTCGTTTATGACCTTCTCTGCATTAATTAGTCTAGCTGTCAATTCTTCCACTCTTTTTTCAAGATTTTTAGTTTCTTTGCACTGGGTACGTAATTCCTCCTTTAGCTCTGAGAAGTTTGATGGACTGAAGCCTTCTTCTCTCATCTCATCAAAATCATTCTCTGACCAGCTTTGATCCGTTGCTGGCGATGAGCTGTGCTCCTTTGCAGGAGGAGATGTGCTCTTATTTTTTGAATTTCCAGCTTTTCTGCCCTGCTTTTTCCCCATCTTTGTGGTTTTATCTGTCTCTGGTCTTTGATGATGGTGACGTACTGATGGGGTTTTGGTATAGGTGTCCTTCCTGTTTAATAGTTTTCCTTCTGACAGTCAGGACCCTCAGCTATAGGTCTGTTGGAGATTGCTTGAGGTCCACTCCAGACCCTGTTTGCCTGGGTATCAGCAGCAGAGGTTGCAGAAGATAGAATATTGCTGAACAGCAAGTGCACCTGTCTGATTCTTGCTTTGGAAGCTTCCTCTCAGGGGTGTACTCCACCCTGTGAGGTGTGGGGTGTCAGACTGCCCCTAGTGGGGGATGTCTCCCAGTTAGGTTACTCAGGGGTCAGTGACCCACTTGAGCAGGCAGACTGCCCCTTCTCAGATCTCAACCTCCGTGTTGAGAGATCCACTGCTCTCTTCAAAGCTGTCAGACAGAGTCGTTCGCGTCTGTACAGGCTTCTGCTCGTTTATCTGAGCCCTGTCCCCAGAGGCAGACTCTACAGAGACAGGCAGGTTTCCTTGAGCTGCTGTGAGCTCCACCCAGTTCGAGCTTCCCAGCGGCTTTATTTACCTACTTAAGCCTCAGCGATGGCGGGCGCCCCTCCCCCAGCCTCGCTGCTGCCTTGCGGTTAGATTGCCACAGACTGCTGTGTTAGCAAGGAGGGAGGCTCCATGGGCGTGGGACCCTCCCGGCCAGGTGTGGGATATAATCTCCGTGCCGGTGTTACAGCGCAGTATTGGGGTGGGAGTTACCCGATTTTCCAGGTGTTGTGTGTCTCAGTTCCCCTGGCTAGGAAAAGGGACTCCCTTCCCCCTTGTGCTTCCCAGGTGAGGCGATGCCTCGCCCTGCTCAGCTCTCGCTGGTCAGGCTGCAGCAGCTGACCAGCACCGATTGTCCGGCACTCCCGAGTCAGATGACCCCAGTACCTCAGTTGAAAATGCAGAAATCGCCGGTCTTCTGTGTCGCTCGCGCTGGGAGATGGAGACTGAAGCTGTTCCTATTCGGCCATCTTGCTCCGCCCCCTGTGGAGTTCTTAATGTAGTCTAAGAGGATGGGGAGGAAAAAGAAAGAAAAACATTCCAGTTAGTAAAGAACTATTTAACATAGGCAAGGTAGATACAGAGAAAAGGCAACAGATGCACGAGACATTTAAAGTGACCGACAAACACAGCACTACCACTTTGTGAGTGCTTGATGTGGGCCAGGCACCATATTATGTAATTTGCATACATTATTTCATTAATCTTTTCAGCTTCCTTTGAAGTAGGTACTTACATCAGATATTGTCTGTGGATACTTGAGTCCACACCTGACTTTCTGTCTGTAATCTTCCCTGTATTGCCCAGGTTGGGAGCCAGAAAACCTACGTTTCCAAGACTCTCTTGCCAGCTAGATTTTGGCTAGCTTTTGCCAATGGAAGGCTCTCTCATGAGGTAATGAAGTAGAGGAGAGAGAAGCCATTCTGCATCTGGCTTTGGCAGTGGAAGCACCCCGTGACTGCAGGTGATTACGGGCTCCAGCAGCATCAGTGGAGTTCTAGGAGCCCCAGCAGCACTGTCAGCAGCAAGTGCATGCTCACAGACTCTAGGCCAGGGGTGTCCAATCTTTTGGCTTCCCTGAGCCACATTGGAAAAAGAAAAAGTGTCTTGGGCCACACATAAAACACACATTAATAATAGCTAATGAGCTTTAAAAAAATCACAAAAATTTCATAATGTTTTAAGAAAGTTTATGAATTTGTGTTGGGCTGCATTCAAAGCCATCCTGGGACACGTGGCCCATGGGCCGTGGGTTGGACCAGCTTGCTCTAGGGATATTCATTTTCCACATTTTTGCTCCTCCAGCTATGGTTTTCTATAGTTACTGACATCTAGGTTATATCACCCTCTGCCTTTTGCAGCTCCAGCCCTTCCAACACTTTTGTAATCAATTTCCCGTATTAAATCTCCCTCTGTTTGAAGCACCTAGAGAGATTTCTGACTTTTCCTTTGGCAACACATCATATCATTTAACCTTTTCAACAACCCTTTAGGCACTATTATCCTTATTTCAGACATAATCCAAATATCACCTGGCCTAAACAATCTTTTAGATACAAATGAATTCATATTAACATCTATTATCCAGAATTTCTTTTACTTCCCTCCCTCTTCCTTGAACCCCTAGAATGTCTACCACCCCTCTGAAAAGCTCCCCCCAGTATTTTGGGGAATTTTCAAAGGGAAGTATTATATGTCTTTCAAGTTATTTAAGACTCTACATTGCATGTGACAGAGACCTGCCTGAAATTAGCTGAAGCAAAAAAAGTAATCTGATTGGCTCACATGACTAGGAAGTATTTTGAATTAGACCAGAGAAATGAAGGAAGAGATGCAGAACCAGGGCCTTGGCTGAAACTTAATGCCATCAGAAATTTCTCTGTCTTCATTCTTCTCTTATGTCTGCTATTTTCTAATTGGCTTCACTCTTTCCTATTGCAGATTGTCCTTCTCTACATGGAAGGGAAGAGAGCCACTGGCAGCTCCAACATCACACCCTTAAAGTATGGCCACAGAGGGTGACCCTAGAGGCTAGATGACATTTCCTCCACCCGCAAGTGAAGAAATTAGGGCAAGGATTCTGATTAGCCATTTTAGAACATGTACTCATGTCAGTTTTATTTTGTTTTGCTATTTTGTTTTTGTTTTTGTTTTGTTTTTTTCTTGGAAGGGAGAGAAAGGCACAGCATGACACCTGAAGAAGGAGAATGAAAAAAGCCTGTCAGGCAAACAGAAACAAAAACAATCACAGACCACTATAGTTATCATCCCCACCCAGCCATTTCCCCTTCCAATGCTGCTCTGACTTGCAACTGTCAATGCCCACTGCCTGAAAAGCCAGTGGCCTTTCAAATTTTTGTTAAACCTCAGGAAGGTGAAAAGGTGCATGAGAACAACTGGGGGCCTCACAACCATGTGAGTTTTTTCGTTAGGTCATCAGTGTCCTTTTTCCCTGGATGTAATTTACATTAGGGCAGGGATTTTTTCTTTTTTGTCTATTTTCTTTTTTATTATTATTAACGCTGGTTATTTATTTATGGACCTACTCATTTTAGTGCGGTAAAATGTACTTAAAATAACATTTACTATTTTTTCTTCAACTTTTATTTTAAGTTCCAGGGTACAGGCGCAGGATGCGCAGGTTTGTTACATAGGTAAATGTGTGCCGTGGTGGTTTGCTGCATAGATCATCCCATCACCTCAGCATCCATTATTCTTCCTGTTGCTCTCTCTCCCTCCACCCCCCACCAATGACAGGCTCCAGTGTGTATTGTTCCCCTCGAAGTGTCCATGTGTTCTCATCATTCAGCTCCCACTTATAAGAGAGAATATTTGGTGTTTGGTTTTCTGTTTCTACGTGAGTTTGCTGAGGATGACGGCTTCCAGCTTCATCCCTGTCCCTGCAAAGGATATGATCTCGTTCCTTTCAGTGACATTAAGTACATTCACATTGTTATTCAACCATCATCACCATAAATCTATCTTCAGAACTTTTTCATCTTCCCCAGCTGAAACTCTATGCCCATTAAACTATAATTATCCATTTCCCTCTCCCCTAGCCCCTGGGAACCACCATTCTACTTTCTGTCTCTATGAATATGACTATTATAGGTACCTCATATATGTAGAATCATATAGTATTTGTCCTTTTGTGGTTGGCTTACTTCACTTAGCATAATATCTTCAAGGTCTACCCGTATTATAGAACATGACAGAATTTCCATCTTTTTTAAGGCTGAATAATATTTCACTATAAGTTGATGCCAAGTTATGTTTATACATCCATTCATCAATGAACATTTGGGTTGTTTCTATATCTTGGCTATTGTGAATAATGCTGCTACTAACATGGCTTTAAAAATATCAGTTCAAGTCCCTGCTTTCATTTATTTTGGGTATATACCCAGAAGTGGTATTGCTAGACCACATGGCAATTCTATCTTTAATTTTTTGAGGAACTGCCATACCGTTTTGCACAGTGGCTACACCATTTTACACTCCCATCAGCAAAGAAGGGTTCCAGTTTTTCCACATCCTCACCAATACTTGTTATTTTGTTGTTTTTTTTTTTTTTTTTTTTTTTTTTTTTTTCATAATAGACACCCTAGTTGGTATGAAGTAGTATCTTATTTTGGTTTTGATCTGCATTTTGCTAATGATTAGTGATGCTGATTATCTTTTAATGTGCTGATTAGTCGTTGATATATCTTCTTTGGAGATATGTCTACTTAACTCCTTTGCCCCTTTTATAACCAGGTTGTTGTTTATTGTTATTGTTGTTGTTGAATTGTATGATTTCTTTATATATTTGGAATATCAATCTCTAATCAGATATATGATTTGAAAATATTTTCTCACATTCCATAGGTTGCCTTTTCACTCTGTTGATAGCATCTTTTGATGCAGAAACCTTTTTTATTTTGATGAGGTTCAAGTTATCTATTTTCTCTTTTGTTGTCTGTGTTATTCATGTCATATCCAACAAATCATTACTAAATCTAATATGAGGCTTTTTCCTATGTTTTCTTCTAAAAGTTTATAGTTTTAGCTCTTATGTTTAAGTCTTCAATCCATTTTGAGTTAATTTCTATATATGGTATAATGTAAGGATTCAATTCATTTTCTTGGATGTGGATACCCAGTTTTCCCAACACTATTTGTCAAAAAGACTCTACTTTCCCCATTGAATGATCTTGGTACTCTTGTCAAAACTAATTTGGCCATATATGTAAACATTTATTTATTTCTGATCTCTATGTTTCTACTCTATTGTTCTAAATGTCTGTCTTTATGCCAGTATCATACTGGTTTGATTACCATTGCATAATGTACTGTAAGTTTTGAAATTAGAAAGTATGAGACCTCCAACTTTGTTTGTCTTTTCAAAGATTACCTTGACTATTTAATGCCTCTTAAAATTACCCAAGAATTTTGCAATGGATTTTTCTATTCCTGCAAAAAGCAAAAAACATCCATGGGTAAACAAGGTACCCTGGCACATGCCTGTTGTCTCAGCTACCGGGGAGACTGAGGTGGAAGGATCACTTGAGCTCAGGAGTTTGAAACCCCTGGACAACATAGCAAGACTCCGTCTCTAAAAAGAAATTAAAAGTAACACCATTGGGATTTTGATAGGGATTGCATTTAATCTGTAGATAACTTTGGGTAGAATTGACATCTTGGCAATATTACCTCTTCCAACCTATGAACACAGGACATATTTTCATTTATTAGTGCCTTCTTTGATTTCTTTCAGCAGCAATTTGTAGTTTTCAGTGTACAAGTCTTTCATCTCCTTAAGTTTATTTCTAAGTATTCTGTTCTTTTTGATGCTATTGTAAATGACACTGTTTTCCTAATTTCCTTTTAAGTTAAAACTGATTTTAAAATTAAAGCTAATTCTGTACACTGATGTTATATCTTGCAGCTTTGCTAAATTAGTGTATCTCTTCTTAACACCTAGATTCCTAATGTCTATAGCCTGTAACATAGTGGGTACTCAATAAATGTCTATTGAATAAACAAAGAAGTCTCTTGAAAGAGCCTCCCTCTTGCTACTGCTAATGGCGCTTCTCATGAGAATGCTCATTCCAATGATGTTGTTTCACTAATGAAAAAAGCCTTCTCCCAGATATTGTAATACTCTTTGTTATTGGAGCCCTACAGTAGCATTACTCATTTCTAGAGTCCATAGAGCCTCTCAGTCAGGATTCAAATGCAGCTTGTATGCACCAGTACCTGTGTCTGTTATTTAACAACATGCCTATTGTTAAAACATTGAAATACTTCCATATCTATTGATAAATAATGATTTCTTTCCGTATCTCAAGTGGCCCCACTACTAGATTTATCATGTGGTAAATTGCTTTGGTAATGATGTGACTGATGAATCACACTTGTCTATGTTCTCTCTCTTATGTGGTTTCCTTCCACATTGACTCTGGGCTTGGCCATGTGACTTGCATTTGCTAATGGGACATCAGCAAATGTGATGTGAGCAGAGGCTTGAAATGGTTTGTGTATTGGAGTTATTCATTGGAAACTAGCCACCATATGAAGCAGCCCAGGCTATCCTACATAAGCTATATAGCCCAGACAACAGACAGAAACCAACTATAAGACATGTGAGATCATTTTAGACCACCCAGTCCCAGTAAAGCTAATAGCTGACTGCAGCCACATACATGACCCATGCAAAATAACTGCTCAGCCCAAATCACTCAGACCCATAGATTTGTGAGCAAATAAAATAATCATGGCTTTAAACCACTAAGTTTTGGAGTGGTTGCTTGTGAAACCAAGCTAACTATAAATGGACAAAACTACTCCCTCAGGCTCCAAAGATGCGAAATAACAGGAAGTTCACAGCATGCAAATGCTGGTTACTCCATACCTGAGAGAATAGCATTCACTTTTAGGAAAAATATACAGAAACATCTCCCAACTAATTGAAAATATATTCTGCCTGTTTGAAAAATTTCAATTACTAACCAGGTGGTAGATTTTTTCCCCTTGAAAGAGATGAGAAGTTATCTTCAAAGACTTTCACTTTATGATTTATTGCTTCAGTCTCCCTTAGAAGACAAATAAATATTTAATTCTAACAGGAGCTTAATTCTTTTTGTACTTTCACCTCCTATCTTCTCAATTATAAAGAGAAGTAAATCTTACTTGCTAAAGAATTACATCTCTAAGGCCACCCTTTAAACTTCCAGCTAAAATAATTTGTACTCTACTTCTTTCATGTTTAAATGGTGCACATTTCTCAGTGTCTTCAAGGGGGTGACACAGCTAATGTTTCTTAAATCCACAATTCTGCTTTCATGAAATCAACAAAGGCCTTCTGTAACTTTCTATGAGCCTTCTGTAACTTTCTATGAAGACAAAAGATTCCATTTCTAGCCACCTAAAGAAAGAATAGCTTTCCTGTGCCAGAGAGATTCAGAATTCCTTGAATCGATTGTCATGAGGTCTGGTAACTTTTTGACAACCTAGGTTTTCTTTGCTCAAGAAAATCTAAAGCTCTAATAAACCAGTCAAGTGACATTTCCCATAGAATACAATCTTTAGAGACCATAGAATCAAGTTAGAATGACAAAAATGTGACTTTTCTCTTCCATGTCTAAGATCTTTTATCAGAATTGAAACCGTTTTTGCTTCACCATTATTTTTCAACAAAACGTGTCATACTCTCAGGCTTTTTTTTTTTTTCTTTTGCCTGGGATCATTAACTCAATTGATCTGTGCTTATTGCTAATGAGGCTGCAATCTTCATGTACTCAGTCCCAGTATGGGCCAGTTGGCTTTCCATAGAAATGGATTGCACCCTTGGCTTCAGTGTGAATCTCACCCCTACCTCAGCCAGATCACCTTGCACTCAAGAAGGACAAGTCATATTACAGCTACATATGTGTGAACATTCCCATCATGAGAACAACTCAATCTTTGTTTAGGGGTGTAATGAGGTTTGCCATCACTTGAACAAGATTTAACTGGAAAAAAAGGTCCTAACTTGAATTTGGGGTTCTGGTATGAATCCATATAGAGCACAAAATAATTTGTAGTTTTAGAGCAATGATGAGCCGCTATAAAAAACAATACTAAAAATACAATGATTTTATTTTCCTTGTACTAAACATTTTTTAAAAACCACTTTGTTAAGGTATAATTGGCATGTAAAAAGCTGCACTTATTTAATGTATACAGCTCGATAAGTTTGGGGATAAGTAAACACCTGTGAAACCACCACCACCATCAAGGCCATATTCATATCCATTATCTCATGAAGTTTCCTCCTGCCCCTTTACTGTGTGTGTGTGTATGTGTGTGTGTGTGTGTGTGTGTGTGTGTAAGAACACTTAATATCTACTCTCAAAAAATTTTAAGTATACAATGTTGTTAGCTATAGGCACTATGTGTATAGTAGATCTTGGGAACTATTTATCTTGCATAACTAAAATTTTGTACCCTTTGGTCATCATCTCCCAATTTCCCTCTCTGCCAGTCCCTGACAACCACCATTCTACTCTCTGCTTCTATGAGTTTGAATATATAGATTCCATATATAAGTGAGATCATACAGTATTTGTCTCTGTGTTTGACTTATTTCACTTAGCATAATGACCTACAGGTCCATCTATGTTGTCTCAGATGGCAGGATTTCCTTTCTTTCTAAGGCTGCAGAGTATCACATTTTCTCTATTCATTCATCCATCAATGGATATCATATCTTGGCTATTGTGAAAAACGCTGACATTAACATGGGAGTGCAGGTACTGCTTTGAGATCCAGATTTCCATTCCTTTGGGTAAATACCCAAAAGTAGGATTGCTGAATCATATGGCAGTACTATTTTTAATTTTTTGAGGAACCTCCATACTGCTTTCCATAATGGCTGTACCAATCAACATTCCTGCCAACAGTTTACCAGAGTTTCCTTTTCTCTACATCCTCACCAACACTTGTTATCTTTTTTTTTAATAAGAGTCATTCTAACAGGTATGAGGTGATATTTTATTATGGTTTTTATTTACATTTGCCTAATGATTAGTGATCTTGAGCATCTATTCATATACCTGTGGCCATGTGTATGTCTTCTTTGGAGGAATGTACATTCAGGTCATTTGGTCATTTTTATTATAAATTGACAGTTATAGTTGTATATATTTATGACATATAAAGTGATATTTATAAAGGCAATGTGGAATCAAGTTAATTAACTCTCCATTGCCTTAAATACTTATCTTTTTTTTTGACCAGAACATTTGAAATTTACCTTTGTAGAGATTTTGAAATGTGTAATATACTATTATTAACTATATTCACCATTGTGTGCAATAGATAACAAAAAAAATTTTATTCCTTCTGTCTAATTGAAGCTTTGTACCCTTTAACTCCTCACTCTCCTTTTCCCCAACCTCTAGCCTCTAAGGTCACCCTTTAAACTTCCAGCTAAAATGGTAACCACCATTCTACTCTCTGCATCTATGAGTTTAATTGTTTTAGATTCCACATATAAGTGAGAACACGCAGTATGTGTCTTCCTGTGCCTGGTTTATTTCACTTAGCATAATTCTCTCTAATTCCATCCATATTGTTGAAAATGATAGATTTTTTTTCTTTTTAAGGCTGAATATTATTTCATTGTACATATATATCCCACGTTTTCCTTTTCAATTCATCTGTTCATGGAAACTTAGGTTGATTCTATAACTTGGCTATTGTGAATAATGCTGCAATGAATATGGGAGTACAGATATCTTTTTGACATACTGATTCCAATTCCTTTGAATATATACACAGTACTGGAATTGCTGGGTCATATGGTGGTTCTACGTTTAGTTTCTTCTTAGCAACCTTCATACAGTTTTCAATAATATTTATACTAATTTACATTACCACTAACAGTGAACAAGGGTTCCCTTTTCTCAACATCCTCACTGACACTCCTTTAGCTTTCAGTCTTTTTTTTCTACAACTTTTAAGTTCCCGGGTACGTGTGCAGGATGTGCAGGTTTGTTACATAGGTAAATGTGTGCCATGGTGGTTTGCTGCACAGATCAGCCCATCACCTATGTATAAAGCTCAGCATCGATTAACTGTTCTTCCTGATGCTTTCTTGCCCCCCAGTCCCCATGACAGGCCCCAGTGTGTGTTGTTCCCCTCAATGTGTCCATGTATTCTCATCGTTCAGCCCCCGCATTTAAGCGAGAACATGTGCTGTTTGGTTTTGTATTCCTGCATTAGTTTGCTGAGGATGATGGCTTCCAGCTCTATCGATGTCCCTGCAAAGGACATGATCCCCATCCTTTTAATGGCTGCATAGTATTCCATGATGTATATGTACCACGTTTTCTTTATCCAGTCTATCTTTGATGGGCACTTAGGTTGATTCTATATCTTTGCAATTGTGAATAGTGCTGCAATGAACAGTCACGTGCATGTGTCTTTATAACAGAATGATTTATATTCCTTTGGGTATACACCCAGTAATGAGATTGCTGGCTCAGGTGGTATTTCTGCCTCTGTATCTTTGAGGAATAACCACATTGTCTCCCACAATGGTTGAACTAATTTACATTCCCACCAACAGTGTAAAAGTGTTCTTTTGTCTCCACAGCCTTGTCAGCATCTATTATTTATTGCCTTTATTATGAATAATAATTATCATTCTGACTGCCATGAGATGGTATCTCACTGTGGTTTTGATTTGCATTTCTCTAATGATCAGAGATGTTGAATTTTTATTCAAATATTTGTTGGATGCATGAATGTCTTCTTTTGAGAAGTGTCTGTTCCTGTCCTTTGCCCACTTTTTAATTGAGTTGTTTGTCTTTTTCTTGTAAATTTGTTTAAGTTCCTTGTGGATGCTGGATATTAGACCTTTGTCAGATGAACAGTTTGCAAAAATATTCTCCCATTCTGTAGGTTGTCTGTTTACTCTGTTGATAGTTTCTTTTGCTGTGCAGAAGCTCTTCAGTTTAATTAGATCCCATTTGTCAATTCTTGCTTTTGCTGCAATTGCTTTTGGTGTTTTCATCATGAAATCTTTGCCCGTGCCTATGTCCTGAATGGTATTGCCAAGATTTTTTTCTCGGGTTTTTATAGTTTTGGGTTTTACATTTAAGTCTTTAATCCATCTTGAGTTAATTTTTGTATAAGATGTAAGGAAAGGGTCCAGTTTCAATTTTCTGCATATGGCCAGCCAGTTCTCCCACCACCATTTATTAAATAGGGAATCCTTTCTCCATTGCTTATCTTTATCAGGTTTGTCAAAGATCAGATGATTGTAGGTGTATGGTCTTATTTCTGAGTTCTCTATTCTGTTCCACTGGTCTATGTGTCTGTGTTTTTACCAGTACCATGGTATTTTGGTTACTGTAGCCTTGTGTAGTTCGAAGTTGGGTAGTGTTATGCTTCCAGCTTTGTTCTTTTTTGCTTAGGATTGTCTTGGTTATTCAGGCTCTTTTTTGGTTCCATATTAATTTTAACATAGCTTTTTCTAATTCTGTGAAGAATGTCAAGGGTAGTTTAATGGGATTAGCACTGAATCTATAAATTACTTTGGGCAATATGGCCATTTTCATGATACCGACTCTTCCTATCCATGAGCATGGAATGTTTTTCCATTTGTTTGTGTCCTCTCTGACTTCCTTGAGCAGTGGTTGTAGTTCTTCTTGAAGAGGTCCTTTACTTCCCTTTGTAGCTGTATTCCTAGGTATTTTATTCTCTTTGTAGCAACTGTGAATGGGAATTTATTCATGATTTGGCTCTCTGCTTGCCTCTTGTTGGTGTATAGAAATGCTAGCAATTTTTGCACATTGATTTTGTATCCTGAGACTTTGCTGAAGTTGTTTATCAGCCCAAGAAGGTTTTGGGCTAAGATAATGGGGTTTTCTAGATATGAGATCATGTCATCTGCAAACAAAGATAATTGACTTCCTCTTTTCCTATTTGAATACCCTTTATTTCTTTCTTTTGCCTGATTGCTCTGGCCAGAACTTCCAATCATACGTTGAATAGGAGTGGTGAAAGAGGGCATACTTGTCTTGTGCCAGTTTAAAAGGAGAATGCTTTCAGCTTTTGTGCATTTAGTATGATATTGGCTATAGGTTTGTCATAGATGGCTTTTTTTAAATTATTTTGAGGTATGTTCCTTCAAAAGCTAATTTATTGAGAGTTTCTAACATGAAAGAATGTTGAATTCTATCAAAGGCCTTTTCTGTGTCCATTGAGATAATCATGTGTTTTTTGTCTTTAATTCTGTTCATGTGATGAATTATATTTATTAATTTGCATATGTTGAACCAACCACGCATCCTGGGGATGAAGCCTACTTGATCATGGTGGATAAGCTTTTTGATGTGCTGCTGTATTCGGTTTGCCAGTATTTTGTTGAGGGTTTTTGCATCGATGTTCATCAAGGATATTGGCCTGAAGTTTTCTTTTTTGTTGTGTCTCTGCCAGGTTTTGATATCAGGATGATGCTAGCTTCATAAAAATAAGTTATGAAGGAGTCCCTTTGTAGGTGACCTGCCCTTTCTCTCTGGCTGCACTTAACCTTTTTTCTTTCATTTTGACCTTGGAGAATCTGATAATTATGTGTCTTGGGGTTTATCTTCTCATGGAGCTTCTTACTGAGGTTCACTGGATTTCCTGAATTTGAATGTTGGCTTGTCTTACTAGGTTGGTGAAGTTCTCCTGGGTGATATCCTGAAGTATGTTTTCCAACTTGGTCCTATTCTCCTCGTCGCTTTCAGGTACCCCAATCAGTTGTAAGTTTGGTCTTTTTACATAATCCCATATTTCTCAGAGGTTTTATTCATTCCTTTTCATTCTTTTTTTTCTATTATTGTCTGCTTATCTTATTTCAGATAGATAGGCTTCAGGCTCTGAGATTCTTTCCTCCACTTGGTCTATTCTGCTTTTGAAACTTGCAATTGCATTGTGAAGTTCTCATGTTGTGTTTTTCAGCTTATGTTCCTCTCTAAACTGGCTATTCCGGTTATGAGCTCGTCTATTATTTTATCATAATTCTTAGCTTCTTTACATTGGGTTACATCGTGCTCCTTTAGCTCAATGAAGTTGTTTATCATCCACCTTCTGTCAATTTAGCCATCTCAGCATCAGCCCTGTTCTGTGCCCTTCCTGGAAAGGTGTTATGATCATTTGGAGGAGAAGCCACTCTGGCTTTTTGAGTTTTCAGTGTTTTTATTTTGAGTCTTGCTCATCTCTGTGGGCTTATCTACCTTTGATCTTTGAGGTTGCTGATCTTTGAATGGGGTTTTTGTGGGCCTCTTTTGTTGATGTTGTTGTTGTTATTGCTTTCTGTTTGTTTGCTTGTTTTCTCTTAACAGTCAGGCCACTCTTCCACAGGGCTGCTGCAGTTTGTTGGAGGTCTGCTCCAGACCCTAGTGGCCTCAGTTTTTCCTGTGTCTGGAGGTATCATCAGTGACTGCTGTGAAAGAGCAAAGATGGAAGCCTGCTCCTTACTCTGGGAGCTCCATCTCAGGTGGGTACTGACCTGTTGCCAGCCTGAACACTCCTGTAGGAGGTGTCTGGAGACCCCTGTTGGGAGGTCTCACCCAGACAGGAGGAACAGGATCAGGGACCCATTTAAAGAAGCAGTCTGACTGCCTTTTGGTAGAGTAGGTGTGCTACATTTGGGGGAACCCTTCCTCGTCCCAACCACCTGGACTCTCCAGAACTGGCAGGCTGGAACAGCTGAATTGACTGAACTTCAGAGATAGCAGCTGCCCCTCCCCCTATTACAAATTTTTGTAATAGAATTTCGTCAGGAAGCATGATGCCTCCAGCTTTGTTCTTGCTCAAGATTGCTTTGACTATTTGGAGCCTTTTCTGGTTCTATATAAATTTTAGGATTTTTTTCTACTTCTGTGAAAAATACCATTGGAATTTTGATATGAATTTCATTGGATCTGTAGATTGCTTTGGGTGGTATTATTTTAACAATATTAATTTTTTCAATCTATGAACATGATAGATCTCTACATTTATTTTTGTCTTGTTCAATTTTTTTAGCACTGTTTTATAGTTTTCAGTGTACAGATCGTTCACTTTCTTGATTAAATGTATGCTTTCATGTTTTATTCACTTTGATGCTATTGTAAATGAGATTGTTTTTTATATTTCCATTCAGATAGTTCATTGTTAGTGTATAGAAATTCAACTGATTTTTGTCTGTTGATGTTGTATCCTGCAACTACTGAATTCATTTATTTGTTCTGTTTTTTGGTGGAGTCGTCACAGTTTTGTAAATACAAAATCATGTCATCTGCAAATGGAGACAATTTTGCTGCTTCTTGTCCGATCTGGATGCCTTTTATTTCTTTTTCTATTTCTTGACTAGTTGCTCTGGCTAAGACTTACAGTATCATGATGAATAGAAGTGGCAAAGTAGTCATCCTTGTCTTCTTCCTGATCTTAGAGGAAAAGCTTTTAACTTTTCACCATTGAGTATTATGTTAGCTCTGGGTTTGTCGTATACAACCTTTGTTATGTTGAGATACTTTCCTCCTATACCTTATTGGTTGAGATGACGGGGTGACTGGTGAAAGAGGCTGAGTAGGGTTGACAGAACGGGTCATTCTATCCACTTGATTATTAAAATTATCTTCTTCTGAGGTCATCCATTGGTGTAAGCTTAGGTTATTTATTTATTCTTTTTTCTTTTGTAGGTGTTTATCACTATAAACTTCCCTGTTAGAACTGTTTTTAATGCATCCCATAAATTTTTGTATGTTGTGTTTCCATTTCATTAGTCTCAAGACACTTTTTTGTTTTCTAGTTTTTCCTTTTGATTTCTTCTTTGGCCATCGGTTGTTCAGAAGTGTATGGTTTAATTTCAACATACTTTGTTAACTTTCCTTCTGCTACTGATTTCTAGTTTCATACCATTTTGATCAGAAAAAAATACTTCATATTATTTTAGTCTTCTTAAATTTATGAAGTTTTATTTTGTGGCTAATGTATAATCTATCTTGGCAAATGTTCTGTGTGAACTTGAGAAGAATGTGTATTCTTGCTGCTGTTGGATGCAATATTCTGTATATGTCTTTCAAGTTCATTCAGTCTACAGTGTTGTTCAAGTCTTCTATTTCCCTATTGCTTTTCTGTCTGGATGGCCTATCCATTGTTAAAAGTGGGGTATTGAAGTTCCCTACTAATATTGCATTGTCATCTATTTCTCCCTTCAATTGTTTGTATTTGCTTTATTTATTTATGTACTATGATGTTGGGTGCATATACTTACAATTGTTATATTGTCTTGTTCAAGAGACCCATTTGTAATTATATAATGATTTTCTTTTGTCTTGTGACACTTTTTGACATAGTCTATTTTATTTGATATTAGTATAGCCACCCCCACTCTCTTTTAGTCACCATTTACATGGAATATATTTTCTTTTTTTTATTATTATACTCTAAGTTCTAGGGTACATGTGCACAACGTGTGCCATGTTGGTGTGCTGCACCCATTAACTCATCATTTACATTAGGTATATCTCCTAATGCTGTCCCTCCCCACTCCCCCAACCCCACGACAGGCCCTGGTGTATGATGTTCCCTACCCTGTGTCCAAGTGTTCTCATTGTTCAATTCTCACCTATGAGTGAGAACATGCGGTGTTTGGTTTTCTGTCCTTGCAATAGTTCGCTCAGAATGATGGTTTCCAGCTTCATCCATGTCCCTATGAAGGACATGAACTCATCCTTTTTTATGGCTGCAGAGTATTCCATTACATAGAGTGGCTAAACAAATAAAAAATCAAGATCCAACTGCATACTGCCTACAAAGGACATACATTGACCTTAAGGACACACATAGCCTAAAAGTGTCTTTTAATTGGAGAAGTTAGTCCATTTACATTTAAAAGTAATTATTGCTAGTGAAGGACTTACTATTGTCATTTTGTTCACTGTTTTCTGACTTGTTTTGTAGTTACCTTGTTCCTTTCTTCCCCTCTTGCTGTCTTCCTTTGTGAATCAATTATTTTTTAGTGGTGTGTTTTGATTACTTTCTCTTAATTTTTTGTGTATCCACTACAGGTTTTTTCTTTATGATTACCATGAGTTTTACATAAAACATTTTATAGTCATAACAGTCTATTTTAGGCTGATAATTTTGATCTCATATAAAAACTCCACACTTTTACTTATCCCCTCACACACATTTTATGTTATTGATATCACAATTTACATCCTTTTAGATTGTGTATCCATTAACCAATTATTGTAGCTATAGTTTTTTTTAATTTTCTTTTAACTTTTATACTGGAGTTAAAAGTGATTTATGTACCATTATTATAGTATTAGGGTACTATGCATTTGACTATGCACTTACTTTACCAGTGAGTTTTGTACTTTCACATGGTTTCATGTTAGTAATTAGCATCCTTTTGTTATAACTTGAAGAACTCCTTATAGCATTTCTTATAAGGGAGGTCTAGTGGTGATGAACTCCACCAGCTTTTGTTTGTCTGAAAGAATCTTTATCTCTTCCTCATATTTAAGGATAGCTTGGACAGGTAAAGAATGCTTGGTTCAGAGTTTTTCTTTTTCCTTCAGCACTTTGAATATATCATCTCACTCTCTCCTGCGCGCAAGGATTTTGCTGAGAAATCTTCTGATAGTATTATGGGAGTTCCTTTGTATGTCATGAGTTGCTTTTCTCTTACTACTTTCAAACCTTTCTTTTCCCTTTTCTTCCTTTTTTTTTTTTTTTTTTAAAGAGAGAGGGTCTTGCTCTGTTGCCCAGACTAGAGTGCAGTGGTGAATTTGTTTGGTTATTTTTTATGGTTTCTATATCTTTGTTGATGTTTTTATTTCTTCATGTGCTATTTTCATAGTTCACTGCAGCCTTGAATGCCAAGGCTCCAGTGATCCTCCTGCCTTGGCTTCCCGAGTAGCTAGGACCACAACTGCATGCCACAATGCCTGGCTAATTACTTTTTTCTTTTTAGAGATGGGATCTTGCTATGTTGCCCAGGTTGGTCTCAAACTCCTGGTCTCAAACAATCCTTCCATCTCAGCTTCCCAAAGTGCTGGGATAACAGATGTGAGCCACCACATATGGCCCACTTCTTTTCTCATAACTTTTGCTAATTTGATTACAATGTGTCTTGGTGAAAACTTTTCACATTCAATCTATTTGGAGTTCTTTGGGCTCCACAGATCTGGATATTTATTTATCTCCCCCTCCCCGACCCCAGATCTGGGTAGTATTTTTGTCATTTCTCAAAATGAACTTTTTGCCCTTTTCTCTGCTCCTCCTGGAACTCCCATAATGCATATATTTGTTTTTTTGATAGTGTCCCATGGTCCTGTAGGCTTTATTTTTTTCATTTCTCTTTTGTTTTGTTTCTGTGACTAGATAATTTAAAGTGATCTGTCTCCAAGTTCACTGATTCTTTATTTTGCTTGATCACGTCTGCTGTTGGAGCTCTCTATTTAGTTTTTCAGTTCAGTCATTGTGTTCTTCAGCTCCAGAATTTGCTTCTTTTTTATATTTTTTCTTTGTTGACCTTCTCATTTGTTCATGTATCATTTTCTTAATTGATTTGGTTGTTTATCTGTGTTTTCTTGTAGCTCACTGAGCTTCTTAAAAACAATTATTTTGAATTCTTTGTGAAGTCACTTGTATATCTCCATTTCTTTAGAGCTGGTCCCTAGTGCTTTATTTTGTTCCTTTGGTGGTGTCATAATCATTGGATCTCTTGTGATCCTTGTAGGCTTATATTGGTATCTATGTATTCGAAGAAGTAGGCACCTTTTCAAGTCTTTACAGACTGGCTTTGTCAGGGAAAGTCCTCCATCAGTCATTCTGGCCAGAAATTCTGGTTGAATACACAGGTGGGGACTGTAGGCCTTCTGCAAGGGTCTGCCTGTAAACAGTCAGGCCTGGATAAAACTGGTTCCTGGGTCTACGGGGCCAGTTTGGCACTGGGGTCCACTGGCACAGGCTTGGAGTATGGATCCACCTGGGTCTGTGGTGGCTTCCCTGATGCTGGGGCAGAACTGGGCTTG
This sequence comes from Piliocolobus tephrosceles, assembly GCF_002776525.5. Taxonomy (NCBI): domain Eukaryota; kingdom Metazoa; phylum Chordata; class Mammalia; order Primates; family Cercopithecidae; genus Piliocolobus; species Piliocolobus tephrosceles. The sequence continues at coordinate 30,953,089 of NC_045445.1, read as the reverse complement.
GAGCATAGGTCCACAGGGGCCAATATGGCACTGGAATGTGTCTAAAGCCTGGGTCTGTGGGGACCAGCCTGCCTCTGGAGTGGGCCTGTGGCCTCTGTCTGCAGAGGGCAGACTGGTGTTTGGGACCACTGGTGCAAACCTGAAACCCAAGTTTTCAGGGGTCCTCTTGATGCCAGGGCTGGCCTAGTGCTGTGGTGAGCCCAGAGCCTGAGTCAGCAAGGGTGGACCTGGAGCCTAGGTCTGCATGGACTGGCTTTTCACTGGGTTGGGCATGGAGCCCGGGTCCATTGGGGTAGAACTGTTGCCAGAGCAGGCCTGGAACCTGGATCAATGGCAGCTGGCCTGGCCCTGGGGTGTATCTGGAGCTTTTGTCTGCACAGGTTGCCTGGTGTCTGGGACCACCGGTGCAGGCCTGAAATGGGTTCATAGAGGCCAGCATGGCACCAGGGTCCACTAGGGCTAGCTTGGAGCCTAGGACCATGGCAAAGGCAGATGCTCACTTCACTCTCTTTTCCTGACAGGAGAGCTCCAAAACAGAGAGGATCTCTTTTAGCCCTGTGCTACACAGGCTATGGGGAGAAGTCACTTGGGTAGAGTAAAACTGTCTTTCCTACCTTCACCAGTGCATCTTTTCTCATTTCTGTGCTCTACCCAGGTGCTATAATCCCTCACATGGAATCCAGAGCTCTCATGAAGATATTTTTGTACATGGATTTGTGCAAATATATATATATCTCAATATTTGCAAGGTAAGTATTAATGTATTGTCAAGGTAAACAAGGCAGCTCTGCTCCATGATTATTTAGGAGTCTGGATTTCTTTCTCAGGTCTGCCCCTCCATCCCTTAGATCATGGATGTGATCTGCTTGGTCAAAGTTAGGTTATCACGGGTTGCAATGTGGAGAAAGAATATTCACTTTGTTAAGACCTTGAAGTAGAACACATCACTTCCATTCACTTTCCACTGGGGAGAGCATAGTCAAATGACTAAATCTACTACACAAGGGACTGTAGTAGCTATAGCTATGCGCCGTGTTCCTAGGAAGAAAGGAAGAACATATCTTGGTAGTCAACCAGCAGTCTTTGGAACAGATGGAAAGTCAAGACCATCCCTATTTTGCTATTTGCATACTCAAAACATTCCCTAGAAGAGTTATTCCCAAAGTGCTGCGATAGCAGCACAAGTTCTATGATTGCATGTAGTTTTTCAAGCCAACACTCATCACACAACCAAAGTCACAAACTAGAAAAAGGAAAGTGATCAGTCTACTCAAAGTCACAGACATGAAAAACATTAAGAATGAACAACTGCATTGTTTATCCCTGAATATATTAATGCCATGATCCTATCGGGGTACAGATTTTACTAGGCAGTGTTTGTACCTTTTCCTAGCTCCTTTGTAATAGCAAAAAGAGAAGCTATGGAAGAATAAAGAGAAGATTAATAAGTTCTTCTTCTGACCTGACAAGGACATCTCCTATCATTAAGCTTCAGAGGTTCTGGCTTTATGTCCTCTCCAACATTCCTCTCCTTCCCTTATCTCCCACCAAACCGTAGCCTGTCATGAAAATGTGATTGGTTTATTAAACAAAAAACTATACACTTTGTATGTAGCATTGGTTCAATTAAAAACATTTTTCACCATGTTGACTGTTCTCTTGACTAGTTCCCTTGCATTTTCACTCTGGTCCTCCTGTATGCCCCTTCATCCTTATTTCAGTAAGCAGAAATGGGGCCATACCCACACGGCCAAGGCATCTTACCCTTTTATTTGCATTCTGAACCCTGCGTGACTAAGTCAGCTTGCAGTTCCACCCACCATCTGACCACTAACCAGTTGCAATTAATACTGAACACATCCCTGTAATTGGGTGTGTATTCCTCATTCACTAGGTACAAATAATCATTCATGTGTCAAAGTTAACATATTAAGCAATAATGTATCCATGACTTGGGAATTCCTGAAGCTTCTCTGAGGCAATGCTTCCAAGAACACTAGCCTATTGGTCTCTGACCTCTTCTCCCTATACACTGGAGTCTTTGTCTTTATACTTCCGGTCCCTAGGAGGCTATTAGAAGAGACAAAAAGAGTTTATACCCATTCACTCATAGAGTTATCCCATATTAGCACCACAATCACTGAGGCAAAATGGAGGGCACACCCTTCACCAGCACCCTCCAGCTCAGCAGTTACGGGATGTCTCATCCCCTTTAAGGATGTTCTTTCCTGTTTTCTGGACCACAGTGTCCTCATCTGTAAAACTGAGTATCAATAGCACTTATCTTATAGAAATATTTGATAATTAACAGAAACTTTAAATAATATTGATACTCAATTTAACCAGCTCCCTATACAAAAATGGTGCAGGAGAAAAAAGAGGGTCATTGGCACATATTAATAGCCACTTACACACTGGCATGAATCATTGAACCCAGGCCATCTGGCTTCCGAGACTAGGCTCTTAAACGCTGTACACTGTTTCTCATGAATTCATTCATTCAACAAAAAATGAGCACCCATTATGTGCCAGACATAGTTCTAGATGCTGGGAACGTAACAGAGAATAAAGCAAATTCCCTGCTTTCTCCGAGCTTCCGTTCTAGTGGAGGAGATAGGCAAGAACCTAATAAACAAATACTGTAAAGAAAACCGAAGTAGGAAAAGGCATAGAGGGTGACAAGGTTTTTCAGATTTATGCAACATTTCAAAATCCTTTTGAATTTACTCATTATTCCAGACACAACGGTGGTGACTAGTCCATACAGGGTTCAATCAGCTTCAAGTAGGCTCAATGTAACACTGTCTTGCCACAGATGCACCTGAGGCTCTTGCTTCCTGCCCCGAGGCTTCTCTGATTTCTGCTACTGATGTCTTCAAACAATAATTTCTGAACAAAAGGCTCTTCATTTTCATTTTGCACTGTGCCCCACAATTTACATAGCTGCTCCAGCATCAGAGATGGTGAGCTGATGGAGAAATCCTTCCCTCTTTTTTTTTTTTGTAAGACAAGGTCTCACTCTGTCACCCAGGCTGGAGTGCAGTAGCACAATCTTGGCTCACTGCAGTTCCAACCTCCTCTGAGGCTATTGGTGTGCACCTGTACTCCCTACTACCTGAGAAATTGAGGTGGGAAGGTTGATTGAGGTGCCCGGCTAATTTTTGTATTTTTTGTAGAGACAAGTCTTCACCATTTTGCCCAGGCTGGTCTCGAACTCCTGGGCTCAAGTGATCCTCCCACCTTGGCCTCCAAAAGTGCTGCAATTACAGGCATGAGCCACCAGGCCTGGCCTGCTTCACCCTTTCGAATCACCAGAAAGTATACAGATGCTCATGTCATAAATTGTCTGAGATGTCCAGCAGGATTAAGAAAACAGTTGCCCATAACTGTGGTCAACCCTATAACTCATCTTTATATTGGCTTTCTCTTCCTTGTTTCACCTCCCTTGTTCTTCATACATGCTTCCAGAGATGACGTTCCCAAATAAATGACCTGCACAAAAGTTGTTACGAACTCTTAAGCAGAGACCTTTAGATGGTGGATGATTTCTGTAGATATCTAGAGGAATATAATTGCAGTCAATGGGAATACTAAGTGCAAAGCCCTTAAGGTAAAAGCATATCTGGTATGTTTGAGGAGCAGTGAAGAAGTCACTGTGGCTGGAGTGCAGTAACAAATAATAGGTGAGTGTATGAAGATGTAATAGGTGACAAATAATAGGTGAGAGTAAGAGATGAAGTCAGTGAGGTCATGGATGGGCTTATAGCGCACCATAAGAATAGTGGCTTTTACTCTGATAGAAATGGAAACCTGTTGGGGGATACAAACAGAAAAGTGATATGATCTAACTTAAGCTTTGAAAGGGTCATCTGGCTGCTGTGTTGATTGTAGAAGACAAGCATAGGAGCAAGGAGAACATTTAGAACACTATTGAAATAGTCCAGGCAAGAGAGAAGATGGTGGCTTGAATCAGAGTGGTAGCAGTAGAGGTGGTAAGAAGAGATCAGATTCTGAATGTATTTTGAAGCAGTGCCAAAAGATTTGCTGATAAATTGGATGAAGGCTGTAAGAGAAAAAGTGGAGATGAAGATGTCTACAAGGTCCTAGGATGAGCAATTAAAAGGATGAAATTGCCCATTAACTGAAATACAGAAGATTGCAAGAGGATCAAGTTTTCCGGGAGTATCAAGAGTTTGGACTTTAGATACAATAAATTTTAGATGTCTAGTAAGCAACAAAATGGAGATGTCAAATAGGAGCATGACTACATAAGTTTGAAGCTCAGGAAAAGACATGGCTTAGAGACATAACAGAAAGCAGGTCCCTGAGGGAATGGAAGACACAACAGTGGTGATGGTCCAGATAGAAAACAGGATAATCTGGAGAACAGACAAGAGTGCCCAGAGAAGGAGAGCAATAGGATTCATGGTTCCAGGTAAATCTCTCTATGCCTATTTTCCTTCTTTCTCTTGCCCCCCAAAAAATGACTAATGAGTAAATTAAAGTAGCCAGCTAAAGAAAGAGGTTTCAGTATCACAGAGGTAGCCATTCACTCTGTATACACTTGCAGTCAACCTTATAAAAGGTCACATTCTGGTATCTGAGACTCTCTGATATGAGGATAGCCAATTATGGCAGGCCTATGTAAATAAGCCAAATCAGCTTTCTTGGAAAGAGCACAGAACTGCAAGACACATGCACTGGGCTATCGCAACCCATAGATGAGCTATTACCCATGAGCAGTGCCCATTTTTGCCCACTAACCTTGATACTTCTTCATAACCCCACCCCACCCCCCGCCAACAAGAAAATTTACTACAAAGCATTGAAGATTGAACCAAATACTGCACAGAAAAGATGGAGAAAATACATTTATATCACGAACAACTTCATCAATCCCCATTTGACATATTTCCAATTCTGTTTCTCTCTCCAACCATCCCATCAATGAGATATTTTTCCTTCACCCCCCTCTGCCTAGCCTCACTAAACTTCCCTACTCCTGGCCCTCTCATTCCTGCTCCAACTTAACTCCAGCTTCTCCAAACTTGTAACTCAGTTCATTTTAAGAACAAAGAACCATGAAAAGAAAAAAAGGATCATCTGGTTACCATGATCCCTTGGGTGTATGATATAGGGGGAGAGCACTTTCTCTTTTGCACTAAGGGCTGACGGCATGTCAAAAAATACAGTCTCTAATGTCCAGTATCCAACTGATACGTAAATGAATCATTGTAACTCAGTGCCATAAGTAGTATGATAGAAGTAAGCATAAGTACTATGAGACCATAAAGGAGGGTCACCTAATCCAGATTGAAGGGATAGTAGCCAGGGAAGTCATTTCAATTTTTTCTGAGCACCTACTACATGCCAAACTCTGTACCAAACACTAGTGGTATGGAAATAAATACTACACAGCCTTTGCCTCCAAAAAAGGCATTACTATTTGATGCCCTTTCTTTTCTGGTGCCCTATGCAGGTTCTTAATCTGCCTATTGGGTGACTGTCTTCTGCCTCCTGAGGCTGTCCTCTATCTCTGCGCTCAGTTTCTCCATCTTTCCATTGGAGAAATCTGACCAGAGTTTGGCAGAAGCAGGATCACAACCTGGGGTTTTGGTTCTCACTATATGGGACTTAGAATGTCTTAGAAGCTGGGAAGTGTTGTTTCAAACACTTTGTTCTCATTGCTAATTTATCAACCTAAATGTATTGTTAGTAGAAATAGGAGGCCAGAGGCATCGTACAGGCCTCTAGACAATTGTGGAGTTGGCTGGGTGCAGTGGCTCATGCCTGTAATCCCAGCACTTTGGGAGACCAAGGCAGGTGGATCACCTGAGGTCAGGAGTTCAAAACCAGCCTGGCCAACATGGCGAAACCCTGTCTCTACTAAAAATACAAAAATTAACCGGGCATGGTGGGGCACACCTGTAATCCTAGCTACTCAGGAGGCTGAGGCACGAGAATCACTTGAACCCAAGAGGCAGAGGTTGCAATGAGCTGAGATCACATCACTGCACCCTAGCCTGGTCTACAGAGTGAAAATCTGTCTCAAAAGAAAAAAAAGAGAGAGAGAGAGAAAATTCCAAAGTTGATTTCCCTGTTTATTTTTGCCTGCCCCAGTCTCTACAGTCATTGCTGAGACCAAAGAAGTCTTATCTTCATTGCATTTCCTTGGAACCACAGTGACATTCAGTGGCCACAGGAGGTTGAAAAGAAGTGTCAGAGAAAGCACTTGTCTTTATGCTGCAAGATGGAGTAAGGTGACTTTCCTAGCAATTTTCTCATTTGAACTGCCATGATCTGACCAGCTCCTGTTGTTACTGATGAAAATTTAGCATAGGGCTAATAAGCTACAGGCTGGACCCAGCAAAAGACAACTGCCTAACACAGACTATTTGTCTTGACTCAGTTGCCTTTATAGACAAAAGAATAAACCCAAAAAAACACTTTAATAGTAATTTTTCATCTTGCTTCCTATATAATGCTTTCTTAATACAAAAGAATTGGGAATAAAAATCTGAAAAACACAAAATGCTAAAATCATCCAACTCCACCATCCAGAAATAACCCTCATTAATATGTTTATTTCCTTCCTGTCTCTCTCTGAATAATAAACTGTTTATTACTCAACACACAATGATTTGGTGCCTGCTTTTTGCACTTAGTGATATACCATGAACAGTTTCTTATGTTATTCTTTTATATCATTATTTTAAACAGTCAAATAGTATCCCAACATATGGATGAACTGTAATTCACTTATGGATATATCATAATTAGTTAACCAAGTCCATATTAAGAAATTCAGATGGTTTTTAAATTTTCAACACTATAAAATATTATAGGAGTTTATATATATAGATATATATGTATATGTATGTGTGTGTGTGTGTGTGTGTGTGTATTCATTCCATTAGTTCTGTCCCTCTAGAGAACCCTGACTAACACACTAATGAAGTCCACAGCTCCTATTAAGAGGCATTTTCCAGATAGCTATGCTCCTCATATTCTGTTAACCACTCATATTAGGTTGCTGCAAAAGTAATTGCGGTTTTTGTCATTAAAAATAATGGCTTTTAATGATAAAAGTAGCTTCCTCTACTTGCCTATTTGGACATAAGATGCAATAACTTCTCCACTGCTGCTAGCCCTAAAGTCCTTGTACTATTCTTTGCTGATTTCTCTAAACATTCCCATACCTTTATTAAACTCTTCTCAGCCTACTCAGATTTTGCCAACTATTTCTAGCTGGAATCTTTATTGATACATACACATTTAGATGGACATTATGTCTTTAAAGATGTGGGCTTGCACTGTGGCCCTGCTAGAGATAATGATTCTAAACCCAGGTACAACAATGTCTTCCCCCTCTCTCCCTTAAATGAACTAACAGTGTTATCTCAAATCCCAAAGTATATCAAAGTCTTCTAAAAAAGAAACTAAAAATAAAAACAAAATCAAGAAGCAAGTATGAAAGAGTTTTCGAAAAGTGTTAAGCAGAGTCCAAAAATTTTTCATCAGAAAAAATACACAGTATTGCAGAGTTAACAAAAAGCAATATTTTTTAGTCAATCCCTACTATCTCAAAAAACACAAGGGTAAAGATCTGTTAAACTTGCTGTACCCAGGAGATCTTACACCTAACTGAGATAGTCACAGATGATCACAACATAGTCATTCCTAACCCTATTTCTCCCCTACCCACTCTACTGCTGCAGAAAATAAAAGACCTTGGCCAGTTCCTATTTTAGAACTGCAGATGGATAAAGAACAGACACAAAATGAAAAATGTATTTTTTCAGAATTAGCATCATCATGAGGTTTCACTGTACTTTCAAATTCAGGTGATACCAGGTGGCAGGTCCAGTACAAGGGGGATCTTGAGAACCTTCACTGACAAATATGGGAGGGCAATATCTTGGTTTCAACTGGACTTTGGTTTGAATGTGTCCCCTAAAGTTCATATGTTAGAAACTTAATCCTCAATATAACAGTGTTGGGAGGTGGGGCCTAATAAGTGGGTAGAGCCCTCATGGATGGATTACTGTCAATATCAGAGGAATGGGTTAGTTATTGCAAGAGTGGGCTTATTATAAAAGAAAGTTCAGCCCCCTCTTACTCTCTTGCCCTTCTGACTTCCACCATGGGATGATGTAGCATGAAGGCCCTCACCAGATGCAGACCCTTAATCTTGGACTTTCCAGCCTTTAGAACTGGGAGAAATATTTTTTTTATTTATAAATTACCTAGTTTGTGATATTCTGATAGAGTTACACTAAACAGACTAAGTAAGACAGGATGTGATAACAAAATATCATAGACTGAATGGCTCAAACAACAAACATTTATTTCTCACACTCTGGAAGATAGAGGGTCCAAGATCAAGGCACTGGCAGACCCAGTGTCTGGTAAAGGCCTACTTCCTACTTTGCAGATGGCTGTCTTTTCATTATATCCTCACATAGTGAAAAGAGAGTTAGCTAGCTCTTCTTAAAGGACTCTTTTTAAAAGGGCACAAATCTTATTTGTGAGGGCTCCACCCTCATGACCTAATCATCTCCCAAAGGTTCCACCTCCAAATACTATCACATTGGGATTAGATTTTCAACAGATGAGTTTGGGGGGACAAACATTCAGTCCATTGCAGACAGTGTTATAGATACTGTGGATTGGTTCACTCATCCCTCATTCCCATTTCCTTCTAGTGCACCTTCTGTGCTGCAAAGACTAGAAAAGTGAAAATTGCATTTCACAGACTCTTTCAAAGCTAAAATTCTCAATGTAAAATTGCTTCTATTAATTAGGTACATTTTTGTGAGATTTGGAAAGCAGAAATAATGTCAAGGCCACTTCCTTTCCCCTTTTGGACTCTCTTATCCTGGCAATTGAGGTCATGTAGACATGGGAATGTTCTGCATCTGTGTGCCAGCAACTAGTCTCCAGCTTCCTGGGTGTCAGCTGTGGTGCTATATTCTTGAATTCAAGCATTCCAGTGGTGGTCTCAGAGGTAGGAGCCAATTGGTGGATCAGTTCTATAAGATTCTAGGAGCTATTTCTTCAGGTTCAGCCTAGAGCCTACTTTTCCAATCCTCCCAAACAGTTTTAAAAATATCTAATGTCCTTATTAAATTCCTTTCTACTTAAAATACTTAAAGTAATCTCTGTTTCTTGCACTGAATCCTGACAGATACAGGCAGGAAAATTCAGGGTCTACAATATTTTACTACTTCCCCTCAAGATCTGAGTCTGGGAAAATATGGCTTATAGACAGGGGCCTTTTAGATAACAGTTGGTTAACAGACAGGAAAAATTTTTTATCCATCATCAGACTAAGTCACAGATACCGGCATTCTTCCCTTGGTTGATGCCAATACTAAATGTAAATACATGGGTAGTAAAAGGAGCAGAGAGGAAGAGAGCTGTGAAGGTAGCACTAAGTGCGTACTATGTGTTAGATACTGACCTAAACATTTTCACACATACTCATTTAATTCTTTTTTTTTTTTTTTTTTTTTTTTTGAGACGGAGTCTCGCTCTGTCGCCCAGGCTGGAGTGCAGTGGCCGGATCTCAGCTCACTGCAAGCTCCGCCTCCCGGGTTTACGCCATTCTCCTGCCTCAGCCTCCCGAGTAGCTGGGACTACAGGCGCCCGCCACCTCGCCTGGCTAGTTTTTTGTATTTTTTAGTAGAGACGGGGTTTCACCGTGTTAGCCAGGATGGTCTCGATCTCCTGACCTCGTGATCCGCCCGTCTCGGCCTCCCAAAGTGCTGGGATTACAGGCTTGAGCCACCGCGCCCGGCCTCATTTAATTCTTAACAGTTCTGGAAGTTAAATACAGTTATCCCCAATTAATCCAACCCTTCACATACACATTTCTGGGTTTAGTGTGTTCATTACCCTTGGGTTTATTTCTCTGTTAAAATAAAACACCTAGCTGGGCACAGTGTCTCATGCCTATAATTCCAGCACTTTGGGAGGCCGAGGTGGGTGGATCATCTGAGGTCAGGAGTTCGAGACTAGCCTGGTCAATCAACATGGTGAGACTCCATCTGTGCTAAAAATCAAAAAGTTAGCCTGCTGTGGTGGCACCCACCTGTAATTCCAGCTACTCAGGAGGCTGAGACAGGAAAATCACTTGAACCCAGGAGGTAGAAATTGCAGTGAGCCCAGATCATGCCGCTGCACTCCAGTCTGGGTGACAAAGCAAGACTCCTTCTCATAAATAAATAAATAAAACAAAATAAAATAAAAATAATTTTTTAAAAATACCTTACCTGGCTTGGGGATTCAGATGGTGGGTGGGTCTAGATTCTAAGCCACTCTGTGAGGACCTCAGTTGTAGAAGGTTGCAACTTTCTATCAGGTGCTCTGCAGGTAACATAACTTGGTTTCAGTCTTTGTGTCTACTTCTTTCTGCCTTGCTAACAACTTACAAATTTCCTTTGTGTCATGAGTCAAATGTCCTGGGGAAATAAACTATACTTGTTCATCTTAAGGCTGGGTCAGCAGACAAGAGTCAGCTGCCAGCATTTACATGGGCAACATCCCTCAAAGACAGGCACCTATCCCTAGTGCAATTAGCTGTGACTGAGAGGAAAAGTTCCAGATCCTGGTGGCTACTCAGTAGGAGGATGGATAGGGAAGACTAGATTTTGGCATCTCTTGAAAAATCAGACTATTTGGAAACAATGACCCTACATTTCCACAGGCAACAGGGGTAAGGAACCCCCTTACTATTGTAATTTGAAGCTTATCGCTTATTTATGTTAATTACCTGACTTTTTTTAGAGATTTGAGTTTGAGAACTCCTAAATTCCTTCCAGCTTTAATCTTCAAGATTCTGTATTCTTCTGGATTCCTTTACACTGAAAGCATTGTAGATTGACATGTGCCTCATTGAACAAATAATTTGGAAATGAGCCAGAAATGCACTTTATTTATCCACCAATTTTATTTTCTAAGTAAGAACTCTACACTTCCATACTATAAAGTCATTTATTCTCCTCTACTAGAATTGCTATAATTCTCAGTATGCCATGTATTATCATCATCCTGTCAAAATGAAAATCTCACAGAGAGCCTGTGAAGGTCTTATCAAATCAAGTGGAAGTGAGTAAAGACAGTAGAAAAAAATAGAACAATTATATATACACTATTAAATAATGCAAAGGATGAGGATTCAACTAGTCTCAGATTTTTAGAAGCAAGGTTTGCAATTAGATATTTTGTTGACTCAATAGCAAATTATTAATTCATTAAATGATTAAACCATTTATCAAAACTGTGAATGACAAAGCAATCAGAGACTGGGATAATCAGACTCCAAGTCTGTTCTTTGTGTAAAATTCAAATGCACCCAGCACAATACAATTTTGTACTTAATGCCATTCATCTAATCAGCATATTTCTGCTCCAATGTGAGATCTTTGTTTGAACATGATATGCGACAGATATGGAAGCCACAAAAATTTCATTTATATAATCATAACAAGCACGTTATCATGGTTGTCAAAATTAATTAAACCTAATTCGCTCTGTTTTCTAAACTTAAAATTGACACAAAACATTTTCGTGAAAGGAAAAAAGGCTAAAGAATCACAGAAATAAGTATAAAAGTTAATCTTTTTAAATGCCTACTTCTTCTTTAGGTTAGAGAGCTAACTAATATTATGACAGATTAGATCCCCCAAACATTTTAAAAGATCAATTGAATATGAACATTCACTCTGTGAACATCTTAACCTTTGGCTTCTTTTAAGTAATAATGAGTCCCCCTAGTGCAATTACAATAAAAGTCAACTTGTGAAACTTCCATTAACACACCACTTCTCAGGAAAACATGCTTTTCTAAGACAAGGGACACCTTTATTTCAGATTACACGGTCATCTTGATCATCCTCCAGTTAGAGCAAGAGTTCTACCTACAAAAGTGCTTCTCAAACTATAGTGTAGATCAGAAACATTTGGAGAGCCCATTAAACATGCAGATTATGGGGCTTCACCTTGATCTTGATTCAAAAGGTCTCAGCAAGGTCTGAAAAACCTGCATTTTTAACAACTATCCTACGTAGTTCTGCTGTAGCTGATCCAAGGACTATACCTTGAGAAACACTGACCTACACGATATTTTCTTTCTCCCTTTGCATTATGTTGTTTTGAATCATTGCATTATCAATCTTTCCAGTATCTCTTTTGAGTGCTTTTTGCACACCCTAATGACCTCCACTAATTCCCTGGATCTCATCACATCTCATTAGCCTGAACAGGAAGAAGTTACAATTTCTACGTTTTCTTTGCCCAGATTCATCCCTTTCAGGCCTTCACACATGTGCCTCTCTTTTGAAAGCAACAATTAGCTGTATCCTTCTGGAAAGCTTCCAGTCTTCCCTAAGCCAATCAGATTCCCAAGGTTTCAGAGCAGGAGTTCTTCAAGTAAATACATAGGTGCTGCTTCTTTCACTCAGATCTCCCTGCTACCTAGGAGAGCTCCTCTATGACTTTGGTGCTCTCAATACTACTCCACAGAGTGGACCATATAAAACAAAGGAGAAAGAGTTCAGTCCTGTCTGTTTAAAGTATTATTAGCAGCTGAAGAAAAAAAAAAGTTGCCAGTAAAGAGCTAGAATTGTCTTTTCTTGAAAATTCACAATTGTTTATTGACATGAATTAGCCAAGTTATCACTGAGCCCTCATACTACAGCGATAATATAGATATTAAACTACCACCTGGGAACCCACTTTGGGAGGTTTTCATATAACCAATGCCTGAGCCCTGGCATAGACTAGGATTTCTCAGCTTTGGCACCATTAACATTTTAGGCTGGGTAATATTTGTTGTGAAGGGATGTCCTGTCCATTGTAGGATATTTAGAAGCATCACTGGACTCTACCTACCATATGCCAGTATCACAACATTCCTCTCTCAGTTGTTACAACCAAAAATATTTCTAGACATTGCCAAATGTTCCCTGGAGGAGGAGGAACAAAATTGCCCTCATTTGAGAGCCATGGTCCTACACCAATCAGATCAGAATTTCAAGGGGTGAAGCCTGATATTCTTTAAAAGCCCCCCTGATAATTCCAATGTACAGCCAGGGTTTAGAGCCACTGCCTTATGCAGATATCTGAGCCTCAGTTTTCTCATCCATAAAATGAGTATGATGAGGATATCTACTTCACAGTTGTTCTAAAGATCAAATGAGATAATATGTGGTGGAAATGTTTTATGCATCATTAAATAAATGTAATATTTCTCTCATCTATTGTGAAACTCTAATCCAGGTGTTGTCAGACTAAGCCTGGATGCCAAATCCTTTTTATTATCTGCTTTTATATAACTTGTGAACTTGTGGTTTGTATTTTTTTTTTTTTTTTTTTTTTTTTTTTTTTTTTTTTTTTTTACTTGTTTTCGCTCTGTCTCCCAGGCTGGAGTGCAGTGGCGTCATCTCTCATCTCGGCTCACTGCAAGCTCCACCTCCCGGGTTCACGCCATTCTCCTGCCTCAGCCTCCCGAGTAGCTGGGACCACAGGCGCCCGACACCACATCCGGCTAATTTTTTGTATTTTCGGTAGAGACGGGGTTTCACTGTGTTAGCCAGGATGGTCTCAATCTCCTGACCTCGTGATCCGCCTGCCTTGGTCTCCCAAAGTGCTGGGATTACAGGCGTGAGCCACCGCGCCCAGCAGTTTGTACATTTTTTAATAGCTGGCCAAAAATCAAAGTAAGAACATTTTTCAACTCATGACAATTATATGAATTTCAAATTTCTGTATCCATAAATAAAGTTTTATTGAAACACAGGTATACCCATTAATTTATAGATTGTCTATGGATGCTTTTACATTTTAAGTTCAGTAGTTATGGCAGAGATTTCATAGCTCACAAAGCCTAAAATTTTTACTATCTAGCCCTTTACATTGAAAGTTTTCCCCATTCCCTAATCACAATTTAAAATATTCAAGCTAGTTTCTTTTCCTGGCTCTCAAGTCCCTTTCAAATCTGCTTGGGAGGGCTGCCCTGCTCTCCCCAGAAAAGCTTCAATTATGTAAGCAATAAATCTTTTCATACTCTCTTGGTATGTGTGTGGCATCATCAGTCCTGACATCCAAACCAATTTTCAGGTGGGCATCCATTCTTTTTCTTCAGGATGGTCACAACACAGGCAGAGGGAGATTTGAACAGAAGGCAACATAATGGCTAAAGCAAGATGCTATGCTGCTGACTTTGAAGATGGAGGGATTATGAGCCAAGGAATGTAAGAAATTCAGCTTCAGAAGCTGGAAAAGGCAAGGAAACAGATTCTCCCCTAGAGTCTCTGGAAACAGTGTGCCCTGCTGATAGCTTGATTTCTGCCCAGTAAAATTCATTTCAGACTTCTGACCTATAGAACTAAAGAAGAATAAATGCCTGTTGTTTCAAGCAACCAAATTTGTGGTAGTTTGTAACAGCAGCCCTAGGAAACTAATACAGTGTGTAAGACTACTGGTGCCTTAGTACAAATTGAAGCAGTGCCACAAAATAGTACTAGTAGGCATTGTGTTTGTTACCACCATATGCTGTTTTATTAAAAACCTCAGTTGCACTTGTCTTATATGGAGCAGTGAAAAGTATTGATGTTATAAAATATTGACCCTTGGGAATACAGTTTTTAAATATTTTGTATGACAAATGGAAAATATGCATAAAGCACTTCTGCTACATCTTGAAGTATAATCACTCCCTCAAAGACAAACACTTGTGCAATTTAAAAGCAACTCTTCGTGAAACACCATTTGTAGTTAAAAGAATTACTGACAGACAAACTTTGGTTATTCAGACTTGGGTTTGGGGCAGATGTTTCTCTAAAATTAACAAAGTGAGGCTGTCACTTCAAGGAAAACAACTGACAGCATTATTTGTCAATTACAAATTCAAGTTTTTGTGTAAAAATTAGAGTTTTAGAAAACTTGTAGTAGACACTACTTAGTCCAGAGTCTGATAACTAGGCTTGTTCTCTCCTTTTGAATCAGAGGCCACTGCTGCAAACATGCTCTACCAGATCCTCAATCAAGCCAAGAAGTATCTGAGCATGATTCTCCGCTTTGAGTTTATTGGAGATGGAGGTACTAGAGCAGCACTGTATGTCTTGCATCCAGCATTGTTCAATCCAGATGTTACTTGGAATGGAAAGAATAACCCAGAGCCCTGGAACAAACTGGGTCCCAATGATCAATACAAGTTCTACTCAGTTAATGTGGATTACAGCAAACCAGAGAAAGAAGGTCTTGTAAAACTGCTTTAGAATGAAGGTCCTCCAGAAGCCATCTCCAATTTTCCACTTAACTAGGAAATTTTTATCCTCCAAATGCATGAAATCATGTTGATGTGTTATGTAGGAGGTTACTCTCATTAATAAATATTTGAAACTTATAAAAAAAGGAAAGAAAACTTGTGTCTGCACTCAAAAAAAAAAAAAAGAAAACTTGTGTCTGCAACCATAAGCTGCACAGCTTTCTGAAACATAAATACTTTCCTGATAAGATCAATAGTGATAGTAACAAATGTGATATTTTTAATATTGTATCATGAAATATGTCAATATTTGGAAAGGTCTGCATAAATCAGTGAAGCAATGTTTTTAAAATAATCAATGCATGATGCTACAAAATCATGCATAGGTAAAAATTCCATTCCAGGTGAGGATAGGCAAATGGATTTTTCATGTATAAAAACACAAGCAGTTCATTGATACAGTTCAGTTTGCATTTTGGAACTAATCTCGAAGAAACTTCCGAATGTCCAATTTTAGTAAAATATCAAAAACCATCCACAGTTATCTGCATAGACTACTTTAAAACTCCTGTCTTTTCCAACTACATATATGTGTGAGATAGGACTTTCTATATTTCACCCAGAACAATATATCACAGAAGAGTGAATGCAGAAACAGATAAGAGAATCCAGCTCTTTTCTATTAAGACAGAAATCAAAGAGATTTGCAAAAAATAAAAGCCCATGTTACTTTTCTCACTAAATGTTTTTGTTTTGAAAAACATAGTTATTTTCATAAAATAATTTGTACTAACATGTAATTGATGTATTATCACTTTTAAATGAATACATAATTAAATATTTTTAATTTCCATTTTAATTTCTAATACAGTAAATAATAATATATTTTACTCAGATAAACAAAGGTTCTTTGGGGTCCTCAATAATTTTTAAGAGTAAAATTAAACAGTTGGAGAACTACTACTCTAGAAAAACTCAGACCCGGGCACAGTGGCTCACACCTGTAATCCCAACAATTTGGGAGGCCAAGGCTGGCAGATCACTTAAAGTCAGGAGTTCGAGACCAGCCTGGCCAACATGACAATACCCCATCTCTACTAAAAATACAAAAATTAGCCAGGCATGATGTCACCCACTTGTAATCCCAGCTACTCAGGAGGCTGAGGCAGTAGGATCACTTGTGCTCAGGAGGCAGAGGTTGCAGTGAGCCAAGATCATGCGCTACTGCACTCCAGCCTGGGTGACAGAGTGAGATTCTGTCTCAAACAAAAAAAAAAAAAAAGAAAGAAAAACTCATATGCTCAGGAAAACATGTTTGTGGCAGCTTTGTTTGAAACAATGAAAAGATGAAAACAATGTAAATATTCAAGAAGAGGAGAATGAATAGGTAAAATGTATGTATTCATAAAAGGTAATAATATGTACTATTGAAAGAAGACTTACAAGTATTAACATGGGTGAATCTGACAAACATAATGGTGAGGAAGTTGTCAAATTCTCTGTAAAGAATGATAGATTTATATACGTTTTTAAACTTTTATATAAAGTCAAAAGATACTCATTAATGATACCAGATTTTTGTCTATGTATATATATATGTAGTAAAATTAAATACATGAAAATGAATGAGAAGAATGTCCACCAACTTCAGGATATGGTTCTTCTGAGAATGAAGAGAATGATTAGGAAGAAGTACAAATTAGACTTGACCTCTATCTATATTTTATTTATTTAATAAATAAAATGATTCAAAGCAAGTATCATAAATTATTAACATATGTGAATTCAGGATGATAGGTACATGGAACTCTCTTTTATTAAATTCTCTTCCATGTATGTTTTGACAGTGCTGCCCTCTCTCAGTTCATATATCACAGTCATGAGGTCTCCAGAGAGAAGAGTGAGAATTCCACAAAACAGAGTGGGTTTCAGTGGCAGTCTCACCTTTTCACTATCTTTCAGAAGATTGCCATGAATTGTTGTTTATCTGCAACTCATAAGAGGATTTTGAATTATACTATCTAGTTTTAAATAAAACTGTCCTTAAAACGTGGATAAAGAGCTTGAATAGATTCTTGCAAAGAAACTAATTGAAAATAATTATGCAAATGGAAAGCTGGATAAAGAGCCAAGACACATCAGTATGCTGTCTTTAAGAGACCCATCTCACATGTAAAGACACACATGGGCTCAAAATAAAGGGATAGAGGAAAATTTCCCAAGCAAATGGAAAACAGAAATAAGCAGGAGTTGCAATCCTAGTTTCTGACAAAATAGAATTTAAATCAACAAAGATCAAAAAAGACAAAGAAGGCCAGGCACGCGACTCACGTCTGTAATCCCAGCACTTTGGGAGGCCAAGGCAGGTGGATCACCTGAGGTCGGGAGTTCAAGACCAGCCTGACCAACAAGGAGAAACCCCGTCTCTACTAAAAATACAAAATTAGCCAGGTGTGGTGGCACATGCCTATAATCCCCATTACTTGGGAGGCTGAGGCAGGATAATCACTTGAACCCGGGAGGCGGAGGTTGCAGTAAGCTGAGATCATGCCATTGTACTCCAGCCTGGGCAACAAGAGTGAAACTCCATCTCAAAAAAAAAAAAAAAAAAAAGACAAAGAAGGGTATTACATAATGGTAAAGGGTTCAATTCAACAAGAAGAGGTAACTGTCATAAACATAAATTCACCCAATCCAGGAGCACTCAGACTCATAAAGCAAGTTCTTAGAGACCTACAAAGAGACTTAGACTCCCACACAGTCATAGTGGGAGACTTCACACCCCACTGTCAATATTAGACACATCATCAAGACAGAAAATTAACATAAAGATATTCAGGACCTGATCTCAGCTCTGGATCAAGTAGGTCTGATAGATATCTACAGAACTCTCCACCCAAAATGACAAAATATACATTCTTCTCATCACCACATGGAACTTACTCTGAAACTGATCATATAATTGAAAGTAAAACATTACTCAGCAAATGTAAAAAAAAAAAAAAAAAACTGAAATCATAAGAAACAGTCTTTCAGACCACACCACAATCAAATTAGAAGTCAAGATTAAGAAATTCACTAAAAATCACACAACTACATGGAAATTGAATTACTTGCTCTTGAATGACTCTTTGGTAAGTAATGAAATTAAGACAGAAATCAAGAAGTTATTTGAAACTAATGAGAACAAAAAGACAATGTACCAGAATCTCTGGGAAACAACTAATTCAATATTAAGAGGGAAATTTACAGCACTAAATGCTCACATCAAAAATCTAGACAGATTTCAAGTTAAGAACTTAACATCTCAACTAAAAGAGCTAGAGAACCAAGAGCAACAAACCCCAAACGTAGCAGAGACAAAAAATAACCAAGATCAGAGCAGAACTACAGAAGACAGAGACATGAAAAACCCTTCAAAAAGTCAACACATCAAGGAGCTTTTTTTTTTTTTGAAAAAATTAACCCACTCGCTTGGGGGGTGGCATGGGGTCTGGGATGGGCACGCTGCTCATCAGTAAGATCCACAAGGAGTTCCCAGACCACATTATGAACACCTTCAGCGTGGTGCTCTCATCCAAAGTGTCAGACACGGTGGTGGAGCCCTACAATGCCACGCTGTCCGTGCACCAGCTGGTGGAGAATATCGATGAGATCTACTGCATCGACAATGAGGCACTCTATGACATCTGCTTCTGCACCCTCAAGCTGACCACCCCCACCTACAAGGACCTCAACCACCTAGTGTCGGCCACCATGAGCGGAGTCACCACCTGCCTGTGCTTCCCAGGCCAGCTGAACACCAGCCTGCACAAGCTGGCCATCAACATGGTCCCCTTTCCTCACCTGCACTTTTTCATGCCCGGCTTCATGCCCCTGACCAGCCGGGGCAGCCAGCAGTACTGGGCCCTGATGGTGCCTGAGCTCACCCAGCAGATGTTGGACACCAAGAACATGATGGCCACGTGCAACCCGCACCACAACTACTACCTGACTGTGGCTGCCGTGTTCCGGGGCCGCGTGTCCATGAAGGTGGACAAGCAGATGCTGAGCGTGCAGAGCAAGAACAGCAGCAACTTCGTGGAGTGGATCCCCAACAACTTGAAGACAGCCATGTGCAACATCCCGCCCCATGGCCTGAAGATGGCCGCGACCTTCATTGGCAGTAGCATGGCCTTCCAGGAGCTGTTCAAGCACATCTCTGAGCAGTTCAAAGCCATGTTCTGGCGCAAGGCGTTCCTGCACTGGTACACGGGCGAGGGCATGAATGAGATGGAGTTCACCGAGGGTGAGAGCAACATGAATGACCTGGTATCTGAGTACCAGCAGTACCAGGACACCACAGCCGAGGAGGGCAAGTTCAAGGAGAGGGCCGAGGAGGAGATGGCCTAGGTTGCTCCCATCGCTTCCCATCTGTCCCCTCGAGGCTTCTGACCTTTGATCCCCTAGGACCCTCCATCTCTGACCCCTAGAGCCCTGCTTTCCCTCCAAGCCTGACTCACCCCGACCCTAAGACTTTGCCCTGCCCCCTAACAATACCTTTGGAGCTGGCTTTACCTCTGGCTACTTCATCTCCGACCCTGACTCCCCTTTGACCCTTGAGCCCTAATTTATCTTTGACTCCCTTGAGCTCTTCCAACCTTGACATTCCCAGGAGGAGCCCCGATTCACCCCTTCTGACTCTGGAAACTGCTCCTTTAACTTTATGGGCCCTCCTTCACCCCGACCTCTGCTTCACCTTTGACCCCTGCCTCCCATGAATCCCATTTTACCTCTAGACCTATAAGTCCTGGTTTATGTTTGACCCCTCCCTCTGAGCTGCCCTTCACCTCTGACCTTGCCTCACCTTTAACTCCCCAACTGAGCCCCAGCTCCTACCTCTGATCCCAACTTCTCTTTCACCCCCTACGAACCCCATTTTACCTCTACACCTGTAAGACCTGGTTTACATTGGACCCCTCCCTCCAAGCTGCAGTTCACTTTTGACCTTGCCTCATCTTTCACCCCCACACAGCCCCAGCTCGTGCCTCTGACTCCAGCTTCTCTCTGGTTCCCACAGACTCCATGCATCCTCCCTGCCTCACTCCCCTCGGTCCCTGCCAACCTTAGCTTATCTGGGAGAGAAACAAGGCCTAGTGCCTGTGAGGAAGAGAGGTTGCCCCTGTCCTCCCTACCCGCTTCACTGCCTCGCCCTAAATAAATAAATTGTTAAAAAAAGAAAAGAAAAGAAAACTTAATAAAATAGATAGACCACTAGCTAGACTAATAAAGAATAAAGAGAAGAATCAAATAAACACAATTAGAAATGATAAGGGGGTTATCACCCTGACCCCACAGAAATATAAACAATCATCAGAGAAAACTATAAACACCTCTATGAACATAAACTAGAAAATCTAGAAGAAATGGATAAATTTCTGCAGAGATACATGCTCCCAAGACTGAACCAGGAAGAAACTGAATCCTTGAATAGACCAATAATGAGTTCTGAAATCGAGGCAGTAATAAATAGCCTACCAACCAAAAAGAAAAAAAAAAAAAAAAAAAGCCCAGGACCAAATAGATTCACAGCTGAATTATAACAGAAGTGCAAAGAAGAGCTGGTACTATTGCTATTGAAAATATTCCAAATGATTGAAAAGGAGGGACTCCTCCATAACTCATTTTATGAGGCCAGCATCATCCTGATATCAAAACCTGTCAGAGATACAATAGAAAAAGAAAATTTCAGGCCAATATCCTTGATTAACATCAATGCAAAAATCCTCAACTAAATACTGGCAAACTGAATACAGTAGCACATCAAAAAGCTTATTCACCATAATCAAGTAGGCTTCATCCCCTAGAAGCAAGGTTGGTCCAACATATGCAAATCAATAAGTGTGATTCATCACATAAACAGAACTAAAGACAAAAAAACCCTGATTATCTCAATAGATGTGGAAAGGCCTTCAATAGAAATCAATATTCCTTCATGTTAAAAACTCTCAATAAATTAGCTACTGGAGGAACAGACATCAAAATGATAAGACCCATCTATGACAAACCCACAGCCAATATCATACTGAATGGGCCAAAACTGGAAGCATTCCTCTTGAGAACTGGCACAAGACAAGGATGCACTCTCCCTCCACTCCTATTCAACATAGTATTGAAAGTTCTGGCCAGGGCAATGAGGCAAGAGAAAGAAATAAAAGGTATTCAAATAGGAAGAGAGGAAATCAAACTATCTTTGTTTGCAGATGACATGATCCTATAGCTGGAAGACCCCATCATCTCAGCCCAAAAGCTTCTTAAACTGATAAACAACTACAGCAAAGTCTCGGGATACAAAATCAATGTGCAAAAAACACTAGTAGTCCCATACACCAACAACAGGCAGGCAGAGACCCAAATCAGGAATGAACTCCCATTCACAATTGCCACAAAAAGAATAAAATACCTAGGAATACAGCTAACTAGGGAGGTGAAAGATCTCTACAAGGAGAATTACAAACCACTGCTCAAGGAATTCAGAGAGGACACAAACAAATGGAAAAACATTTCATGCTCATGGATAGGAAGAATCAATCAATATCACGAAAATGGCCATACTGCCCAAAGTAATTTTTAGGTTCAATGCAATTCCCATGAAGCTACCAGTGACTCTTTGCAGAATTAGAAAAAAGAAAAAACTACTTAAAATTTCATATGGAACCAAGAAGATCCAGTAAAGCCAAGACAGTCCTAAGCAAAAAGAATAAACCTGGAAGCATCACACTACCTGACTTCAAACAATACTACAAGGCTACGGGAACCAAAACACCATGGTAGTGGTACAAAAACAGACACATAGACCAATGGAACAGAATAGAGAACTCAAAAACTAAGACCACACACCTACAACCATCTGATCTTTGACAAACCTGACAAGAACAGGCAGTGAGGAAAGGATTCCCTATTTAACAAATGGTGCTGGGAGAACTGGCTAGCAATATGCAGAAAACTGAAACTGGACCCCTTATTTATACCTTATACAAAAATTAACTCAAGATGGATTAAAGACTTCAACGTAAAACCCAAAACTATAAACACCCTAGAAGAAAAGTATATCATCCATTTTGCAACATACAGAGAATTAATAAATGTAGGCATTGACTATCAACACCTGCTAACATCACAGAGAAAAGAGACTACAAGACATAACACACATTCTGATAGAAGAACAAAATGCCTCCAATAAAGTATTCTTGTTAAACAGAGAGAAAGTGGGACAGAAGGAGAGGAGGGAAGAAGAAGGAAGAAGAGGAGGAGGAACAGTGACAATGGCAACAATGACAAAAGAACATGTTAAATTCATCATACGTGGGAAAATCCAAGCTATGGGAAGCTCTTCAGGACAAATGACCTAGTTTCTGCAACAAATAAATAATTTCAAAAAAGAAAGATAACCTATAAATTAAAATACTTAAACACTATCAATTAATTATAATGCAGACCTTATTTAGATGCTAACTCAAAGAAACTTTTAAAAATTAGGTACTCAAGGATATCCCTGAAGAACATTAACGTGAAAATCCTCAATAAAATGCTGGCAAACCGAATCCAGAAGCACATCAAAAAGCTTATCCACCATGATCAAGTCAGCTTCATCTCAGGGATGCAAGGCTTGTTTCAACATATGCAAATCAATAAATGTAATCCATCACATAAACAGAACCAATGACAAAAACCACATGATTATCTCAATAGGTGCAGAAAAGGCCTTCAATAAAATTCAACATCCTTTCATGCTAAAAACTCTCAATAAACTAGGTATTGATGGAATGTATCTCAAAATAATAATAGCTATTTATGACAAACCACAGCCAATATTATACTGAATGGGAAAAAACTGGAAGCATTCCCTTTGAAAACTGGCACAACAGAAGGATGCCCTCTCTCACCAATCCTATTCAACATCATATTGGAAGTTCTGGCCAGGGCAATCAGTCAAGAGAAAGAATAAAGGGTATTGAAATAGGAAGAGAGGAAGTCAAATTGTCTCTGTTTGCAGATGACATGATTGTATATTTAGAAAACCCCATTGTCTCAGCCCAAAATCTCCTTAAGCTGATAAGCAACCTCAGCAAAGTCTCAAGATACAAAATCAATGTGCAAAAATCACAAGCATTCCCATACACCAATAATAGAGAGCCAAATCACGAGCAAACTCCCATTCACAGTTGCTACAGAGAGAAAAAAATACCTAGCAATACAACTTACAAGGGATGTAAAGGACCTTTTCAAGGAGAACTACAAACTACTGCTCAAGGAAATAAGAGAGGACACAAGCAAATGGAAAAACATTCCATGCTCATGGATAGGAAGAATCAATATCGTGAAAATGGCCATACTGTCCAAAGTAATTTTTAGATTCAATGCTATCCCCATCAAGCTAGCAATGACTTTCTTCACAGAGTTAGAGAAAACTACTTTAAATTTCATAGGAATGGAAAAAGAGCCCATATACCCAAGACAATCTAAGCAAAAAGAACAAAGCTTGAGGCATCATGCTATCTGACTTCAAACTACACTACAAGGCTACAGTAACCAAAACAGCATAGTACTGGTACCAAAACAGATATACAGACCAATGGAACAGAACAGAGGCCTCAAAAATAACACCACACATCTACAACCATCTGATCTTCTACAAACCTGACAAAAACAAGCAATGGGAAAAGGATTCCCTATTTAATAAATGGTGGTGGGAAAACTGGTTAGCCATATGCAGAAAACAGAAACTGGGCCCCTTCCTTACACCTTACACAAAAATTAACTGAAGATGGATTAAAGACTGAAATATAACACCTAAAACCATAAAAATCCTAGAAGAAAAGCTAGGCAATACCATTCAGGACATAGGCATGGGCAAAGACTTCATGACTAAAACACCAAAAGCAATTGGAACAAAAGCCAAAATTGACAAATCACATCTAATTAAACAAAAGAGCTTCTGCACAGCAAAAGCATCATCAGAGTGAACAGGCAACCTACAGAATGGGAGAAAAATTTTGCAATCTATCCATCTGACAAAGAGTTAATATCCAGAATCTACAGTGGACTTAAACAAAGTTACAAGAATAAAACAACCCCATCAAAAAGTTGGCAAAGGATATGAACTGACACTTCTCAAAAGAAGACATTTATGCAGTCAACAAACATGAAAAAAATGCTCATCATCACTGATCATTAGAGAAATGAAAATCAAAACCACAATGAGATACCATCTCACGCTAGTTAGAATGGCGATCATTAAAAAGTCAGGAAACAACAGATGCTGGAGAGGATGTGGAGAAATAGGAACAGTTTTACACTGTTGAAAATTAGTTCAACCATTGTGGAAGACAGTATGGCAATTCCTCGTGGATCTAGAACCAGAAATACCATTTGACCCAGCAATACCATTACTAGGTATATACCAAAGGATTATAAATCATTCTACTATAAAGACACATGCACATGTATGTTTATAGAAGCACTGTTCACTATAGAAAAGATGTGGAACCAACCCAAATGCCCATCAATGATAGACTGGATAAAGAAAATGTGTTACATATACACCATGGAATACTAGGCAGCCATTAAAAAGGATGAATTCATGTCTTTTGCAGGTACAAGGATGAAACTGGAAGCCATCATTCTCAGCAAACTAACAGAGGAACAGAAAGCCAAACACTGCATGTTCTCACTCATAAGTGGGAGGTGAACAATGAGAACACATGGACACAGGGATGGGAACATCACACACTGGGGCCTGTTGGGGGTTGGGGAGCAAGGGGAGGGAGAGCATTAGGACAAATACCTAATGCATGCGGGCCTTAAAACCTAGATGATGAGTTGATAGGTGCAGAAAACCACCATGGCACATTTATGCCTATGTAACAAACCTGCAGGTTCTGCACATGCATCCCAGAACTTAAAGTAAAATAAATAAATAAAATAAAAAAGTATACCAACAAAATTCTAAACAATTAAATGCCTAATACAGAAATGCTTAATAAAGTTGGAAGCATAAACTTCTTTCTGGACTATGCGCACTCACCTCACTCAAGGAATAGTATAATGATCCAACCTACCATGTTGGACAAGGGTAGCATGGTAGGTTTCAAGTGACAGCCAAGACTCCACAGGAATCCTTTGGCTTTGGAACAAAGAAAAAATAGACTCCTGCAGTGTTTTGCTGCTTGAGTTCTGCCCCTTCCCATCCGGAGAGAAAAATATAGATCGCAAGTCATGACTGTCTAACATTTGAAAACTTGTGAAACATATTTTTTTAATTTGAGTTTGAAAATCTGATGTGGGCACCAGAGTCATGATGGTAACCAGATTTCCAGGGTAAACAGTTAGTAGATATGATTGAACACCTGTCTTTCAGTTAGAGCCTAGAAGTCTGTTGGTGTCCTGGCTGTGATAAGACTGTATCTGAAAGCCTATAGAAGTTTCAGAAAGGTGAAGTAGAGTAAAAGATTTGCAGGGATTTCTGTCAGTGTTTCTTTTGTTTAAGTAAATTCTGTGGGTTGGGAATCATAAATCTCGTGAGTAAATGGAAGAGAAACCAATGGCCCACAGCAGTATGTCGTGTGTCTGAAGAATGGTGAATATTCTGATTTTTAAAAATCATTAGGATGGGAATTTTTATTTTTCCCTATAGTGAATTTTACATATACATTTGTCTCTGCCTCTGCTTTTGTCACCTGGCTAAAGACAAGTCTCTGTGTGTATTTAAATGAGAAAAGCCTTTACTCCCTCCTTATAGAGGAAAAGAAATTAGCCATGAAGCATAATCTGTTTGTAATTGTAACCCTTTGTCTGCATCTGGCTTTTGAGGAAAACATTTTTGGAGATTAACTTATCATAGGAATCTATCATTTGTGAACACTAGAGATATCCAACCCAAAGAGATCTACCGTCAAGGTTGGAAAAACATAGACTTGAAATAGATTCTGCATTGTTTAGAGAGCAGAGAATTTTGACTTCTATAGCATTTACTTGGCTTGCATAACAATAATATGAATTATTTTATATGTATTTAAAACTTTGAACTGCACATAAAATGGGAATACAATAGCATATAACTAAATATAGAAAATAGAGAAAAAACATTTTTTAAAACTTCACCTATAAACTCCTGCTTGGGCAATCTCTAGCTTGTCAAAGAGTTTATATGATTCTTCTACTGTATTTTCTAATACAGTAGTTTATATGATTCTTCTACTGTATTTTCTAAGAAAATACTTTAGAACACTTCTGCCTACATCCAGAGGGAATTAATAAATTTGATTATGAGGTCTTAAATTTAAGAGATTTTGTTCTGTTTAGCTTCTTGAGACTAACAAGTACTTACATAAACCTGAAAGAAAAGAACTCAAGAATTCCCATACAAAGAAATTGGACTTCTGATGCTTTAAATGTGCTGGCCCTTTAAGAAAAACTTTTTCACACACAGAAACTGCCAATTCAGAAACTGAAAAGCTGAAGTTGTCAAATGGTTGGAGACTAGGTTCCAAAGAAAGAAATGAAAATGAGATATCAAGCTAGCAATTAGTAATCATAAAAAAGCACTATTCAAAACTTCTGTGAAGCATTTTAATATTTTTAAATAAATGTAAAAGAATATATGGTTCCAAGTTCATCTAATATTCCTAATTAAGATGAATCCTCCCACAAATCAGAGTGATTTGATAAATTTGGTTTTAGAAAAAGCTAAACGTCCTCTCCCAGATTTTATGACAGCAAGGAATATAACACAAGTGTAATAGTGCATGAGTGTAACAATTTTTAATTAAAATGAAGAGATACAGAAAAAGTGAAAAAAATTTGTCACCAAAAGAGACATTTATTTTTAAATGTCTTTTTCATTACATAAATGTATTTGTTCTTCATAGCATTTAGATTACAAGGAAATATCCAGGCAATAAAAAGGCGTATGCTGGTAAGACTAATTTTAAAAGCTGTTTATGGGCAATCATGATATCTGCATACAGAGAAATTTAATTTCTTCCTTTTTGATCAGTATGTTTTATTTCCATTTCTTGCCTTATTGCACTACCGAGACCTTCCAGCCTTATGTTGAATAAGAGCAGTGAGAGCAGACATTCTTGCTTTATTCCCAATCTTGGCTGCAAAGTATTCAGTCTTTTGCTGCTAAGTATTAAGTTAGCTATAGGTTTTTTGTAGGTGCTCTTCAGCAAGTTGAGGAATTGCTCCTCAAATCCCTTTTATTATTTGTTGAGCATTTTTATTACAAATGAGGGTTGAATGTTGAAAAATGCTTCCTCTGCATCAACTGATGTCATCGTGATAGTTATTCTATTTAGCTTGTTAATTTGGATAATTGCACTATCGATTTTGAAATATTAAAACAGGGGGGCGGAGCAAGATGGCCGAATAGGAACAGCTCCAGTCTCCAACTCCCAGCGCGAGCAACACAGAAGACCGGTGATTTCTGCATTTTCAACTGAGGCAAACAGGGTCTGGAGTGGACCTCAAGCAATCTCCAACAGACCTACAGCTGAAGGTCCTGACTATTAGAAGGAAAACTATCAAACAGGAAGAACACCTATACCAAAACCCCATCAGTACGTCACCATCATCAAAGACCAGAGGCAGATAAAACCACAAAGATGGGGAAGAAGCAGGGCAGAAAACCTGGAAATTCAAAAAATAAGAGCACATCCCCCCTGCAAAGGAGCACAGCCCATCGCCAGCAACGGATCAAAGCTGGTCAGAGAATGACTTTGACGAAATGAGAGAAGAAGGCTTCAGTCCATCAAACTTCTCAGAGCTAAAGGAGGAATTACGTACCCAGCGCAAAGAAACTAAAAATCTTGAAAAAAGAGGGGAAGAATTGACAGCTAGACTAATTAATGCAGAGAAGGTCATAAACGAAATGACAGAGATGAAAACCATGACACGAGAAATATGTGACAAATGCACAAGCTTCAGTAACCGACTTGATCAACTGGAAGAAAGAGTATCAGCGATGGAGGATCAAATGAATGAAATGAAACGAGAAGAGAAACCAAAAGAAAAAAGAAGAAAAAGAAATGAACAAAGCCTGCAAGAAGTATGGGATTATGTAAAAAGACCAAATCTACGTCTGATTGGGGTGCCTGAAAGTGAGGGGGAGAATGGAAACAAGTTGGAAAACACTCTTCAGGATATCATCCAGGAGAACTTCCCCAACCTAGTAGGGCAGGCCAACATTCAAATTCAGGAAATACAGAGAACGCCACAAAGATACTCCTCCAGAAGAGCAACTCCAAGACACATAATTGCCAGATTCACCAAAGTTGAAATGAAGGAAAAAATCTTAAGGGCAGCCAGAGAGAAAGGTCGGGTTACCCACAAAGGGAAGCCCATCAGACTGACAGCAGATCTCTCAGGAGAAACTCTCCAAGCCAGAAGAGAGTGGGGACCAATATTCAACGTTCTTAAAGAAAAGAATTTTAAACCCAGAATTTCATATCCTGCCAAACTAAGTTTCATCAGTGAAGGAGAAATAAAATCCTTTTCACATAAGCAAATGCTTAGAGATTTTGTCACCACCAGGCCTGCCTTACAAGAGACCCTGAAGGAAGCCCTAAACATGGAAAGGAACAACCGGTACCAGCCATTGCAAAAACATGCCAAAATGTAAAGACCATCGAGGCTAGGAAGAAACTGCATCAACTAATGAGCAAAATAACCAGTTAATATCATAATGGCAGGATCAAGTTCACACATAACAATATTAACCTTAAATGTAAATGGACTAAATGCTCCAATTAAAACACACAGACTGGCAAACTGGATAAAGAGTCAAGACCCATCAGTCTGCTGTATTCAGGAGACCCATCTCACATGCAGAGACATACATAGGCTCAAAATAAAGGGATGGAGGAAGATCTACCAAGCAAATGGAGAACAAAAAAAAGCAGGGGTTGCAATCCTAGTCTCTGATAAAACAGACTTTAAACCATCAAAGATTAAAAGAGACAAAGAAGGCCATTACATAATGGTAAAGGGATCAATTCAACAGGAAGAGCTAACTATCCTAAATATATATGCACCCAATACAGGAGCACCCAGATTCATAAAGCAAGTCCTTAGAGACTTACAAAGAGACTTAGACTCCCATACAATAATAATGGGAGACTTCAACACTCCACTGTCAACATTAGACAGATCAACGAGACAGAAAGTTAACAAGGATATCCAGGAATTGAACTCATCTCTGCACCAAGCGGACCTAATAGACATCTATAGAACTCTCCACCCCAAATCAACAGAATATACATTCTTCTCAGCACCACATCGCACTTATTCCAAAATTGACCACATGATTGGAAGTAAAGCACTCCTCAGCAAATGTAAAAGAATAGAAATTATAACAAACTGTCTCTCAGACCACAGTGCAATCAAACTAGAACTCAGGACTAAGAAACTCAATCAAAACCGCTCAACTACATGGAAACTGAACAACCTGCTCCTGAATGACTACTGGGTACATAACGAAATGAAAGCAGAAATAAAGATGTTCTTTGAAACCAATGAGAACAAAGATACAACATACCAGAATCTCTGGGACACATTTAAAGCAGTGTGTAGAGGGAAATTTATAGCACTAAATGCCCACAAGAGAAAGCAGGAAAGATCTAAAATTGACACTCTAACATCACAATTAAAAGAACTAGAGAGGCAAGAGCAAACACATTCAAAAGCTAGCAGAAGGCAAGAAATAACTAAGATCAGAGCAGAACTGAAGGAGATAGAGACACAAAAAACCCTCCAAAAAATCAATGAATCCAGGAGTTGGTTTTTTGAAAAGATCAACAAAATTGACAGACCGCTAGCAAGACTAATAAAGAAGAAAACAGAGAGGAATCAAATAGACGCAATAAAAAATGATAAAGGGGATATCACCACTGACCCCACAGAAATACAAACTACCATCAGAGAATACTATAAACACCTCTACGCAAATCAACTAGAAAATCTAGAAGAAATGGATGATTTCCTGGACACTTAAACTCTCCCAAGAATAAACCAGGAAGAAGTTGAATC
Source organism: Piliocolobus tephrosceles (assembly GCF_002776525.5). Lineage (NCBI taxonomy): Eukaryota > Metazoa > Chordata > Mammalia > Primates > Cercopithecidae > Piliocolobus > Piliocolobus tephrosceles. The sequence continues at coordinate 30,922,749 of NC_045445.1, read as the reverse complement.
CCTGAATAGACCAATAGCAGGCTCCGAAATTGAGGCAACAACTAATAGCCTACCCACCATAAAAAGCCCAGGACCAGATGGATTCACAGCTGAATTCTACCAGAGGTACAAGGAGGAGCTGGTACCATTCCTTCTGAAACTATTCCAATCAATAGAAAAAGAGGGAATCCTCCCTAACTCATTTTATGAGGCCAACATCATCCTGATACCAAAGCCTGGCAGAGACACAACAAAAAAAGAGAATTTTAGACCAATATCCCTGATGAACATCGATGCAAAAATCCTCAATAAAATACTGGCAAACCGGATTCAGCAGCACATCAAAAAGCTTATCCACCATGATCAAGTGGGCTTCATCCCTG
>NC_045445.1:30848388-30921987 GCF_002776525.5 Piliocolobus tephrosceles | reverse complement strand
GCAGAAAAGGCTTTTGACAAAATTCAACAGCCCTTCATGCTAAAAACGCTCAATAAATTCGGTACTGATGGAACGTACCTCAAAATAATAAGAGCTATTTATGACAAACCCACAGCTAATATCATACTAAATGGGCAAAAACTGGAAAAATTCCCTTTGAAAACTGGCACAAGACAGGGATGCCCTCTCTCACAACTCCTATTCAACATAGTGTTGGAAGTTCTGGCTAGGGCAATCAGGCAAGAGAAAGAAATAAAGGGTATGCAGTTAGGAAAAGAAGAAGTCAAATTGTCCCTGTTTGCAGATGACATGATTGTATATTTAGAAAACCCCATCGTCTCAGCCCAAAATCTCCTTAAGCTGATAAGCAACTTTAGCAAAGTCTCAGGATACAAAATTAATGTGCAAAAATCACAAGCATGCTTATACACCAGTAACAGACAAGCAGAGAGCCAAATCAGGAATGAACTTCCATTCACAATTGCTTCAAAGAGAATAAAATACCTAGGAATCCAACTTACAAGGGATGTAAAGGACCTCTTCAAGGAGAACTACAAACCACTGCTCAGTGAAATCAAAGAGGACACAAACAAATGGAAGAACATACCATGCTCATGGATAGGAAGAATCAATATCGTGAAAATGGCCATACTGCCCAAGGTTATTTATAGATTCAATGCCATCCCCATCAAGCTACCAATGAGTTTCTTCACCGAATTGGAAAAAACTGCTTTAAAGTTCATATGGAACCAAAAAAGAGCCCGTATTGCCAAGACAATCCTAAGTCAAAAGGACAAAGCCGGAGGCGTCACGCTACCTGACTTCAAACTATACTACAAGGCTACAGTAACCAAAACAGCATGGTACTGGTACCAAAACAGAGATATAGACCAATGGAACAGAACGGAGCCTTCAGAAATAATGCCACACATCTACAACCATCTGATCTTTGACAAACCTGAGAAAAACAAGAAATGGGGAAAGGATTCCCTATTTAATAAATGGTGCTGGGAAAATTGGCTAGCCATAAGTAGAAAGCTGAAACTGGATCCTTTCCTTACTCCTTATACGAAGATTAATTCAAGATGGATTAGAGACTTAAATGTTAGACCTAATACCATAAAAACCCTAGAAGAAAATCTAGGTAGTACCATTCAGGACATAGGCATGGGCAAGGACTTCATGTCTAAAACACCAAAAGCAACGGCAGCAAAAGCCAAAATTGACAAATGGGATCTCATTAACTGGGGCCTATCATGGGGTGGGGGAGGGGGGAGGGATTGCACTGGGGAGTTATACCTGATATAAATGATGAATTGATGGGTGCTGACGAGTTGATGGGTGCAGCACACCAACATGGCACAAGTATACATATGTAACAAACCTGCACGTTATGCACATGTACCCTAGAACTTAAAGTATATTAAAAAAAAAAAGAAATATTAAAACAGCTTTGCATTCCTAGAATAAAATAAACAAAAACTAGTGTTTAAAGCCTTAAATAATGTCATCTGACATTTGGTATATGTGTTTGCATTTTAATATGTATATATTGAAGTCTGTTAAAATTACATGATTGATTTTAAAAGCCTAGTAGGGGACTGGTAACTCAGAAAGAAAAGTGGTCTTTGAATTTATGGTTTGTTCTCAACTGTGAGGGTGCAAAATCTTACTATTTACTTCCTGCATGTTCTACTCAAATGGCAAAATGTGTTTTACTCACCCTACTCAAATACAATCTCTCAAAAAAGGTCTGTTAACTTTCTTGGTTTTGCAATAATTTTGCATACTTTGGATTTAAAACTGCAAACTATTCCAGTTAATTAAACAATTATAATAAAACAACAGAACAATAAGGGCTTCTACAGATATAAAGTAGCCAAAATAATTAATCTTTATGTTACTTTTTCTGTTATTACAAAGTATCATTTTTCTGATTAGTAACACAGATAAAGCTGCAGCATTTTCTTTCTGGGGAAACTGTGTTATTGACTGAAAATTCTCATGATGGAGCACAAATTTAGAGATCCAATGTAATAACATCATGAAGATTTTTTAATACCCATTTTATTGTTGGCACTTCCTACATGACTACTAGGTAGCTCCTCAAAGACCTGCTTCTTCATTTTGTAACCAATTGCAAGAGGGATACTAGAAATAATTAGGTATGTTTGATTTCCTTTAAATTTTTCAGCCATTATAGTTTCAAATATTTTTTCTGCCCCTTATTCTCCCTTCTGGAATATCCGTTACACATATATTGGACTGCTTGATATTCTCTTCATTTTTCTTCAATCTTTTTTCTGTTATTCAAATTGGAGTGTGTGTGTAAAATCAAGCCCACTGATTCTTCTGCCAAGTCCAATGTGTTGTTGAGCCCATCTAGTAAATTTATTTCAGTTATTGTATTTTTCAGCTTTATATTTTCTATTTCTTTGTTATAGTTAACATACTTCTGTTGAGACGTTTCTAATTTATTGATACCACATTTTCCATTAATTCTTTGGGCATATTTATAATAGATGTTTTAAATTCTTCATCTGCTAAATCTGGGCCCACTCAAAGTCAATTTTTATTAACTGCCTTTTCCCAGGTGCCTAGGTCTCACTTTTCTGTTTCCTTCAACGTCTACTAATTTTTGTTTTAAAATTAGACATTATAGACAATGTTATAATAAATCTGGATTCTGATGTATTCTTATGATTACTGGGATCTTGTTCAAGTAGGCAGTTAACATACCTGAATTCAAACTGACTACTTTATGTCCCTTGAGGTATGTAGCAACTGATACATCTGCTCAGTTCTTATGGCCTACCTCTGGCTTTAGCCTAGCCTATCCGCATGGAAGGCACATGTGGTATCTCCTATGTACCTGTATAATTTGACAGTCAGCCAAGAATTTGGGCAGAGATGAAACTCAGTCTCTCTGCAGTTTCCTCGCTTCTAAGGTTTCCCACCTAGCTTACTATTTGTCCTGCCAGCCTTGGGCTCTGTTGTCTGATACTTCAAGCCCGTAGGCTTCAGCTTTCTTCTGCTCCATCTGAGTGCAAATAAGAATATACATTCAGACTTCTTTTTTTTTCTTTTTAAAAAAATGTACTTCTACATATATACCCAAGATAATTAAAAAACAAGTACTCCAATAAATACATGTACACACATGTTCATAGCAACACTACTCACAATAGCCAAAACGAAGGGACCAAATGTCCACCAATGAATACACAGATAAATAAATTGTGGTATATACATACAATGAAATATTATTCAGCCACAATAAAGGAATGAAATACTAATACTTCCTGCAGCATGGACGAACCTCCAAAATATTATGCTAAGTGAAAGAATCCAGACAAAAAGCTCACATATTGTATGAAGCCACTTACATGCAATGTCTGGTATAGACAAATTCATAGAGACAGGATACAGACTGGCAGTTGCCAGGGTCTAGGCAGTAGGGAATAGTGAGGAGAAACTGCTTAATGAATACAGAGTTTTACTTTGGAGTAATGGAAATGTTTTTGAACTACATAGAGGTAGTAGTTTCACAACATTGTGAATGTACAATATGCCACTGATTTGTCAACTGTAAAATGGATTTCATATTGTGTGAACTTCACCTCAATAAATTATTTTTAACTTTTACTTTTTTTTAGTTAAACCAAACAACATACCCAAAAAAGCAAATGAACAGAACTTGCTCCATGGTTGAAGTATAGATTTCTCTCTGTTCCTTATACGTTTTGTGTCAGGCCTCATGAATCCACTCTTGCACATGCATAGTCTAGCCATCAGAAGGATTTAGACAGAACTATTTGGAATTTGAGTCTCACTCTTTCTATGATTATTTTGCTTCTAGAATTTCCCCCTTTAAATTTCAAGCTGATCGTCCAGCCCTGAAAGGTACCTTCAGCCAGTAAGGCTGTTTTTCTACTGCTGCTTCTCTCAGCCATAGCCATAGGGGTCAAGAAATGTCTTCAGACCAGAAAACTACAAACTCACAATTCTTACCCTGTGCAGTTGCAGTTTTCTTTCTTCTGTCTGCTTTTGTAGTCTTTCCAGTGAGTTTAACAAGCTTTTAAAAATGTTTCATAACTGTTACCTACGAAAGGGTTCCTGTGACCACTTCATTCCTCCATAATTACTGGAAGACTCTATATTTTAAAACTATATCAACATTATTATAAGAGCTTCCTCATCATCAAATCCACAATATGAGAAAAGTTTCCAAATAAAAAGAGAAGCTCCAGCTCCACCAGGTACTTTTTATAGGTCAAATATTCTTAATATGAATGTCTCAGCTATTTTATTCCTCAGGATAGATAAAAGCATCATCAAGCTTATATGCAGTGTCAAATAACTGATTTTCTTGGCATTAGCTTTATTGAAATATAATTCACAGACCGTACAATTCACACATTGGAAGTGCACAGTTCAATGGTCCTTAGTGTATTCAGTTTTTCAACCATTACCATAATCAATTTTAGAACATTTTTATCACCGCAAGAAGAAACCATATACCTTTAGCTATGACCCTGTAACTCCCTCATTTCCCCAGACCTAGGCAGCCACTAAACTACTTTCTATCTCTATAGATTTGTCTATTCTTGACATTTCATATAAATTGAATCGTATATGTGGTATTTTGAGAATCTGCTTAGTGTTTTCAAGGTTAGCATAATGTTTCCATAATTTTTTCACTTAGCATAATGTTGTCAAGATTCATGTATGCTGTAGTGCATATCACTACTTCATTCCCTTTTCTGGTCGAATCATATCTCATTGTATGAAAATATTACATTTTATTTATTCAACTGATGAACAACTAGGTTTCTATTTTTTGAATATTAAAAATAATGCTGCTATGAACATTTGTGTACAAGTTTTTGTGTGGATGTGTGTTTTCATCTCTCTTGGGTATATACCTAGAAGTGGGATTCATGGGTCAAATGATAACTCTATATTTAACTATTTGAGAAACAGTCAGATTGTTTTCCAAAGCAGCTGTACCATTTTATGTTCCCATCAGCAGTATATAAGAATTCTCATTTCTCAACATGCTAGACTTTTTTTTTTATTATTTGTCTTTTTTATTCCAGCCATCCTAACAGGTTTGTGAAGTAGTATCTCATTATGATTTTGATTTGCATTTCCCTGATAGCTAATAATGTTGATGTGCTTATTGGACATTTCTATATCTTCTTTAGAGAAATGGCTATTCAGATCCTGTGCCCATTAAAAAATTGGGTTATGTATCTTTTTATTATTGACTTTTAAGTGTTCTTTATATAGATACAAATCCCTTATCAGATATATGATTTGCAAATATTTTCTTCCATTCTATGAGCTGTCTTTTCACTTTTCTGATAGCATCCTATAATGCATGAAAGTTTTTACATTTTCCTTTTCTTTTTCAGACAGGGTCTCACTCTATCACCCAGGCTGGAGGGCAGTGGTGAGATGTGGGCTCACTGCAACCTCTGCCTCCTGGGCTTAAGGGATCCTCCCACCTCAGCCTCTTGAGTAGCTGGGATGCACCACCACACCCAGCTATTTTTTTTTTTTTTTTTGTAGAGACACGGTTTCCCTATGTTGCCCAGGCTGATCTCAAACTTCTGGGCTCACTCGATCCACACGCTTCGGCCTCCCAAAGTGCTGAGATTACAGGCATGAGTCACCAAACCCAGCTAGTTTTTACTTTTGATCAAGTCCAATTTATCTATTTTTTTTTTCCTTTTTTGCTAATGCATGTGGTTCATATCTAAGAAACCATTGACAAATCCAAGGTCACAGACATATTTCTATGTTTTCTTGTAAGAGGTTTACAGTTCTGTTACATTTGGGTTGTTTTTTGTTTTTTTTTTTTTTCTTTTTGTGGAGAACAGGGTCTTGCTATATTGCCCAGGCAGGTCTCAAACTCTCGGGCTCAAGCTATCCTCCTGCCTCTGCCTCCCTAAGAGCTGAGATTACAGGCATGAGCCATCGCACCTGGCCACATTTGGGTCTTTGATCCATTTCAAGTTCATTTTTGTATACAGTGTAAGATAGACATCCAACTTCATTCCTTTGCATGTGGATATCCAGTTGTCCCAGCACCATTTGTTGAAAAGATCATTCCTTCCCCCATTGAATTGTTTTAGCTTCCTTGTTGAAATCAATTGACTATAAATGTGAGGGTTTATTTCTGGATTCTCAATTCTATTCATCTGCGTCTATTCATATGCCAGTACCACACTATCTTGATTATTGTTGCATTGTAGACAGTTTTGAAATCAAAAAGCATAAGCTCTCCAACTTTGTTCTTTTTCAACATTATTTCAGCAATTCTCTGTCCCTTGAATTTCCACATGAATCTTAGGATCAACTTATCAATTTCTACAAAGAAGTCAGCTGGGATTCTGACAAAAATTGAGTTAAACCTACAGGTCAATTGGGGAAGTATTGCTATATTAATACTAGTAAGTCTTCTAATCCAGTAATATAGGATATCCATTTATTTAGATCCTGCATAATTTCTTTCAATAATGTTTAGTAGTCTTAAGAATGTAAGTTTTGTACTTCTTTTGTTAAATGCATTCCTAAGTACTTTAATCTTTTTGATGCTATTGTTAAAGAATTGTTTTCATAATTTCAGGTTTGATTTGCTCATTGCTACTGTATAGAAATATAATTGATTTTTGTATATTAATCCTTTATCCTCTAACCTTGCTGAAGTTGTTTATTAGTTTCAGCAGATTTTTTGTGAACTCCTTAGGATTTTCTATATTAAAAAATCATGCCATCTGCAAATACAGTTTTGCATCTTTCTTTACAATTTGGATGCCTTTTATTTCACTGTCTTGTCTACTTCCATGGCTAGAACTTCAGTACAGTGTTGGCTAGAATTAGTAAGACTGGACAGTCTTATCTTGTTCCTACACTTAGGGAGAAATTTCGCTGGCTTATTACCTTTCTTGTTTGCTCATATCATATGTAAACTGTGGGTTGACTGCAGGCCAACCCAACAAGAGGCCAAGCCAGACCACATAATCAGCTTAAATCTCTACTTGGACGTGGCATATGTCATAACTACTCACATTCTATTAGCCAAAGCATGTCAATCAAGGCCAAAATTAATGAAGCAAGGACCTGTATTGTCCTCTTTTCACAAAAGGCATAGCAGGTCACCAGGCAATGAACAGGGATATATAATACTCTTACAAGAAAAGTAAGAAGTAAATAACTGAACAAATACCATCATGGACCCTGTGAAATCTATGGCTAATCTCCACTACCACTAAGAGTAGTAGAAAATTAACTAAGCAATAAATTCAATTAATGGACCAGGTGTGGTGGCTCATGCCTGTAATCTCTGTACTTTGGGAGGCCGAGGCAGGTGGATAGCTTGAGGCCAGAGGTTCAAGACCAGGCTGGCCAACATGGTAAAACCTCGTTTCTCCTAAAAATACAAAAATTAGCTGGATGTGGTGGCACACGCATGTAATCCCAGGAATCATTCGCCCACAGTAAAAATAAATAAATAAATAAAATTTAAAATAAAAAGAGTTTGAGACCAGCCTGAGCAATACAGCAAAACCTTGTCTCTACAAAAAAAGACACGCCTGTAATCCCAGCATTTTGGGAGGCCAAGGCGGGTAGATCACCTGAGGTCAGCAGTTCGAGACCAGCCTGGCCAACATGGTGAAACTCCGTCTCTTCTAAAAGTACAAAAAATTAGCCATGCGTGGTGGCACATGCCTGCAGTCCCAGCTACTCAGGAGGCTGAGGCAGGAGAATTGCTTGAACTTGGGAGGTGGAGGTTGCAGTGAGCTAATATTGCATCACTGCATTCCAACCTGGGCGACAGAGCAAAATTCTGTCTAAAAAGAAAAAAGAAAAAGAAAAGAAGGAAAAATGATTTCATGACTTGTTATCATGGCTGTACTTTTTATTTGCCTTTTTTGGTAGAATATGTGTATAAATTTATGGAGTACAAGCGTAATTTTGTTACATGCACTGATTGCATAGTGGTGACGTCAGGATGGCAAAACATTTTCTAATAGGCCTGTCAGCCACCTCTCTCAAGATTTGTAACTTTGACCAACCATCCATAATTAATTATGGTCCAGATGATTTTAGTCTTATAACACTAGAGGTTAACTCACAGAAAACTACTAAGATGTGGTTTAGATTTGGGGGGAAGTTTGGTTTAGTAGATAACCCAAATTTTTCAGTTTATTGCACAATAAGACATTAGCCAAAGTTGAATATAACTTAGTAATGTTACTTTGGCTTTTTTCCCCCAACTGACTACATGAATCCCTGCTTTTCAAATGCTCTTTGAATCAGCATTCTTCTGTATCTGTTCTTTCACTGATTGGTTAAATAAAACTTTAACATGTGCTAACAGATGACTTTGCCTGAAATTTGGGCTCTTATAGACATCATAAAACCTTGAACCCCTCTCCCTCCAACCTCCCACCCATCCTCTGTGCTTCCATAGCACCCCGTACTTTTCCTATCAAAGCAGTATTCAAACTGCATAGGAATTGCCTATTAATTTATCTCCCTCCCTTACCAGACTGTGAGCATCTTGACAGAGATCTTTCCTTACTTGATTGTAGATCCCCAGGACCAAGTGCAGTGTCTCAAATCGTACATGATCAATCAGCGTTTGTAGAACAAATGATTGTTCTGTCATTGTTGCAAGGTGATGACCAATAATTAGATGAATAAATGAATCCAGAAAACCTGGTGTCTAGAATGCAGGAAAAATTATCACAATAGACATAATAGTTAAGAGAAAAAAATTAGTTGTTCCTCACTTTTAGGAAAGCCAATATATGAAATTCAAATTTAGGATACAAGAGTGCACATTCATTTTCCTAAAGCTTCTTTGTTTCAAGGAATAATTCACTGGAGTTATATCCCCTTCTGTGTTTAAGTACCTCTTATTAACTACCTGACTGGATTAGTTTTAGAATCTGCTGACAAATGAAGATCAGAAGTGAAAGTGTGAGTCAACGAGAAAACTATTTGATTTATGCTTGTGCACCCAAGACAGCTTTCCAGGAACGTACTTGTTGTGTAAAGTGAACCAAGAGTAATCACATAATGAAGTAGTTTTGCTTACAGGATAATAGCTCTTTGACCCCTAAATGCCTTGGGAGGTGAGAATAACTGCTGTGTCTATGCTTCATCGTAGCGCCTAGAAGAATGCTTGCTATCTTACTTCACTTTCACCCTGTCCAGGCCCAAAGTGTTCTCCCATCCTTTCTCAAACGAGGACATAGTGTTAATATTTAACTAGGTTACATGAATCAGAAGTTTAATGAAATGTCATTTGCTACTTTCATTTTAGCATATGTCTCGCTTAAGTCATTGAATGTGTTCTCCAAATATGGTGGATAAATGCAAGTTGCATTAACTGAGCTAGGGTTTAAAAGTGTCTTAAGAAAGCTTTCTGACTAAATATAAAAGCAAATTACTTATTTCGTACCTCAGTGACTTTAATGCCTCACAAAGGCAGAGAGTGCATGTTGGACATCAATTTGTTACTTTAACAAAGATTTAAGACTATATTTAGGCCAGGAGGCAAAGTCAGAACTCCCCTGGACATATCCTGCAGGGAGCAATGGGATGTGGCCCTTGAAATACTCCTAATGACCATCTTTTAATATACTGATTCTAAAACGATTAGAAAGGATTACACGAAAGGTCCCAGGCTGATGTCTTCTATTACACAAAATGTTCTTTCTTCAAAGGTTGGCATATTCTTGTTTCTAGGACAGTAGACATCAATATTTCTTGTCTGCCAACAAAATTGAAGGGTTAGAGACCCTGGGAAAATTTGTCATGTAAATTGCCTCAATTAGTGTTATTTTAGTTATAAAGAAAAAATGTATTTGAAAAATTAAAACTCCAATCTTTTGTTTTAATGGAGACAGTGTCTCTGTTGTCCAGGCTAGAGCACAGTGGCACAATCATAGCTCACTGCAGCCTTGACCTCCTGGGCTCAAGCAATCCTCCCACCTCAGCCTCCTGAGTAGCTGGGACTATAGGCATGTGTCAACCATGTCCGGCTAATTTTTTTTATTTTTTGTAGAAACCGAGTCTTGCTATGTTTCCCAGGCTGGTTTTGAATTCCTAGACTCGGATACTTCCACCTCAGCCTCCCCACGTGCTGGAATTAAGGCATGAGTCACTGCGTGCAGCCTAACTCCAATGTTTTTAAAAGTTGCTCTAAGCTGATGTCCTTCCCAAAATAGTGACTTCTACCACCAAAATAGAAGAGTATTTCCTTCAGCCAATACATTTTCTGTCAAAAATAATTATACCAACCTTGAAAAGAAAAAAAAAAATCTGCTATTTGTCCAGAGTTACAGAAAAGGAGTGACACTCATTTTTGATATAGAGACCAATCTGCAAATCCACTTACTCAGGCTCCCTAGTGGGGGAAAGCCTGTCTGATTAGCTTAATAACCATCTCTAATTTATCAATGAGCTGTATTCCAAAACTTATCTGTAAGTGAACTGTTTGAGTAGAACATATTTTCCCATAAAAACAAAGGGTGGTTTGAGTTTTTAGACCAGCTCCCAGAAGCCTATGACCTCAACCATGGGACCACTAGCACTAGTCTGTATTCTGGATCCTAAGAGCAATAGGCTGCAGTGCAGGAGAGAAGAGGAAAACGGTCTCCTTTCCCTTCCTTTCACAGAGCAATTTGGAAAAAAAAAATTCCCAAAAGGCCAAGCTGGGGTGTGGCACCCTCTGTTCTGCTAATATTCCTCTCCCAATGTCTTTAATCTCTCTCAAGTCCCTCAAAGCTACCACAACCCTGAAAGTGTGCTGGGGAAGAGGAGTATGGTAGGCTGAGCCACAGATATTAGGGACTCAGCTATGATGGATTGTGTATAAGACATGGATACCAACTCTAGATAAACTGAGATACAGAACAAGGGCTCTGTTTATGGAACTTGGATGCACAGGTACAGTTAGCCATAAGAGACAGAAGAAAAATCCTACCACCAAAATCTGCACCCAAAGTTGAAGCTGTACCAGCAGCAAGGCTAATCCTGAGCTGCTGAGACACTTGTGTAGCACTTTTCATACTCCTCCAGCCCAGGGACAGTATTGAACCCATGGTCTAAGTTTGGTGCTCAATTTAGAGGAGGTTAATGGTCCAGGTGAGATGAACTAAAGATCCATGAGGGCAATGAGTAAAGCGGGTAATAATGATGTTTATTTGATCAAAAAGATTTCTATTCATTTGGAGGAAATGACAAATTGGTCATTCTTTCAATAAATATTTATTGAATACCTACAATATGCCATGTACTATGTTAGAGGCTGGCATTACACAGTCCCTGCTCTCATGCAGCTTATATTCTAGATGAATGTGGGAAGAGTTCAGAGGGACCAAACAAATCCTCAGTGAAAATGAAAAAGAGGGAAAAGCACGACTGCTCCAAAGCCACTACTGCTTAGACTTCCAACAAGCCACCTCATGTTTTGGAGATAACTGTAAAGTATGACCTAGTCAACTATTCAAGAGTCGAATAGTTAAATATCATTTGGGACACATTTCATCTACACCGAAACTGAGGTAAACCAAGCAAATGCAAAACTCAGAAGTTTAACTTCACAAATCAGTCCAAGGTAAAACCAACTGGGCTAGGTTCTTTTTGGCAACTTTCCCACCTCTCCTTTCACCTTCGAGGAACCATCTGGGCTACGCATTGTGGCTCCCTTCCCAGGATCAGGCTTTGTCCTTTTCACTGACTTTTGCCTATGTACATTTACCTGCCCAATCTCCCAAGGCTTTCCTAGGAATAGGAAATAGGAGCACGATGGGGTATCATCAGAAATCATCCATATTTCAGTGCTAGTGTGAGAACTGATTGCCCCCTCACATAATACCTTACCTCAACGAATATGGAAATCTCCAGAAGTCTCTGTAAAGTGCTTAACTATGAGAATTTTTCATACCACAGCTAGCTAGTAGATGGTTTAGAGCTAAGGCCTTTAGAGGTCCACTCAAACCACACTTGTACAACAACCTGCACCTTACATGTGCGTACATAAGCAGATCTAGAACCCAAAACCTTTGAAGAGTTGCTATCCCAATGAGTTCTCCATCTCCTAATTTTTAAAAACTAGTATTTCTCAAGCTCTACATAAAAACGTGTGCCAGGCCTCATCTAAACACTTTGTATAAATGTCATTTAATCCTCAAGACAACCTTATAAAATGGTTATTAGCCTCATTTTATAAATGAGAAAACTGAGGCACAATCCATTTAAAAGGCAGGAAAAGAAAAAAAAAAAGAGAAGATGCAACAAACCGAAAGTAGCAGGATGCCAAATGTAAACACAACAACATTGACAATTACATTAAATGTATGGTGTAAACTTTCAAACTAAAGGCAGAGATTGTCAAATTGGATTAAAAACCAAGAAACTCATTTTCAAAAAAAAAAGAATAGAAAATATACTATGCAAATACAAGAAAAAGAAATCTGGAGAGGTTATATTAATATCAAAGTAGAATTTAGAATAAGGAGTATTACTAGGGATAAAGAGGAATATTTCATTTTGATAAAGGGGTCAACTCACCTAGAGTATATAATCTTAAATGTGTATGTACTTAATAACAAAGTTTCAAAATACATGAAGCAAAGAAATGACAAAACCAAAAGAAGAAATAATACAAATCCACAATTGTATTTGCAGATTTCAACATGCTTTTCTTAGTAATTGACAGACCAAGCAGAAAATAAATTAGCAAGAATACAGAAGACTTGGAACACCACCAACCAACTTGACCTAATTGGCATTTATAGAATACTACATCCAACAACAACAAAATGCACATTCTTTTCAAGTGCATGTGGAATATTCACCATAGAAGACCAGCTACTAGACCTAAAACAAGTCCCAGTAAATTTGAGAGGATTTAAATAATTCACAGTATGTTCTTTGACCATGTAAGACTAAATTAGATAACAACAGAAAGACATCTGGAAAATCTGCAAATACTTGAAAATCAAGCAACACACATGGGTCAAAGAAAAAGTAAACAGAAATTGGAAAACATTTTGAGCTGAATGAAAATGATAATGTCACACATCAAATTTGTGGGATCTAGTTGGAATAGTGATTAGAGGGAAATTTATAGCATTAAATTATTAAGCATTTATACATACCCCCCTTCACCATCAGTTTGTTTTGCAAGGAAAAACAAGGAATGAAGGACAAAATCCAGTCCTAAACACAAGTCCAATAATATAAAAGTGAACTGCTACAGATAAAGTTAAAGGAGGTGTAAGTGGTATCAAAAAACGTTCTGAACTTCAAACTGCTTATTTCAGTAGCAGATGCTTGCTGACAACATACAGCTAATCTAACAAAAGGTGAGATCCAGAAAGGTCAGTGAAGGAACGCTGGAAAAGTCAGGGGGTCCGTGAACAAGAGTAGCATGGGTTAGCAAAGTTGATAAACTCTGATACCAGGACAGAGGCTATTGCTATCGATTTTAAAATATTCCTTTCTAGGCATGGGTTGTGTCTGGGACATAATATACTTATCACCTCCAGAAATAAGAAGTCTCTGAGTTCTGTCCAAAATTAAGAACAGAGATGTGGGGATTGTGTGATGGTTTAACTCTGTAATTCCCAAATGTTATTCCTACTTTGGAATCACCTGAGGAACTGTTTGTAAAAAATACTCCAAGCCCCCACTCTAAGAAAATCTGATTCAATATACTTGATGTGGGGACCTCCAAAAGTTTCTCAATTCATTCTAATAATCCTCAGTTTGGAAAGTACTGGTATAAATACTACCACTAATAACAACAACTGCTTCTAGTTATTGAGTACCTGCCAGGTACTAGGTCCTGTTTTAGGTACTTGACACGTATTGTTAGATTTAATTCATTAGCAGAAGGGCATTGTGAAGATCAAGCGAGAAAATGTAAGAAGCTTCAGTGGAGTTCATCCTCACTCAGAGGAATAGAAATGGACAAGGAAAGTCATCTTGACATAGAGACAACAACTTTTTAATTACCTGTAAAGATATGAAAAGTGTGATTAACACTGATTAAAGCAATAAAAGACTGATGATGTTGGGGATTTTTTTAAGACCAAAAAAAGGTGAAAACATTGAGACAGCATGGAAAAGTACCCAAAGAGGTAGAGACCATTTGTCTCTCAAATCTGATCAATTCCTGGGCTAGTATAACAAATTAACTTCAAAGATTCTGCATAATACCAGAATTGTTCAGAATTCCAAATTCAACATTCCTCTCTGCCAGTGCCAACTTAAGAGTTAAACGAGACCCCAAAAGACCTATACCCTCTAGGTCTAAGTAGAAATCAACTGGCTTCCTTAAAGCCCAAATCCTTTATAAAATTTTCCTAGACGAACCTGTTGTGGACAAAAACTTCTCAAATCACACTTAGTCTGAGGTAATTCTTACCGAGTATTCACCAACTCTTAAAATGTACCACCTGGTCCCCAGCTATATTGTTTCTTGCTTAGCATGTTTGTCTTACTGATGTCTTGGATCAATTATTCCAGAAAGCAGAAAAGATGCTGTATAATAGTACCTAGCAATGGCATATCCAATTACAATTCAGAAATGTTCTTTGATAATGACGATATATGCAATAGGAGATAAGTACTATTACATACCACATGAAATTAGGATCAAGAAAGCCTTGAACAAAGTACAATATCATTCTGGTTAAAATATAAGAAAATTTTGTGAGGATAGAGGTAATAATAGCTGTCCATTGGTCTGATACTCGAGCCCAAGGACATCTAGCTGTCATCTAACAAAAATCAGAGGTCAGACTAAGCTAGAGGTTAAGTGCCAAGTCATTTTCTAGCTCCTAACCATGAAATGAAGGCTATTTCTGATCTGCAATTATGTATTTCTCAAGCTTATGTGCCCTGTGCCCAATCAGAATCATCTCTGTTACCTCTCCTTCCTCTGTTAACCACATCTATTTAGCAACACATCAAAGGAATTAAGCTTTTTAAGCCTGATCCATTTAGAAATGGCCATTCATTACAGCTTAAAACAGTACCTAAAATCAGGAACAAAACCAGAATTTTTTACATTAAGGTTTATTTTCTCAGGTTGCCACATTTCCTTTAATCACTACTTCCAACATCCCTCCTCTTGTTATGTCTTGTTATGTCTACTCGTGTCTATAAATAGAAGAAAATCTGTGTTCGATTAGCATGAATTACCATCTTTTAAGCAGCTAGCTCCTTTTTTTATTCTCAACTCTGGACCCAATAAAATCTCCTTGGCCCTGAAAGATAGTGTCTCTAGAAATGTTACTTCAATTTTTAAAACTTAAACATTTACGAGGTGGGCGGATCACTTGAGGTCAGGAGTTTGAGACCAGCCTGGCCAACATGGTGAAACCCCATCTCTACTGAAAATACAAAAATTAGCCATGCATGGTGGCACGTGCCTATAATTCCAGCTATTCGGGAGGCTGAGGCAAGAGAATCACTTGAGCACAGGAGGTGGAGGCTGCCATGAGCCAAGATCACACCACTGCACTCCAGCATGGGCAACAGTGAGACCCTGTCTCAAAAAAAATGAAAACAAACAAACAAAAAACTTAAGCATTTAAACCACATTTCTGATAAGTAGTGAGATAGAACATTAAGCAGTTACAGTATTACAAGCTTCATTCTATCTAAGAGGCAGCCTTAGAGATAACCATCCATAAAAATGAAACAAAGGGCAGGCAAAGCTTTTACACTAAACAGGTCTTGTTCATATTACTTGTATCATGGGAACCAAACAACAGTTGCATGAGTTTCCTAATCTTTACAAACATAAAAAACAAGGCTATAATAAATCCCAGTTTACAAACCCTGTCCCAAATATTTAAAAATGTTTTCTTGGACTGAAACAAATCATCAGAGACCCGCATGCCTGGACCGCATGTTCCAGTGTCATTGTAGAAATAACCTTACTAGAATGAACTAAGGTGTTGGCCATCGGGTAATACTCAAGATCATTTACAAGATACATTCCTTTGTTTTATCCACTGAAAAGACATGACTACTTTGTGAATGCAAAGAAGTTTTTTTCAGGCCTCAGTGCCAGGAAACATTCTTCTCAGCTGCAACTAACTTTATATTTGATGGACACTAGTTCCTATAACTAATCACATTACCTTCTCTTTGTGGCCTGCCAGTTTCTCCATGGCCCACTTATACATGATATTTTGGGGTAATACCTTCAGTTAGATTATTAATTTCACCCAGAAACAAATTTTCTCATTTAAAGATACTGTACTGTTTTTTTCATAAATCATTTTTGGATCATAGTACAGTAGAAATAAATCAATCACATAATTGTCAAA
Source organism: Piliocolobus tephrosceles (assembly GCF_002776525.5). Lineage (NCBI taxonomy): Eukaryota > Metazoa > Chordata > Mammalia > Primates > Cercopithecidae > Piliocolobus > Piliocolobus tephrosceles. Next base: position 30,905,617 of record NC_045445.1, on the reverse strand, counting down.
AAAAAAAAAAAAAGGCTACTAGGATGTCTGCCCATACTTGGCTAAAGTGCCTCCTTAAAAAAGGAAATGGCCCTATACCATGGACCAGTTACTTTCCAACAAATTGCAAATCACTTGTAGATTATTTGCCAAGGCAAGGAAGGCTGCTGCTCTAACTTTAGCCCCTACCATTTAATCCAAGGTAGATATACAGACAACTGTCTTCCACCTTCTCACCATCCCCCCAAAAATTCAGAGTTAGTTATAAAGGTCTCAGACACCTTTGGAACAAGACCCAGAAAAACAAACTTACCACCTTAGGCCTATTTTCTTGAGAATCTGGCAAAAGCTATAGACTCAGAAAAGTGTACATAACACAAACTTGTACCCAATTTCTGGGATTCTGGAAGGCCGGTAAATATCCTCCAAGCTCATTCATGAGCCTTTAGTCAAGAACTCCTTTCTAGAAAATGGCAAGCCTAGATGCCACCCACTAGAACGAGAGAGAGAGAGAGAGAGAGAGAGATCCTGCATATTACTTTCATGTAAAAGGTTCAAAGATGGGTTGGGAATCACAGACACATTACTCGGTAATAAAATATTCTTACCGTGATAACTGCCTCAAAATGTTCTGCTTCGTTCATCTTCATCCATAGTCACTGTGTGATCAGTAGTAAATTCGGCCTCACCCCAGTCTCCTTATCCAGGTTTATTCTTCCTCAGAGGACCTCCCTCCAAGTAACATTATTTGTTGTCTGCCTCCACTGACTAGAATGGAAGTTCCATGAGGACAGAGGTTTGTTTTGCTCATGGCTGTACCTCTGATACATAAGAGGCACTCATATATTTCAATAGGTTTTTGGGGAACAGGTGGTGTTTGGTTACATGAATAAGTTATTCAGTGGTGATTTCTGAGATTTTGCTGCACCCATCACCCAAGCAGTGTGCACTGTACCCAGTATGTGGTCTTTTATCCCTCATCCGTCTCCCATCCTCAAATATTTTTTAATGAATACCCTATAGGACTCTCTACTCTTTATAGAAGGGATTGGCAAACTATGGCCTGCAGGCCAAATGTAGGCTTCCACCTGTTTTGTAAATAAACTTTTACTTAACTCAGCCATGCTTATTCACTTACCTATTATTTATAACTGCATCAACACTACAGTGGCAGAGCTTAGTAGTTGCAATGGGAACCACATGGCCTGCAAGCCCACAAATATTTACTATCTGGCCCTTTACAAAAAAGGTTTGCTGGCCCCCTATAGCATTCGTTTGGTTCTTATTTTCCAAACTAGATTGGAAGCACTCTCGAGACCGGTCTTATACTTCTTTGGACCTAGAACAGAGTACATGCCCTAAAATAGCTAGCACTATACAAACAGATTTCCTACTTCCAATATATATTATTTTTACACGGTTAATCCAAAGACAGTATTTTCCATCATCAATGCATTTCTAGCAAGGCCAGAACTGATTACTTGTGTTTGATGATTTGGGGCAACAGGAAGAAGGCATATTGATGCTATCTAATTAGTAGTAAACTTTCTAGTTCAAAATCACAATCATGTAACCTTTAAAATATGAATGCATATTTAACAGCTGGAAAGTTCTTCCTGATGTCTTTCAGACAAATAATTTTGAGGTAAGCCATAGTTATTTTCTCAAAGTCAGAAGTCACTCTAACAAAACATCTATTTTTATGTCATGCACATTATAAGCACTCAACAGTCACTGAATACATCACCCTTCCATAAATATTCTGCTCATCGATTTTTGCAAATTACAATTACCTGAAAAGAGGTATCAAGATTTATACCCTTTTGCCAATTCATTTAAAATATGCTCAGCATTTCTCAGTTCTTTAAAAAAATATATCCTTTTTGTCATTCTCTGAAAATTTTAATTTGCATAGGTATAGTTTCCAAGGAACTGGAGACTAAATGGAAAAATCCAGGCATGATATCAGTCCACTGTTTACTCCAACTATAGAGGTAATCAAAGAGGATATTTCCGTATTATCAGATGATATGTCATTTGAAAATAATGTAGCCCACGGAATAAGAACTGAGAAGGGCTAGGAACCTTAATGAATTATCTTTGCTATGTCATTTTGAATAAGCAACAATATACACAATAATATACAACCATTTGAGAAAACTATTGTTTATTTAGAAAAAAGGTTACACTGGTAGAATTCGGTAGATAAAAAAATTCTCTTTTAAAAATGTCACTGTGAAACTTTTCCAGACGAAAGTTTAGCAATACAAAGCTCCTATAGCTGTAGAATTAAAACAATTATGTTTTGATCCCCCCACCGCCAAGATTTGTCTAAGATAATTACAAGAAAAAATGGCAAGGGACAAGTGAGCGCTGGTACCTTTTTCTTTTTTAAACACGTTTAATGTTGTACATGTAATATATAAAATGATTCCTAAACATTTCATAAGACAATGCTCCCACTTCTTTTAGTGACTAATATTAAGAACAAGCCAAATAATAAATTAAAACTGAGTTTTAAAATGAGGTAAAATCAAAATGGTTCAACAGTTGTTTATTTTCAGTTTCAAACAGTAAAAAGGAAGCATTTCAGAATGGAAATAAAAACTGAACCCAGGCAATATTTAGTTAAACTAAAGTAAAACTCTGTACACAGGTAACCTTATGCAGCACATTGTGCTATAAGTATGGAACAGTTAACACTTTCAGCCATTACTGAAAATTAACATGTAGAAACTAAGCAACAAGTTAAAATACAGTAATGCACAACTTAACAATTTTAAGTTTTCCACATGGAGCAATAAAGCAGATAACTGAATAATTTAAGGAGATGCAAATGGCCCTCTTCATTCTTAATTCTTGGCAATTTACTCAGGAAAATAAATTTCTGGTCGCAGCTGAACAGTTCCACTCCAATCTCACCTGAAAGAAACAAAGTGATTATATTGATAGAGAAGAAGGAAGGAAGGAAAGGAGGGAGTAGGGGAGGGAGGGTTAGTCAAAGGAGGTAGGAGAAAAGGAAGGGAGAAGGAGAGAAGGAGAATGAAAGGAGGGAGGGAGGGGAGAAAGAAGAGGAGAAGGAAGGAAGAGGAAAAGGTAAGGAGGGAGAAAGATTTAAAAAAGAAAGAAAAGTTAATGAGTTCCATCAGTAACAAAGACTTGAGTCCCCAGAAAAGGATAAAATATTTGTGTGTTTCTTTTTGTCCATTCTTAGAAATCATTAAAGATACACACACTAATGATGACTTAAAAGAAAAAACTGAACATTGTGTGCATGTGAGAGAGAGGGGTGGGGGTAGGGAGAACAAAATGGAGCAACAAGTAAAACTTTCCACAGGGGCAAGCAATAGCTTATCAAAAGTAAATAGAAAATGTAGCAAAGAAAAGTAACCTATTTTACATGATCAACAAAAAAAGAAAAATGACATCACATTTTTCACAAGGACACAATTTTAATAGTAACTTATATTAAGATGCAGTGTCTGCTAAATTATAAAAATTGCTTTAAAAATATATTGACTTAATTATACTCATTTCCTTTCCTTTATGTATTGACATTTTTCAAATACTTCATATTGAAATAATTTCAAAACATGATTATTACAACATGTGGCAAATATCTTCACATCTGCCTTCATTCAAATTTTAAGCTAATGCTTAATGCATTAAACTTTATTGATGAAAATACTACATTCACATATTTCTTAAAACCAGGGCTAGAAGGGTCCTTAGAAAATAATCACACTTACATGAAATGCTGACAAATAATTTACATATCATTTCTACACAGCATTCTGTTCACACCATGTATAATCTTGACATTATCAATAACTGTGGATACATTTAATGTTGAACTTACAATTTAATACTTAAAAGCCATTGTTCCTGTCCATTAATTGCTGAATGGATAAATAAAATGTGGTACACACTCATACAATGAAATATCATTTAGCCATAAAAAGGAATGGAGTTGATACATGCCACAACATGGATGAGCCTTGAGAACATGATGCTAAGTGAAAGCCAAACACAAAAGGCCACAAATTATTGCATAATTCCATTTAAATGAAATGTCCAAAACAGGCAAAATCATAGGAACAGAAAGTACATTACTGATTTCCAGGGGCTGAGGAAGGGAAGAATTGGGAGTGACTGCTAATAGGCAAGGAGTTTCTTTTTGGGGTGATAGAAATGTTCCGGAATTAGACAGCAGTGATGCTTGCACAACACAGTGGATATACTAAAAACCACTGAATTGTACACTTTAAAATGGCAAATTTGAGGCCGGGCGTGGTGGCTCACGCCTGTAATCCCAACACTTTGGGAGGCCAAGGCGGGTGGATCACCAGGTCAGGAGATCGAGACCATCCTGGCTAACATGGTGAAACCCTTATCTCTACTAAAAATACAAAAATTAGCCAGGCGCGGTGGTGCACGCCTGTAGTCCCAGCTACTCAGGAGGCTGAGGAAGGAGAATTGCTTCAACCCAGGAAGGAGGCAGAGGTTTCAGTGAGCCGAGATCGCGCCACTGCACTCCAGCCTGGCAGACAAGAGCGAGACTTGGTCTCAAAAAAAATAAAATAAAATAAAAGTAAAAGGCAGATTTGAAGTTATATGAATTTTATCCCAATTGTTTAAATTGCAAAAAAGGTCAATGTTCCAATTAAGAGCATCATAGTATCACAGTGTGGTCATAACCAGGAGAATAAGAAATGGGCTCTCAATCATAAAGGTGTCACATTACAAGAATTACTTGGCAAGGGACATTTTGGTGACATATTTAAGGGCACATTAAAGGATAAAATTGCTGTTGCTGTTAAAACATGTCAAGAACATCTTCCCCAGGAACTGAAATTAAAATTTTTACTAGAAGCCAAAATCCTCAAGCAATATAATCATCCCAGTACTGTCAAACGTATAGGAGTTCGCACACAAAGACGGCCTATCTACATCATTAAGGAACTGGTTCCAGGAGGCGATTTCCTCTCCTTTCTGAGAAAGAAGAATGAACTAAAACTCAGTTAGTGAAATTTTCATTAGATGCTGATTCTGGATGGCGTATCTCGAGTAAAAAATGTATACACAGGGACCTTGCTGCAAGAAACTGCCTGGAGGTGAAAATAATGTTCTGAAAATCAGTGACTTTGGAATGTCTCGTCAAGAGGATGGTGGTGTGTATTCATCTTCTGACTTAAAGCAGATTCCCATTAAATGGACAGCACCAGAAGCTCTTAATTATGGGAGATATCGTTCTGAGAGTGACGCACGGAGCTTTGGCATCCTCCTCTGGGAGACTTTCAGCTTAGGGAGTCTGTCCATAGCCTGGAATGACAAATCAGCAAGTACAAGAGCAAGTGGAAAGAAGATACTGGATGTCAGTCTCTTGGCAGTGTCCAGAGAGTATTTTAACAAAATAATGCTGAGGTGTTAGGATTACAAACTTGAAAACCGCCCCCAACTTTACTGAACTTCAGAAAGAGCTAGCTGCCATTAAGAAGAAAGTTGCACAGTGATGAAACAGTGCCAAACTCAGCCTTCAGGACTCTATTTTCAGCAGAGCAGTATTTTTCTTCTCATTAACATTTATACCACATTACCTGCAACATTCTCCCATTAACTATTTTTTAAAAATATGTGCTGCTTTAATCATTGTAAATAAGAAAGTATAAGTTCTAAATGTAAGGGATCACACAGATCTATCTTTTTCACATCTAGAACTGTTGCTGTTTCTCAAAAATTTTCTACTCCAGGCTCAGTTCATAGTCTGCTCTTCTCCATCACAGACACCTATTGGTGCTATAAGCTGTATTGGTAATAGTTGTAGGGAACATCGCCAACAGAAGATGGCCTTCCTACTCTGCTGAGACAAGATTTTATATGTGAACATCGTTTTATATTGGTAATTATCTGGACCTCCTAAGTTGTTAGTTTTCTTTTTCTTTTTCTTTTTGGCCAGAGATAGGTCCTGTTTTGTTAGTAAGACTGCCATTTCCCTATGTTTCACAATGCCATCCTATGCACAAAAATCCTCAAAGAGTTGAGGCAGCTGATTGTAACTGATGTTATAGAGAGCTGTGACAACAAGAATCAAGTTTGAAAAGTGCGGTGGTCTGGAGAAAGGAACAGCTAGGGTGGTCATCAAAGTAGAGAAGAAAAGGCAAACATAAAACCAGCCTTCTTAACAGAGGTATGCCTTTATAAAACACATACACGCTTTTTAATTTTATGATCAAATTCACCAAAAAGGTCCTAAGAAATATTTTAGTAGTTTATATAGCTTCTTCATAAAAGAGCCCTCTGGATGGCAACCAAACAATTTTTAAGAGAAACTATAAAATACAAGCCTACCAAAATAATATATTACTTTTGGTTAAGTGTCTTCACTTCAAAGGAGGCATCCCAGAACTGCATTCCATGCATTTTTACTAGTGTCTCAAACTGTCAGAATTTCATTCTCATTCTCTCACTCTTTGCAAATAAACCCCAGGTAGAAAGGCATATACAGATGCACTTGACATTTAAAAAGTCAAACAAATATTGATAAGGAAGAAAGAAGTTATGAGGAGAAAGACATGGGGACAGCTATCCTAAATCCACTTTACTCCTTCATTTACCCTTATACTGCAACCTAGGAATTCTTATAGCAAACAGAGTTCCTGAGATGTTCCATGTGGATAAAATGTAACGGAGTTAAGATGTGGATTCTGTTGAGCTGCATCTTAACTGCACCCAGGGATGCTTCTCAGGATAATTATGTGCATAGGGGAAAGACACACTTAGGGCAAATGTTGCATGGAAGCCTTTTATAAGTGCTCATGCCTAAGTCAAGATTTTTAAAAACAGCATATAAATGAATATTTGCTCTACTGTAAGTGGAACAGCAAGGAAACAGAAAACTTCTCCTGCCCTCTTCAACTGTTTGATGCCTATGAGTATCAGTGCACAAAACCTATACTCAGTATTTTTAAGTATAAAAGATGATAATGAAGAGAAAAATGATTTGTGTCTGTCATTTTCAAACTCCTAGGAAGAGTCTAGTATACATGTAATGGTTACTACATACAGACCAAAATGAGAGCATACTAAATCTGCCCGCCCTCAAAAAATGTGCTGCAGCAAATAAGCAAGCTCTTTTAATCAATATAGGTTTCTCGGTTTCTCTCCTATAAAATGGTGTGTTTGGTGGCAAAAAAAGTCAATGTTGTACTTATACAGAGATATTAAATGTTTCTCTGGCATTGATGTGAACATTGATGAGTTCCCTATCCCATACCCTATCCCAATACCTATCGTCAACATCTAGGAATAAGCCTCAAAATGGCAATGCTTATTTTAACAAGAAATCTTTGGGAGCTTAGGAGGTCAAAGTATGAGCTGAAGGGAAAACAAAACAAAACAAAAAAAAGGCTTAGAGCTGGAATTACAAAATCAATTGTCTACAGAGGCCAAGAACATAATGAAAACAAAAGAAACGAGCTGAGTGGGGACTGACTGAGGTGAACTCTTTTTAAAAAGGCCCTTGCTCTATTCTAAAGGGGGGGCAGCACCTAGACAAGTCTAGCTGAAACCAGGACACAATGCTGCTATGCAGAAATCAGAACACAATGTTACCAGATGTTCCAATCCTTCAAGAAAAACTGAAATTTGGATTTTCTGAATTCTGATTTTTAAAAACAAACAGATTTTTAAAATTTTGAAATATCGTGTGAGGTTAAGAAGGTGCATTTGGCTGGTGGTGGTGGCTCACATCTGTAATTCCACCACTTTGAGAGGCAGAGGGCAGGAGGATTACTTGAGCCCATGAGTTCAATATCAGCCTGGGCAATACAGTGAGACCTCGTCTCTACAAAAAAATTAAAAAAAAAAACAGAGGCCTGGCGCAGTGGCTCACACCTGTTATCCCAGCATTTTGGGAGGCCAAGGAGAGCTTGAAGTCAGGAGTTTGAGACCAGCCTGGCCAACGTGATGAAACCCTGCCTATGCTGAAAATACAAAAAAATTAGCCAGGTGCGGTGGCACATGCCAGTAATCCCAGCTACTTGGGAGACTGAGGCATGAGAATCGCTTGAAACCGGAGTGTAGAGGTTGCAGTGAGCCAAGATCGCACCACTGCACTCCAGCATGGGCGACAGAGAGAGACTCTGTCTCAAAAATGAAATGAAATGAAATAATGAAATGAAATGAAAAATAAAATGAAATAAGAAAGTACATTTAACAAGCTACATTCTGCCCAAGGGCTGATAATTTGCAACCTAGGATTTAGAGGATAAAAATTAGGTTACACATGTGAGACTAGAAGGAATGGACCTGCAAAATATATTTGGCCTTCTTGGAATGGAAGATTAGAATAAGAATGTAGTAGATTAAAAATACAGATTATGAATAAGTAGTGCTAACTGCTAATGTTCTTTAAAATCAAAGTCCTACATCCAAAATAATAAAAAGCAAGGAGACTGAGCATCTCAAGGCCTGGGAACAAATGTCAGCTTAGCATAGCATCTGGTTCACAAAAGGACTTTCAAAAGTTTGCTGAACTCAACATCCCTGAGTTGAGGATCACATATATCAAATTAAAATTGAGAAGCCAAAGGGTGGTGGTTCTCAGAGGATAATTTTATAAGCAGGAATTAAAAATTAAAAAAAAAAAGTTACAGTAGGAAGAAAGGTTAAAGGCAAAGGAACTAGTAATCTTCAAGAGACTAAATCAAGGAGAGGCAAGATGAATTTGGACAAAGACTTTAAGGGCAACAGAAGATGCAGAGAAGGAACAGAGTTTTGCAACCAAAAACAGAAGACAAGAGAAGATGACAGAAGACTGGAAGGAATTTAATTATGGTCATATTTATATACTGTATCTTATTAATTCTTAAGAGACAGAGTCTTGCTCTGTCACCCACGCTGGAGTGCAGTGGCATAATCATGGCTTACTGCAGCCTTGAACTCCTATGCTCAGGAAATCCTCCAGCCTCAGACTCCCAAGGAGCTGGTACTACAGGTGCATACTACCATGCCTAGCTAAGTTTTATTTATTTATTTATTTATTTATGTATGTATGTATGTATGTATGTATGTATGTATGTATGTATTAGAAATGGGGTCTTGCTATGTTGTCCAGGCTGATCTCAAACTCCTGGCCTCAAGCAATCCTCTTGCCTTAGCCTCCTACAGTGGGATTACAGGCATGAGCCACCACGCCTGGCCTTGTATCTTAATTCTAATGTGACTGTTATAACGTTTGTGAAAATCAGGATGATACTTACAAATCAGTGTGTTATTTCTCTACTAACCCTCCTTAAAAAAACTGTTCTAAAAACAATAATGAAATCTTATAAGTAATGACATCTTTCAATCATGGAAATATGACATATGTAAGAGCTGTCCTTTCTAAAGAATAGAAAATAAAAAGGGGAGTGGGGGAGGGCAGCAGATTTCAAAGTAGCCTGTAAAGAGATGGTTCCAATCAGAAATGATAACATTCTAAAAGAAAAGGAAGAAAAACAGACCTGATCAACCCTGGAATGTATCCAAATAGAAAGTAGCAGTCAACAGCCAGAAAAAGAAACTATCAGCCACGCACGGCAGTTCATGCCTATAATCCCGGCATGTTGGGAGACCAAGTCACGCAGATGGCTTGAGTCCAGGAATTTCAGACCAGCCTGGGCAACATGGCGAAACCCCATCTATACTTATAATTTTTTGTTTGTTTGTTTTTTTTTTTTAAATAAAATATCGGCCAGGTGCAGAGGCTCACGTTTGTAATGCCAGCACTTTGGGAGGCCGAGGCAGGTGGATCACCTGAGGTCAGGAGTTCGAGACCGGCCTGGCCAACCTGGCTAAACTCTGTCTCTACTAAAAATACAAAAATTAGTCGGGCATGGTGGCATGTGCCTATAGTCCCAGCTACCAGGGAGGCTGAGGCAGGAGAATCGCTTGAACCCAACAGGGAGAGATTGTAGTGAGCCAAGACTGTACTACTGCACACCAGCCTGGGTGACAGACCGAGACTCTATCTCAAAAGAAAAAGAAAAAGAAGAAGAAACTATCAGCCAGATGGCCCAGCACAGTGGCTCACACGTGTAATCCCAGCACTTTGGGAGGCTAAGGCAGGTGGATCACCTGAGGTCAGGAGTTCAAGACCAGCCTGCCCAACATGGTGAAACCCTGTCTCTACTAAAAACACAAAAATTAGACAGGCATGGTAGTGCATGCCTATAATCCCAGCTACTCAGGAGGATGAGGCAGGAGACTCTCTTGAACCCGGAAGGCGGAAGTTGCAGTGAGCCAAGATCGCACCATTACACTCCAGCCTGGTCAAAACAGCAAGACTTCTTTGTCTCAAAAAAAAAAAAAAAAAAAAAAGAAACTATCAACCAGAGTCTCACAGAATTAAGAGTCTACCCAAGAAGAAAGTATTGTACAAAGTTGTCAATGAGGAACTCAACAGGATGGACATCCAGCTAGATGTACTTTTAAAAGAACATCTGAATCTAGAAGCTTTGCTATAAGACCACGAGCCAAATATCTAACCCTGACCAGTTTTGTCATCCCTTTGTTCCTAAGAGATTATACAGAGGAGTAAAATACAAATTCATGGTCAGTGTAAGAAAAACTCAAATCAGTAGCATAACCTTCACATACAAAAAAATAATATTTAGGTTCTGAGTAAAGAGAGATATATAAAATCACTGTGAAAGTTGTCAGTGACAATGGCTGGCTCACTCCTCATGAAGATATGAAAGGTGGGCTTTTTGTTTTTCTTTTAATAGGGAGATCACATGTGACAGCAAAATACCAGATTAAAAGAAAGGTTAAAATGAGGATTAAGAGTTTATGGCTCACCAGAGAAGATAGTTGTCAAGGTTGGAATGGGGGTAGGAGCAGCTAGAACTGAAGAATTAGTAGTAATATTTCCTTTTCAATCTATTAAATTCTAAATGTTAACTCTCATTTACCCTACTTTACTTACATAACAAGCACCAAAAAAGCAGGAAAAGCACACCATTCATCATGTGTTGACTATATGGCAACCTCTCAAATCCCTGCTTTGCAGCCAAAATAAAGATGACAAAACCCATACCTTTAAGCCCATACCCTTATACAGAACTGGCTCTCAGACATTTCTCACTTGTAATTTAAACACTGGTAAATAGCCTTGCTTATCTATCTGGTCTCATAAAAGATTAGAAGCATCCAATAATATTAGGGGGGAGGTATAGACAAGCAAGTATACTTAATATATTAAGGAGGTATAGACAAGCAAGTATACTTAACATAATAAGAAATGATGGCTAACATGGAAGCAAGAGTCAGCCGGGCATGGTGGCTCACACCTGTAATCCCAGCACTTTGGAAGGCTGAGGCAGGTGGATCACAAGGTCAAGAGTTCAAGACCAGCCTGGCTAACATGGTTAAACCCCATATCTACTGAAAATATAAAAATTAGCTGGGCGCGGTGGCAGGTGCCTCTAATCCCAGCTATTCAGGAGGCTGAGACAGGAGAATCGCTTGAACCTGGGCGGCAGAGGTTGCAGTGAGCTGAGATGGCACCACTGCACTCCAGCCTGGGAGACAGAGTGAGACTCCGTCTCAATAAATAAATAAATAAATAAATAAATAAATAAATAAATGCAGAATCAACAGCCTCAAAATACAGCTGTCTGGAACCATTACATTCAGGGGCAAATTGTCCTACGTACTTCAATAATACCAAGGCATCACCAAACAGTAACTATTCAGATTATCTTAAGTGCTCAAAAAAGGCAATATTAGGGTCTGAACACTGTATCTACTGTGAAGGAAACACAATTTACTTAAGATGGGTAAAATACTTTTTAAATCTCACATAAATCATAAGTGCATTACCTAAAAAAAAAAAAAAAAAAGTTACACATTGTAGATTCCAGAACTAAAAACACAGACCATATTTTCTGTTGCAAAACATGGGCAGTGATAAAAAAAAAAAAAAAGAAAAAAGAAAAAAAAAGGCACAAAAATTTAAAAATCTTTGGATAACACATCAGCATGAGAAAGCAAAAGGAACAGAAAACACTAAAGGATAGAGAGACCGAGGTTTGAGTGTTGGCTCTGTTGACTAACATCTTTATAACCCTCTTCAATTAACCTCTCAGAGTCTGTTTCTTCACCTGTAAAATGCAGATACCACCACCATTTACAAGGCTATAAGGACTTTAAAAACATAATTAATTATCCAGAGAAGATGAGAATAAGTGGTGAAGATAAAGCCAGATGTTCTTAAATATATCTTGGTGCTTAAAAAAATTGTGTGGCTAATCAGCAAGCTTAAAATGAAAACAGCTTAAAAATAACTCTGAATCTTGTTTTGCATCTATACTCAAAGACTTGGTCATTATATGTAGGTGAAAAAATCAAGTAGTTGTAGCTTGTAAAATGCATCTAGTTTTTCAACACTGTCAGACCTCATTTTATGTTTCTATCATTAAATGAAAAGGTGGTGAGAGAACACTCACCTTGATGGAAAGTCTTCATTATCTGTGCTTGTCCGAGGACTTATGAGTAGATGACAAATTAAGGGAAAACAACTTTTGGGAATGGCGGAAAGAAGAACATCTCCCCTTTTAGTACAGCACCTCAGCTTGCAGGCCTATATGGGCTCTGACCAGCCTGGTAGCCTCAAACTCTACCAGCTCTGCTTGTCTGCCTCATCATTTTGCCCTTCTATTCCCAATGTCCCTGGCCCTAGGCACTCTCTGTTCCCTTTCTTCCTCTCTGTGATAATATAACCCGAAGGACTATAAATCCCTTATTAGTGGCATAAAACATCTCAGTCACCACAGAAGTATTTTTAAATATCAAGAACATCAAGTATCCCACTTCCAGATTTCACACATTTTGAGAGAGTTAACTGGAAAGACCATTTCAAAACTAATAAGCCCTTAAGCATTTAAACCACATACTAAAAGAGTACAATTGTAAACATGACCAATATCAAAGCTTTCCATTACACTGACTGAAAACATCAAAATGAAAAGGATATTGTTTCTTCTCTTCCTTTCCTCCTGAACTGTCCCGTTTCTCTTTCTTTTCTATCTTTTCTTTATCATGCCTGGACTCCTATAAGAAATGGTAGAATTAGTTGGGGAAGGGAAAACCAAATATAAAAGCCAGCTCAAAACCCCTTTTCATCACCCACAAGCTATAATTTGTCTTCAAAAACTTACTTAATATGACACCAAAAGCATAAGCAACAAAAGGAAAAAAATAGATACATTGAACTTCACCAAAAGTAAAAATATTCATGCATCAAAGAACACTATCAAGAAAGTGAAAAGACAACCTATAGAACTGGAGAAAAAATTTGCAAATCACATATCTCATAAGGATCTAGTATCCAAAATATATAAAGAACTCTTAGAGCTGAGCAACAAAAACACAAACCCTCTAAATAAAAAATGGTCAAGGTATCTGAACAGATTTCTTGAAACATAAACAAATGGCCAATGAGCACATGAAAATATGTTCAACATCATTAGTTATTAAGAAAATGCAAATCAAAACCACAATGAGACACCACTTCGCACTTACTGGAATGGCTATAATAAAAAAACAAAAACAGAAAATAACCAGTGTTGACAAAGATGCAGAGAAATCTGCACCCTCATACTTTGTTGGTAGAAATGTAAACTGCACAGCCACTGTCTAAAAGAGTTGGGTGGTTCCTCAAAAGTTAAACATAGAATTACCATATAACCCAGAAATTCCATTCTTGGGCATATACCCAAAATAATTAAAAACAGGTGTTTGAACAAATACTTATAGCCCCACACAAATGTTCACAGCAACACTACTGACAATAGCCAAAACGTGGAAACAACTCAAAAGTCCATCAACTGACAAATGGATAAATAAATGTGGTATATTCATATAATGAAATATTACTTGGCTATAAAAAGAAATGAAGTAAATGACACATGCTACAACATGGAAGAACTTCAAAAAAACATTATGCTAAGTGAAAGACATCAGACACAAAAGGCCACAATATTGTACTATTTCATTTATATAAAATATTCAGAATGAGTGAATCCATAAAGAAAACAGATTTATGGTCCCCAGGGGCTGAGGAGAAGGGGAAAATGGGAGTGACTGTTTAAATGGGTATAGAGTTTTCTCTTGGAGGCGGTAAAAATGTTTTGGAACTAGGTAGAGATGATTACACAATACTGTAAATATACTAAATGTCACTTAAATGTATACCTTTAAAATGATTAATTTTATGTTATTTGAATTTTACCTCAATTAAAAAACACCTAAAAGAACAGCCTATCTTTTAAAGCATAGAATTAAAATGTTCCTTGTATAATTTTCTAAAGCTGTTTTTATGAACTATGAATAAAAGGCATGTATTTTCAATATATATAACAATGTTTTATAAACAATTTATACTTTAGTAATGGTTTGCTTATTACTTTATGGCAGATGCATGAGATTCATTTTAAATGTCAACCATTAATATGTAAGAGAATGTATCTTATACTCAATTTTTAAATCAAATACAAGTTTCAAACAAATGAGTTTATTAGGAGAAAACGTTACAAAAATGTTTCAAATCACAATCAAGACTTTTTGACGCTATGATGGTCAGAGAGAATACACGTGACCGTATTTTAATCTCAGGAATAAAGAGAAACTAAAAGCAAAGAGTTGGTGGAGAAAAAAGAAAATGCAAAGAACAGCTGAAACTCAATCAACAGAAGTAGGTGGGAATGGACTGGAGAGGGGAAAGGAATCTCAGAGGTATACTAACTCTACCCTCCTAGTAATCTGGGACTGAACTGACTCAAATTCCCCAAACACATAACCTGCCCTCCCTCAATACCTCTTCTTCCCACCCCTAAATAATGAACAAAAGACTGTATGACTAGGAAAAAAATTCAATATTTGCTAAATTTTCAGAGTTGATTTTTTTAAGATAAAGCATATTATTCCTTTATTTTCCTGATTTACCTTTTTGCCACCGGAGGAGATTTTATCCATCTTCTCAGATTTAAATGAATCACTGCCTTTTTCTTTGCCTGAAGATTTTGACTTATTTTTTTCCTTGTCTTTCTCATTTGGATAAGGAGATTCACAAGGACTTTCACTTTTATGTTTTGAAACCCCCACTAAAATTACAAAAGAAAATCATGAAAGCCTTTTCCAATTCACTTCGATGATACCTTCAAAGATATGAATAAGTCTACCTACTTGTTCCATTCTCCTCTTTACGTCGCTTGGTTAAGTCCGGTGGCACTTCACGGTCGTTGTTTGAGTGATCCTAGAACCAAGAATTGTGAACTACATTGACCAAGGGCTTTTGTTTTAAAGTATTACTTTTATATGAGAAGGGCACAGCTAACTAGCAATGGAGAATATTTGCAGTAGTTTCACACACTTGATAAAAATGGCATGAAAGACAAGCAGAGCTGATAGAGATTATTAGGCTGAAGATCCTTATTAACGTAGAAGATGCAAACACTTCGGGGTAAAAATATCAATAAAATCATGAAAAAACAGACAACTATGGAACAAACTAGTATTTTTTAAAAGGCAACATACACACTGGTGTACATGACAATGAGCTTTCCAAACTAGTTTTAAAAAAATTACAAACCCTTTTCCGCTCTTTCCTGTCCTTTTCATCTTTTTTCTCTCTTTCTCTGGATCTTTCCCTTGACTTGTCCAAATCTTTCTTGTCCATTTCTCTCTCCTTACTCTTGGACAGTGGTGGAGGAGTATGATTAATGTAGAGCTGTTAAATCAAGGCAATATTACTAAAGATTATTAGTTTTCCAGTATTGGCATCATTTGTTTGTTTATTAAATGAAACACAATTGGGAATTATACCCAAAGTCAAAACTGGTCAGCTATCTGGATTACAAGAGGTAAAATAAAAGGGCATGGCACAAATTATACAAAGCCTTCAATTCTTGGCCTTATAAAAATTACCATTTAAACTCCATCAGTTCATTTGTGCCTCAACTGAGACTCATTAGTAAATTCACAAGCTAGAGTACTCCTTATAGCTCTATTGTAAAGACCTATAACCACCATTACAAGAGTCCATCTATGAACAATAGTGACTGGACTTTCTCTATTGTCAAAAAAAAAAAAAAAAAGAAAAGCACCTCTACACAATCATGAAAATTTTAAATAGTCTTACCATCCACTCACAGGAAGTCAATAATGGCAATGGGCAAAAGCAGAAATATAAAACCTAGCCATGATTTTGCTAATAATTCTTTTCTGCCTCAGTGTGAACCATGCAAAGATTATCCCAAATTATTTTTACAAATGTAAAGGCTGCGTGTTCTGTACTTCTGAAAGCACTCCAATTTCTATCAAAATAATCACAATTAACTGTGAAATTTGTCTTCCTGGTTCTAAATACCTCAGAAAGCCATCTAGTCAGCTGAGGATGATTAAACAATTCAAAAGCCTAAAAAAAAAATGAACCAATATTCTCCTCTGCCTATTCTTTCTCTGCCGAAAGGACTATACGCAATAAAACAGCCAATCATCAAGGGTATTCTAACTAAATAATTAAGAGATAATCCTTCTTAGGTGAGTTGTAAATATGGAAATATGCTGTAACATAAAATATTTAGGAAGTAGTCAGGAAATAATCAGATATCTAACCTTATGGCATTTATATCTGTGCTACAAGCCTATGTTTAATTTAAGACATTAAAAGTATTATGCAGCGGAAGACTGAATATAACTCATTACACAACTACACAATGCTAGATATACCTTAGGAACAAATAGAATAGTGAGTCAAAAGTCAAATATTTTTACATGAAGCAATCCTTTGGTATTCAAAGGAATACATGAAAAATGAAGACCATCAGTTTGATAATTAAACACTTATTTTTTTAACACCACCAAACATTTTCAATTCAGTTGGCTCAGAAATACTGCCATAGCAATGCAGAAGTAGATTCTTTAAAATTTCAATGTTTAAAAGTTGATAAACTGAAATAAACAAAATGCTTATTAATAAAGAGCAAGAGAATGATAGTCATAAAAGCACTTATCTAAAAGATACTCTTGCTGGTTAGAATGCCTTAAATGACACCAAGATTTTTCTAATCATGAGGTTTATACATATCTTAACATTATTTATGAAAATGATTAAGACAAAGGAAATATGACTGCAATACTCAAAGAAGACTTCTCTAAGTATTAACTTTTTCCCAATAAAAGCAAAAAAAAAAGTTTCTAATCACAAATCCATCCATACACACACACACACACACAACCCTTGTTAATAATGAAGTTTTGAACTGTGCTTACTTTCTTTCTGTACTGCAAGGAATTGAGAAATTTTTCTAGAACTTCTGGCATTAATATTCAAATACTTCATTCCTGACATAAAAAGTCACATAGCTCAACTGATACATAATCAGAAATTCTTAGTTCGGAATGTACCCAATTCAATTCCTTCTTTAGAATAGTTCTGATCACAATACTCTTTTTGCATAAAAACAGAGTTTCTCATTGCCTAATGAATTAAATGCATACTCCTTAGTTTAGACATTCCAAACTCTCCACCATCTTTTCACAATTATATCCTGCTATAGTAACCCAATGCACTCTATGCTGTGGCTATCACCGCTCCCTAACATCTGTCCTTTCCAGCAGTTCTCATTACTAGAACGGTTGTTCAGTTTTATCTTAACTTCTTAAAACTCTACTTAGCCTTCAAAGATGGCTCAAAGTCATCAGTATTCAACCATTTCTCAACTCTGCAACTCACTTTCCATTATTTCATGTTTACCTTTTTTACGACAAGTGTTCCCTATTAACTTCATGTCATACCTTTTTGTCCATAACAGTTTCCAGTATGGTAGGAGAGCTAAGGCGCCTTTCTACTTTTACATACTTCCTAGTACCCTGTACACAGTGAGTACTCATAAGTTTGACAAATAAAATTAAGGATTCATTAAATGGATTTGTATGTAGCACGGCTGGGTTTTGTTCTTGATTGGCTTTTATTCTTGACATTGGGATCATTAAGGTCCAAAAAAGAATTTGACTGATTTTCAAAATCTGTTTCAGAAAACACTGCTCCATTGACTTTATTAAAGCTTCACTATATTACATAAAGATGGCCTCACTTTTAGGCTTGGGTTTGGCTGTAAATTCTCATTTTAAGATGGTGAACAAATTAAAAGCTAAATTCTGTCTTGAGGTGGTTACTGATGCCCTCCTAAATTACAGAAGGGCTGCTTAGTGGAACTTGCTTTTTTTTTTTTTTTTTTTTTTTTAAACACTTTCTTCATCAAAAGTAGCTGCTAGAATTGCTACATCAAAACACAATTGATCAAAACTAGAAATACACTATTTGAAAATTAGGGGTAAAGGGTAAACTGACAGAAGAGATTTGGATAGTAAGCTAGATTTTTCTTCTTTTAGCTAATCTCATTTGAAAAGCTAAAATCCAAGTATTGCTTTTAACACAAATTAGAAAGTAAAAATAGCAAATAAATAATAAAGAGAATCCCACAGACAAAGCATAACTAAAAAGTCAAACTAAAGCGGGGAGAGAATTTTATAGGTACAAGTGACAAGATAATATGAAAATAGATGCATATCTTCCAAACCCTCTAGAAAGTAAAAGCTACCTGAGAAACAGGCTAAAGATAATCAACTTTGGAGATCACTCAAAGTCCAATGAATTTGTTTTTCTAAGACATTCATATACTGTTAAACTTTCTAGACACATAAAAATGCAACATCAGCTACTATGCAAACCAGTACTTTGCATGCTTTACCAAAGTGCAAAGGCTTAAGAAATCACTTCAAATATTAATTGAATACCTAAACTTACTGCCAGGCACCATGCTAAGCACTAAAGATCTGAAAAGTAGTAGAAGTTACATAATTTTTAGAAGCATATGTATATGCCATTTTCAAATTTTTCTGGTTGCATGTGGAAAAAAACTATTAAATTTTAAAGGCCCGCAAAACACCATTTTTAAAAGGGGGGGATGTGGGAGATTGAGCTGAATCACTGTAATTTTTAAAAACCAAGGCAAACACACTAAAGGAGCTAGAAAAACCCTTTCAACTATTGTTGAAATGGGTGGTGCTAGGAATCAAGGAACTTTAATTTTAGTTCATGTTTTGATACTAACAAATTGTATGTAACTGGGAAAGCTAAAGAACTTTTAGTCTCTCATTTGTCAAAAAGACACTATCCACCTGCCCTGTCTACCTCACAACACTGTTAAGAGCATGAAATGAGACAGTATATATTTTCAAATGGCCTTTTCACAAATGTGAGGAACCATCATCGGTTAGAAAATTCAGTTAATTTTAAAAGCAGGTTACAAACTGCTTCAAAGTATGTTTCAGTAAACAAATATTCAGAAGGTAACACTGTTAGCCCATTAATTTAAAATAGCCCATACAAGCCACTGATGGTTAAGACTGACATAAACAATTTGAAACTGGTTATAAAAACCTACTATATTGCAGTATGTATTTAAGTTAGCCAACAAAAACTTTACATTAAATGAAAGTTCTGTAGATATCAAAATTGAAATGGAATATAAATTAAGTTTTCTAAAACTAACCTAAATAGGAACATCATTTTAAATAATAATTCCATGTAATAAAAAATAGCAGTATATAATTCCAACCTGATATCAACATTTTTGTAACTCCTACTAGGTATGGAGAACTCTGTTAGTATTGTGACGTTATGGCTAATATCAAAAAAACAAAAATACGTTGGACGTTTAGAATTTTCAAAAATAATGTCATTAAGTTGATGTTGTGTCTAACGTGTTATTTTGACTTGTTCTTCAATTGCATATTACAGAATAATCCCAATATCTACTTCAAATAAAACATTCATTCAAATCAGAAAAATAAATAAATAAATAAATGGACGTCCTCCCGGTATAGCTGAGACTTTTGATTAATACAGTATATTCTAAAAAACAATGCTACAACTTTAGGACACAGGTACACTGGCTAATATAAACTTAAAAATTAGTGCTTATTTCCCCAGTATCCACAGACATTTCATTATAAATCTATACATCTAAAAGCAGTTAGTAATGTCAACTGGCTCTGTTTCAAAATTTCATTTGGTCCACCAGTAAAGAAATCAAGCTTAGCTGATTTCTATTTTAATCATGGTAAGCAATATTTATGCTGAAAAACAGGCTTTATTCTGCTAAGCAGATTCATTTGCTTGTAGCTTGTAAGAGGAAGCAAAGTAGAAAATCAAAGAAGGATACACGTTTTATAACAAAGACAAAACAACATGAACAATGGACAATTCAAGTATACTGAAATAAACTCTGTAATAAGATACACAAACTGCACACTATTTTTAGTAGAAGAATACTCAAGAAAGTAGAATAATAGGTAAGAATTAATACTAACATGTAAACGCAACCACCGAGTATTCCCCTCCAGGGGAATGATTCTTTCACATTAACTATATCTCCTGATATTGTGCTACAACTACCAAAAAGGTACCTCAGCAGAGGATATATAAAGAATTTTTATAGATTGAGATGAGTTCCATTTTTAAAACAGATATGTGAATGCATCAAATTTATTTTTTGGTATTTTGGGTTGTCTAAACAGTCAGACAGCCTGGCAGATTTATTTTGAAAAATTAAATAAACCCAAAACAATCCAATAACCTCTTCCCTGAATGTTAAACTTATTTCCAGATTTTGAAGCATAAAAGGAGGATGTATAACACAGCAAGCAAGGAGAAATGATAGAAATGTTGCTACATTACACACATTTTATAACAATCTCATTAAAAGGGACCATTGTCATCTGTTGTTTCAGTTTTAACATTTAATATGTTTGAAGGTTATTCAATGTAAGCAGAGTACTTTATCCCACTGATTTCAGCTTACTGAATGTGCTAGATGTGAGGACATCTACTAAATAAAATAAGTAAATTACATTTGGTTTACTTAGGCATGATGAGTTTAAAAGACTCAAACCTTTGCTGAAGATTCCTTGAGTTCGATGAGACTGTCCTGTAGAAAATGAATGGAGATGACAGGTGAGCTGGCATAGTTCTCAGAACCCAGAGGAACTTTGGGAAGTATGGCTGTAACCTGGAAATAAACCAGCTACTTCTTGTGAGGATAAATTTCATGATGTCATCATCAATATGAATATCAACAATAAAAAAAAATGTAATGGAATTGTAATGTTAAAAACTAAATTAAATGTACTCAATGTTAAGAAATAAAAATCTTTCTCTGCTCAGAATTTAAAAATAAATGTCAATGCCACATTTTTCGTATCTCTCTACTTAAGCTATATGTAACTTAAGAGGTTTAAGAAAGCAAAACTTTTTTCTCCACAAAAAGTTTAAAATACTGGAGGTCACTGTGGAAGAACAACATTGCCTTATATTTTTCATAGTTTTTCTTTAATTGGGAGGATTCACATTTTACTTTACTTGTAACTCTAATATAAATATACATATTTTAAAATCCTAGCTGGAAAATTCAGTGGCATTGTATTAACAAGAAAACAAAATATATAAGAGTAATCACTTCTTTTTTTTTTTTTTTTTTTTTTTTTTGCAAAATGCCTATCATGGTGAATCTCAAACCTCCCGCACACAAAGAAATCATTTTAAAAAAAAAAGAAAGAAAAAGAAATCAACTACGATATTCCACCACAGTGCTCTTGATGAAGAATTAATAACTTACAGTTTTTTAAAAGTTCAACGTACTGCAAATTCAAAGATTCCATGAAATTAGATGACTTTAGAATTAAAATTAAATATGGAGCAAGGAATGGCTACCCTGAGTCTTCAAGAAGGCTACACCCACGATTTTGTGCTGCAGTTGAATGCCTGGGGTTTCTCTTTGCTGGGTGGTAGGATTGGATGCCACATCTGCTTTTATCGTAACGCAAGGTTCAACTTGTTGGGAACCCATTGGGTATAAACAAACCTCCAAGGGAAGATAAACAGAAGCTGCATGCTCACTGAATATACACAACTACAGGAGAACTGATCACCAAGGAGACTTTAAAATGGAACTCCTTTCAAGACTCCTTCTTAGAAGGCACACATCGGTATGATGCTCATCAAGAAGCTTGAATTCAGAGGTAACTTGTTTATCCTGTATCATCCAGGAAGTCTTCAGTGCTATATATTCTTCAATATGCTGAAAAATAGGCTTCATTCTGCTGAAAAGATTCGTTTGCTTGTAGCTACCATTGCACTCCAAAAAAGACTGCTTAAAGCAGTTGAGGCACTTCTGGGTAAAATTTCTCTTGCACTTTGAAACACTACAAAATTAGTGCTAAGTCCTTGAAGTTTTAACATTTTTATAATAAAAATACTCAATAGGAAAAAAAATCAGTCCACCAATATAGAAAAATTCATTTTCTAATGCAATATAAAAGCTCCAGTGGCTCCAGTGAATGCTTGGCATAAGACTTGAAGGAAGTCAGGACACTGGTATTCCAAACAGGTGAGCCTAACATGGACGCTGCCTTCCTCAGGCTATACTAACCTTTACTGTGGAGGAATGTGATGGAGAAGGGTGGGTATCAATTTTGCGGCGTTTTTGTTCTGTTAAGACAAAAAGAAATAGTCAGAATAAGGTATATTTCTAGTTTTCCAAACACTTAAAAAAAAAATTTGCATGGCAATCAAGTTCCCCTAGCAAAATCCCTATATAACCTGCCAAAACAAGGAGACAATAATTAACTATACATTAAAATAACAAAAGGTAAGAACATACAAAGAAAGGTAAACTTGCCCCTTTCAGGCTCTGGAATATCTGATCGGGGAACAGGTGATTTCAAGGACCCAGAAACTGGTGTTTTTTCTCCTCCTTTAACATTTTCCTTTGATTTCATTTCCTTTGCTATATCTCTTTCTCTGGATGGCTCCTTCTCTCTTTCCCTTTCTTGACTTGATTTTGATTCTGCGTTGGGGACAGTGGTCTTAAATTTCTCATCTTTAGCTTTTTCTTCCTTCTTGAATTTTTCTTTCTCTTTGTCTGACTTTGGCGTTCTTTCCTTGGTCTCTCTTGCTTTTTCATCTTTATTTGGCCGCTCTTCCTTTGGTTTTTCTTTACCATCTTTACCAAGTACCCTGGCCTCTGGAGTAGTAGCTGGAGTCTTTTCTTTTTTCTCTTTTTCTTTCTCTTTCCCTTTTTCTTTGTCATTTTCTTTAACAGCTTTGTTGCTTAAGAATAAAAACATGGGATTTTAACACAAATAATCATAAAATATATCCCTTGTCTGATATATGACAAAATATATCATAAAGGGTTTCTAACTTCAAAAATATTAGAACTAAGGGCGAGTCCTTCAAAAACTAAAGGACAACTTTAAGACAAGTAAAAAGGAAGAAGTAATGGTCGGGTGCAGTGGCTCATGCCTGTAATCCCAGCACTTTGGGAGGCTGAGGAGGGTGGATCACTTGAGGTCAGGAGTTCGAGACCAGCCTGGCCAACATGGTGAAACTCCATCTCTATTAAAAATACAAAAAACTTAGCTGGGCATGGTGGTGGGCACCTGTAATCCCAGCTACTCTGGAGGCTGAGGCAAGAGAATCACTTGAACCTGGGAGGCAGAGGTTGCAGTGAGCCAAGATCACACCACTGCACTCCAGCCTGGGTGACAAAGCAAGACTCTATCTCAAAAAAAAGGAAGTATTTCTTTATCCAGTAAATTATAAACAAATTCATGAATTGCAGATTTAAAAGAATTATTAGCCGGGTGTGGTGACCCACACCTATAATCCAGCACTTTGGGAGGTCAAGGCAGGCAGATCACGTAAGGTCAGGAGTTTGAGACCAGTCTGATCAACATGGCAAAACCCCGTCACTACTAAAAATGCACAAAAAATTAGCCAGGTGTGGTGGCACACGCTTGTAATCCCAGCTACTAGGGAAGCTGAGGCACAAGAATCGCTTCAACCCAGGAGGCAGAGGTTGCAGTGAGCCGAGATCACGCCACTGCACTCCAGCCTGGGTGATGGAAAGAGACTCTGTCTCAAAAAAATAAAAAAAAATTATTAAAATAATCTCAGGTTCTTTTTTGGCATACATTTATAACCTATGAGAATAAATGGTAAAAACCAAAAATATATCCCACAAACCAACCAAGAAAACTACTATCAGGAAATGGATTACTTAGCTGGATGGATCACTACTTAAATTAATGTAGGCTTTTCTTATGTCTGTCCTTACTCAGATTGTTCACAGCAATCACTCTATCCTAAACTATTTTTTTTAACTTCATACCTACATTCCCCTGAGTATCCCAGCAGGAGAAACAAAGTTGTTATGCAAGCATAATTCTACAAAACATAATTAGGATGTAAAGCATATCAGCAAAATAGGGTACATAAAAAATTTCAAAGTCCAACATAAATAACTTTTCACATTACTCAACCACCACTCCCCTTCTACTCATGAGGATTCATGTAAGAAATTAGAATTATGAGGGCCAGGTGCAATGGCTCATGCCTCTAATCCCAGCAGTGTGGAAAGCCAAGGCTGGCGGATCGCATGAGGCCAGAAGTTCGAGACCAGCCTGGGCAACACTGCAAGACCCCATCTCAAAAAAATACATAAAAATCATTTTTAAAAAGAATTTAGAATTATGACACATGGCACAGTGTTCCTACCTGTTAGAGCCACTATTTCCATTGCTTGAATTCCCTTTAGGTGTGGTACTAGAAGCTTTATTAACAGCTTTCACACCACACTGAGATCTCTCCCTTGATTTATCTGAAATAAAAGTAAAGTTTTATTTAACAAGCCCCTAAATGTAAATAAGCTACAATTTCACAGCAAAATGATTAGAGAATAATTAGAAAGAAACAGCAGGCTGATTACTTCTTAACGTTTATATACTCCTATCTAGGGAATAAAAAGTTATACTAAGCCAGCATTGTACTCATTCTGTGATATAAAACATTTTACTTTGTTGAAATAAAATATATTACTTATAAGTTTCTACAAATAAGCATACCAGTCTCCTCAGTACTGCTTTCATCCGATTTAGATGCACTTCCTATTGATGATGAAGAAGGCCCACCACCAGGCCCATTTTGCACACTGGCAACTGCATTCCTCGGAGGGGGGTCTTTGTGATGAAACTCATTTTCAGGTATCATGTATGACTTTCTACTTTTCAACTGCCCAGAGTAGCTGAAAGTCGCACAAAGCGTTTAAATATACAAACACAAATCAAAAAACATAAACATGAGGTTTTTAAGAATTAGCAAGTTATTCATTCTACTATGTAGTTCTAGAGAATTTAAAAAATACCAATTTTTAATAAGTTCTTGAAGGTTTGTATAGAATGCCCAACTTTCTTAAAAATTACAATTTCACTATAAACTAATCCTTAAACTAAGATGGCTTTTTTCTTTTACTCTTGAAGATTTGTTAACTATGATGATAAAATTATATTTCCTTCCAATCAAGAAATATTATATATGACTTTTGAAACTATCATCCAGTATAGACCGGAAGTTGATAATCAGAAGTGGTAACTCTCACCAGCCTGTGGGAACATGATCGCATAATCTCCCATAATCTCCTGAAGGCAGAAGATAAACTTCAACACTGTAAAACATTTTAAAGTCTTCAGAATCCTTCTGTCATCTAGTCTTGTAAATCACATTAAAATATAATTTTGTTACCCCATAGCCAATGCATATAGATCTGGCCTCTTCTCTTTTTCTTCTTGGCAGATTTTGTGTACTCTTCTTTCCAAAGCTTGACCCAGATTCAAAACTTTTGGGTACCAAGGAAGTATTTTTGTTAGCACAATCAAGATATTCCTGATGTGAGTATATTCGCCTGTTTCAAGGCAATGTACCGATGCCTACAACAAACATTTTCAGATCCATTATTATAAAAGTACAAGTATAAAGAGAAAAATTTGCCTTTGAAAAACCCAATTTTTTTTACCTTGGTTAGTTTGTAATGCCATTTATGTACAACATGTCGAAAATTTTCATAGTCTAATTGATCAGCCTTATTTCCACCATCAAAACCAGTTGCCCGTAATATGGTAAGGAATCCTGGATAGTTTCCACATTCCTAAGGAAACAATGTTTGTCACTTTTAAGGAGAAATTATGATCCACAAAATCGCAGAAACTGAAACTTAAGTAGACTAGATCAATATCCATTTAAAACCATCATGCGTATTTTGATAAGTAGTCACAAAAAGTTCAACTTATACACAGATATTAATTTGGAACGTCAGTTTGAGATAGAATAAAAATCTATACAGAACTTTTTAATAATGAATTAATTGTGCTTATAAACACGGTTTTACAACTGAATCTTAAACTCAGCTTCTCTTTTAAAACTCAACAATCTAGACATTAATGGATGTGGTCATTATATACATGGGTAAAATATAAGGGTTTTTATTAATCATACCTTTTCATATGTGGCTCTATCACTATGCCACCTGGTCACAGTCTCTAACATGCAGCACAGAAACCTTCCATATCGACTGGCTTCATTTTCAGTACAGCTTGCAACTGTGTAAATTATGTCAGAGAAAACCTACAGGAAAAAAATGTTTAAAACATATAAACAAATCAAGGTCAAAATCACTTAAAAATATTAGAAGATTCTCTTATAGCAAGTCATAATTAACAGGTAAGCTTAGTCGAAATGTATATTCCCTTTATATAATGACACTGCAGAGACCTTTGGAGATTTTGGCTTTTGTGGGGAAATAGTGAATTCATAAAACAACCACCCAAAACAAGAACTTTTATAAAGAAAGCTGATTTACAGTGACGGGGGGAAAAAAAACTATCATTATGATTACATAATAGTTTTTTTTATTACATAATAGTTTCTTAACCACTTAGCCATACATATTACTGGGTTTATGGGAAGAGTAAACAGAGGAAATGCTGATAGAAATTAAAAATAGGCAGCTGACATGCTGGAACAAACATTATGTTTTGTGGGGTTTTTTTTGTTTGTTTGTTTTTGAGACGGAGTCTCACTCTGTCACCCAGGCTGGAGTGCCGTGGTGCGATCTCGGCTCACTGCAAGCTCTGCCTCCCGGGTTCACACCATTCTCCTGCCTCAGCCTCCCAAGTAGCTGGGACAACAGGCACCCGCCACCACGCCTGGCTTTTTTTTTTTGTATTTTTTTTAGTATAGACGGGGTTTCACCATGTTAGCCAGGATGGTCTCGATCTCCCAACCTCGTGATCCACCCGCCTTGGACTCCCAAAGTACTGGGATTACAGGCATGAGCCACCGTGCCCGGCCACATTATGTTTTTAAACCACAAAATGCAGTAATAAGAAAAAAGCTAAAGGCAAAATGTGAATACGACCATACTAAAAAGCTTCCCTGCTTTTATATGTGTGTGAAGGTGTAAACTTTTGTCTTTTTTTTTTTTTTTTGAGAAGTGAAGGTTAAGAATGGAGAAGAGAGTTCTACCTATTATGATACAACATGTAAACTCAAATCGTTAATAGTTTAACCTTGAGTGACTATTACATATCAGGTGCTTTTTATGTGTAGTGATTCATTTAATCCTCACAATAATCTTATGAAACAGGTACTTATGCTTTACAGATAAGAAAACAGGCACAGAGAGGTTAAACAACTTGCCAAAGATCATACAGCTAGAAAGTAGCAGATCCAGGATTCAAGTTCAGACACTTGGTTCCTGAGTTCATGCTTTTTAACCAAACACACAATAATACCTCTATAAATTATAATGTTAGCTATCTTTGTGTGAGAATTTTTTAAAGGTTGCAGTAAAAACTTACTCGATCATAGCAAAGAAGTGTGGAAAAATTTGGAGTTTTCTGTTGATGTACCAATTCAACAAAACGAGCACAGTAAACAGCATCAATTGCTGAAAAAATACATCGAGGAAATATACACAGCTGTAGAAATTTTGTGATGGTCTCATTTTTGGTAGATTCTAAAAATAAAGGAAGAATATATTAAGTGGTAAACTTCTTCCTCAAGTGCCTCAAAGCCACTAAACATGACAACATATTACCTTTAGTGTAGAGAATACTATAAAACCACAAACTATTTACAGTTTGTAACCAAATGTCATGCCTGGTCATGATTATCATTTTTATTATGTGGACTTTTTTTCTATCTATGATTTCTCCAGAAATATGTTTTATACAGAAAAGTTGAATGACAAGCTGCCAATATGTAGTTAAAAGTTAATTAACTTCACCAGCAAACTTTATCAGTTCCTCTAGTGAACGTGAAGTTGATTCTGCATTAACAAATAACCAAAGAATGGGATAGAAAACACTGAGTTGAAATACAAACATAATACACTGTAACACCTCTAAAGTTATAATGTTTTGTTTTCTGTAATTCACCAGCATTGGGAATGTAACAATTCCAACAACTTACTTGCTAAAAGCCAGTTGTCCTTTTCCAGTTTCAATCTCTGCAGAACTCTCTGTACATGTTCCATCTGTTTCTTTTCTTCTTCAAGAAGCTTGTCCTGAAGGGCAGTACAGCGCTCCTTCTCTTTTTTCTTTTTATTTGGAGGCTACAAAGAATAAATCAGATACTTTTCTAAATATATGCGATAAAGGCTGACAGTTTATAACTACTTTAACATGAATATAGGTCCACCTGAATGTGCTTTTATCTTCATTCAACACACTCATAACACTGTCATGGCATCTTCACACACCATCAAAACAGGCTACATTTGCAACACTGATACTATCAGTCTCAGGCATGGTGTCATCTTTGACTCTTCCTTCTCCTTTATACCAAGACTGGTTTACAAGCCTTGTACACTGCCGCTACCTCCATCAGTCTATGCTCTCACAATAGACTGCCTAAAAATCCACCTAGCTGGTCTTTAGCCTAATGCTAGTCCCTTCCCCTATTAAAAGCATCTTTCATACTGCTATCATGAGTAATCTGTTTTAAGTACCATTTTTTACATTACTCCCCTGCTCAGGAATCTAAAATAGCTCTCAATTTTACCAAGTCTATTTTTCTCCCTGACTTCCAATGCCCTACATAATCTGGCCCCATCATATTCATATGTATCACTAAGTACATTCACTATGTGAAAGTGAATCAGTAAAAGTGGTCTCCCTAAACCTCAATGTACTTCCTGTCTTTGCTGGAACCCTATGGTGACCTCCCTATCTGCTTCCATATTTCCAAACCTAATCCACCTTCAAGGCCTGTCCACTTCAAGACTCAGCTTTTCAACAGTCTTCTCCTAAAGAACTCACTTCTTGAGAACTACTGATCTTGCTATTAGAGTCACATGAATCACTTTAAGTTACCAGCATAGTCGTCAGTAGAAAAGGACACTCAAATAATTTTTGATTAATCATAATCTCCACCTAGTCACCAACCTCCTGGCCCTCCACTCAGAAGTAACTATTAAACCCCATTTAAGAAAATATTAGATAGCAACAAGATCACTGTTTTAAGGAACCAGAGCTAAAACAATTTCAAAATATAGGTGAGACCATAAAATTATTGCACTTGAACTACTAGAACAAAAACCTACCATTTCCTGATTGTCATCAATTGCTTTCATCTGGACTTTAAGTTTATTGACTTCTCGTTCATAGCTGGTGTGTGGAACTGCAAGGTCATACATTGTCAATGACCAGAATGTGGCATAGAATTGAGGGCTGATGTCATCCCAGACTTTGGAAACATGTAAGGAGACCACTGCTTCATGGACAGGCGCCATCACCATCTCACATGATGTAATGTACTTATGAACTTTATGTTGCTGTTTACTTCCCTTTTCTGATTTTTTAAGTTCATCATACTTTGACTGTAGATAAAAAGTAAAAATACATACATACATACATACATACACACACAACATAATTTATAGCTTTGACTTTCATGGTATAAAAATCTATATTCCCTTCTAAAGAATCAAAAGATGACCAATCTCAAAACTGTTACAGAAATTCTAGTTTCTTACCAACAACGTTTATTTTAAGATAAATCATCTCTGGAAGATATTCCAATCTTTAGTACTGTGTGCCAACTAGGAGATTCTCAGAGGGCTCTTATCTAATCTGACCTGTTGAATAAAGTGAACAGGGTATATGCATGTCCCCCTCTTCCATTCCTCCACCCTACTCCCTCTTGCTGCTGTATCAGGGATTGAACATGTAGGGTTTCCAGTCCTGCTTTTGAGATATTCAAGGGAACAAATAGAAGGTCTTAACATGAGAAAAGAGGAAGAATGGAACTAATAACAGTCAACTAGGACAGAATGCAGCATCACTACATGTAGACCCTACCAACTGTTAAAATTCGTCAATTAAAAAGCTGGATCAAGAGATTGAGGAGGGCAGATCCCTTGAGGTCAAGAGTTCAAGACCAGCCCAGCCAGCATGGCAAAACCCCGTCTCTACAAAAAATTAGCCAGGTGTGGTGGCACATGCCTGTAATCCCAGCTACTTGGGAGGCTGAGGTGAGAGGATCACTTGAATCCCAGAGGCAGAAGTTGCAATGAGCTGAGATCTTGCCCCTGCACTCCAGACTGGGTGACAGAAGGAGACTGTCTCAAAAAAGAAAAAGAAAAAAAAAAAAAAGCTGGATCAACATTAAGAAAAGTTACGAGAAATTTGTTTTAAGACTGCTAAGTAGGGTGACCAATTGTCAGGGTTTTCTGGGGATTTAGGGGTTTCTGGGGATTTAAGACTTCAGTGCCAAAACCGGGAACATCCCAGGCAAACCGGGACACCAACTGGTTACTCTATTGCTAAGCCAAATAAATTTTTCTGTGAAAAGCTTTGGTATATTGACGTTTAAATCATGTGAGAACTGATGCTGCAGCTTCTTTTGCTTAACTGGTTTATCCTAATTTGGGGGAAAAGTCAGAGGAATGCCATATTCTTAATTGTATGAGGAAAAAAAAGTGTTAGTACAATGGGAGGGGCTGTAGAGATATGTGTATGCCAAATATATTATACATATATATACACACACACACACAAAATATATACATATTCTCTATATATATTCTCTATATATGAAGATAACATATGAAAATAACATACATATATATGAACATATATATATATATATGAAGATAACACAGAGTTGCTATTGTTTCACATCCTTCAGTCTCTTTAGGATGAATGAGCTCTCGTGCAGAAAATTTTGTTTGGGTTAGGTATCACCCTTAATACGAACCTAAAGGATGTCCTAAAACTAGTTACTTCTTTATGTTAGAAAATAACTTAAATCATTCTATTTGTGCTAAACACATAACCCAAAATGAGATGACCAAAGGCTCTGCTTCCAGTTCTACACTGTGATAGGCAAAAGAGTCTCAGCTCCTTACAGCTCAGTTACCTGCCTTCCTTCCTGACTGCTCAATTTTACAATTGTTCTAGAATTTTACAATTGTTCTAGAAGTGGGAAGATTTAATGCTCCGTTACCCCCATTTTAGAGAGCATGCTGACAACCACTGAGACCACATAAGTGACAAAGTTACAAAGAACATTAGTTATGAAAAAGGAGTCCCAATTGCATCAGAAACCTGAGGGAACAGCAGTTGGGAAAACAGAGAATTTTTTTTAATTTAGAGGACAGGTCTTATTGAAGGTAACTAATATGAATCTAGATGAGCAGAATGACTTCTAAGGTTCTAACAAAACGGGATAAAACAGGGCTGACACTATCTGCATAAAAGACAGCCTAGCTACCTGTTCTGGGCAAGATCTAGAATATGAACTAGGTAAAAGCGTATCTTTCAGAACTGTGTCTCAAGGTGGACCACAACCTCAACAGTTAAAACTAAAAATTAGTTTATCGGTACGAGAGGGTTACATGATAGCTCCAGTCTCCCCAGTCCTCTGGGTTTGAATCTGTGATTTCTATTGTTAGGAACCCCATAGTCACTACCTAGTTAGAAAAATAGGCTTGGTCAGAAAAGAAGGCTATACTTCATATTTACCTAGGATGAATATGTCCTTGTCTAAAGTCAGTTTAACTCCCACTTCAAGTTCACACCTTCAGTCAAATGTAGAGACATAACAGTTCTACATTTCAAATCACCTGGGGAACTAGACTTATGGAACAGAACTGATATCCACAATTATTGCTGTACTTCTCACTTTTGTTCAAAAATCTCATCTCAAGAATCTGAGCAGGCCAGGCACAGTGGCTCATGCCTGTAATGCCAGCACTTTGGGAGGCCAAGGCAGGCGGATCACCTGAGGTCAGGAGTTTGAGACCAGCCTGGCCAACATGGCAAAACCCCATCTCTTCTAAAAATACAAAAATTAGCTGGGTGTGATGGTGGGCACCTGTAATCCCAGCTACTTGGGAGCTTGGGATAGAGTTGAACCCGAGAGGTGGAAGTTGCAGTGAGCTGAGATTACACCACTGCACTAAAGCCTGGGAGACAGAGCGAGACTCCATCTCAAAAAAAAAAAAAAAAGAATCTGAGCAGTGTTTGGCTGAATTATCTCCAAGAGAGCCTGCTGATAGTCAATTTATAGAGGGGACATAGCAGTCACCTCTTAACAGAGGTTTTCACTCAAGAAGCAAAAGCAAGGATCCCGGGGCAGCTTGGATGCCCATCCAGTGCAACCACAAGGTTGCTAGGAAACCCCTTTTCCAGAAAGTGGCATGTTGCCTACAGATAAAAGACTTATATCTGACTTGGCTATACAGCCACTTCCATTTAGCTTTCTGTTTTCTTCCAAGCCTGAGAGGGAAATGCCATTTCTTTGTTTAGGTTTTTGCATCTCTTAAAAGACAAAGATAATATTTTACACAAGTAAGAGAGAAAAGGTAGCTTGAATGACCTGCTCCATTTTCTGACCTGGCAAAGTTCAGCCAACGTCAGACAATCAGGTGTTCCTGTTTGCTAGGATTCCATATTGCTGATTAGTGTGTTCACTTAGCACAGGGCAGGTCAGAATTCCTAAGATGAAGCAACTCTCCCACCTCTGTCTGTCAAGGAATCAGGTACCCCCTTTACAGCTGAGAATGATCTACCATGGGGTGTGACAACAGTAAGACATTACACAAAGACAGCATACAATTCTCTGGATTGAGAGGATCTAAAGGGGAAGAAGCTAGCCTAACACCACTCCCTTATTGTCTTTTCCCCTTCAGAGTGTATACATAACACAGGAATTTCTGCATACTGCTAACAAAGTGATAATTAAATCAAGTAACAGTTAGGAAAGAAGTGGGAGACTGTAGCAGTTGATATGTAAACACTAACAGCAGATGTTTGATTAAATGATTAGACTCCACATTTCTCATCACCTTTTTTGTATACCTCTACCACACAGCTCTGTACCCCTATTGGAAACAAAGAAGGAATCCTAGTTTAAGGGCCAAAACCTTCCCCCAAAATCTGTAGTGAAATGTACTTACAGATAAAATCGTTAAGAAATAATTTGGATCGTTCTTGAGCGGCAGCAAAGACACTTGTACTTACCGAAATATGATGCGCATACATTGGCCTAGACAGGAAAAATGCTGCATCATGGGGTGTATGAAATTCATTACAGAGTACATCAATTGAAGGCACTCGCTTTATATAATCTTCTGTGCTCAGATTAGATGCTAAAAACCCACCAAACTGCACCAGGGTATCATGACACTAAATTTAAAAAATAAGACAAAATCAACATATTTTCCAAAGTGATTAAGAAGTCATTTCAGGAATATTTTAACAATTAAGAATCCAAATTTTATAATTTAAAAGGACTTTAGAGACCATCTACAAGTATAATCACATGACCATATTACGAAAAAAGATGCCAAGGCCCTGACAGGTTGACTAATCCAAGGCTTTACTAGCCAACTAGGTCTCTAAATGTCAAGCTGTTGTTCGTCACTTTTAGTGGAATATATTTACCTAAATCAAATAAAATAATAACCATAGGCAAACAGAAGACAATTCCTTTGCCCTTAAAAGAAGAAAACTTTATTTACAGAATATATTTATAAATATTAAGTACCAAAACTTAAGATTAGCACACAAAATGTGTTTAACTATCAACTATAACGCAAAGAAAAAGAGAGATAGCAACCCAGCCTGGGCAACATGGCAGAGCTCCAACTCTACAAAAAAATCCAAAAATTAGCCAGGCATGGTGGTGCATGCCTATAGTCCTCAGCTACTCGGGAGGCTGAGGTAGACTGATCACTTGAGCCAGGGAGGTAGAGGCTATAGTGAGCTGAGATCATGCACTGCACTCTAGCCTGGGTAACACAGTGAAGCCTTGTCTTAAAAAACAAAAAGGAAAAGAGAGCGAGCATGCACGAGTGAGCAAGCAAGCAAGCATCTATTCTGTTATGACTGAGATTTCCAGAGATCAGGAAAGATATAAATGCAAACAACTTGAAGTTGCAGGAATTTAATGATGTAATATTTAATTAATTGACAGCCTTACACATAACATATCTTGGAGCTATCTCTTAAATATCATAATTTACATAGAAATAGACCCTATTTCTAGAATGTCTTTCACATTAGATTAGGATGTCTCATATTCACATGATGTGCAAAAATGACATTTTTCAAATTATAACACATTATCTTCCTTTAACAGGATTAAAAACATGTACATAAACATAAAAGCCACTTTAACTTGCCTGGTCATAGAGCTTTCCCACAAGTTTCAAATGTTTCTCTCCACCTTCCTGAAAGATTACCCCATTTCTCTGCTGAGCCATAAGCAGACAGAGAGGAAGGGCAAGATCATGGTCCAATAGAGCATCCTTTAATCTCTGAGAGGATTTTTTAGTGTTTCTGATCTGACCAAAATAACCACCCTGCACAAGAGAAGACACGAATTTACCAGTGTACAGTACATAACCCATGCTAATTTGAAAAAAGGCAGAAAAAAGTTGAGTTAAAATCCTTAATATAAAAAACTCCTACATTCCATATTCCTTCCCTTACACAAATTTATTTCAGTGACTATTACAGACTACAGTCACTGGCTTAAAGGCAAATGTCAATCAATTGAATTTAAATTTTTGCATATTTTCCATTTTCCACCTTGCAGTCCGTCATAAAGGATTATTCGTTATTCAGTATGGCACAGATTCAACAGAGCAACTAAGACTTAAGGGAGTGAGGACATCAAGGATCACAGAAGATTTAGTAATTATTTGGTAATTTTATTTATTTATTTATTGAGACAGAGTCTCACTCTCTTGCCCAGGCTGGAGTGCAATGGCGAGATCTTGGCTCACTGCAACCTCCGCCTCCTAAGTTCAAGCAATTCTCCTGCCTCAGCCTCCCAAGTAGCTGGGATTACAGGTGCCCACCACTACGTGTGGCTAATTTTTTGTATTTTTAGTAGAGGTGGGGTTTTGCCATATTGGCCAGGCTGGTCTCGAACTCCTGACCTCAGGTGATCCACCCACTTCCCAAAGTGCTGGGATTATAAGCGTGAGCCACCACGCCCGGCCTTATTTGGTAATTATTTTCCTTATGGATGCATTTCTTACTGTCTTTTTTTTTTTTCTTTTTTATTATACTTTAAGTTCTAGGGTACATGTGCATAACGTGCAGGTTTGTTACCTATGTTTACATGTGCCATGTTGGTGTGCTGAACCCATTAACTCGTCATTTACATTAGGTATATCCCCTAATGCTATCACTCCCCCGTCCCTCCACCCCACAACAGGCCCCGGTGTGTGATGTTCCCCTTCCTTTGTCCAAGTATTCTCATTGTTCAATTCCCACTTATGAGTGAGAACATGCAGTGTTTAGTTTTCTGTTCTTGTGATAGTTTGCTGAGAATGATGGTTTCCAGTTGCATTCACATCCCTGCAAAGGACATGAACTCATCCTTTTTTATGGCTGCATGGTATTCCATGGTGTATATGTGCCACATTTTCTTAATCCAATCTGTCATTGATGGACATCTGGGTTGGTTCCAAGTCTTTGCTATTGTGAATAGTGCTGCAATAAACATACGTGTGCATGTGTCTTTATAGCAGCATGATTTATAATCCTTTGGGTATATACCCAGTAATGGGATGGCTGGGTCAAATGGTATTTCTAGTTCTAGATCCTTGAGGAATCGCCACACTGTCTTCCACAATGACTGAACTAGCTTACAGTCCCACCAACAGTGTAAAAGTGTTCCTGTTTCTCCACATCCTCTCCAGCACCTGTTTCCTGACTTTTTAATGATCACCATTCTAACCGGTATGAGATGGTATCTCATTGTGGTTTTGATTTGCATTTCTCTGATGGCTAGAAAATTTTTGCAATCTACTCATTTGACAAAGTGCTAATATCCAGAACCTACAAAGAACTCAAACAAATTTACAAGAAAAAAATAAACAACCCCATCAAAAAGTGGACAAAGGATATGAACAGACACTTCTCAAAAGAAGACATTTATGCAGCCAACAGACACATGAAAAAATGCTCATCATCACTAGCCATCAGAGAAATACTTACTGTCTTTTATACTTTGTTTCAGCTTTTTTAAAAAGTTGAAGTAATTACTGTATCTCAATTTCAAAAGGGGGTAGGGGTGGTTGTGAAAGGAAGGTATGTACGGCTTTGACATTTGGTTTTATAAACTTGCTATGACCATGCATACATCAATGAATTTTAAAAGTTGATGAACAAAAATAGCAATTCTTACCTCAGCTTTTAGCTGCTCTCCACCAGTCATAGCCTCTAGTTGCTCCATTGTCATTTCCTCTGTAATTTCTATTCCTGCCATTTTTTGCACCACTTCTTTCAATATAAGCAGATCAAAACTATTCAAAAAGAAAAAAGAAACAGTGTATAGTTAGAACTTCAAATATAAAAGTAACAATATATTGCAATTAATACACTGAGAAACCCTAAATTATTTGTATATAAATATGGGGGAAGGGGCGGAAGCAGTTTTTAACTGCATTCCTAGAACTATATTGACAAATACTTGGTGTGTAAGTTCATTTTAACTTTTACTTGGAAATAATTTCAAATTTACAGATAGGATGGAAAAATAAAAACAGTACAAAGCTCACCCATATATCCTTTACCTCAACTTCACCTGGTAACATTTTTACTCCTGCTTGATCATTTGCATTTCCTCTCCCTCTCTGGAGCCCCTTTCTACATACATAGTCACACACTCAATTTTTTAATCATTTGAGGGCAAATTATTTATATATCATGGCCTTTTACCCCTAAAATTTCGAAGATTGCATTTCCTAAGAGAGCTATTCTCTTAAATAACCACAGCACAGTTATCAATTTTAGTACATCGAACACTGATAAAATCCTTAAATCTACCATTGATATTTCATTTTATCAGCTGACCCAATAAAGTCCTTCACAGCATTTTTTCTCCTCCAATACAGGATGGCCAAAACATTTTTGATGGTATAGAGCCATTTCTAAATAATCCATTTACTAAAAATGGACAAAGATGTAGCATGGTCACATACACTTGGAAGAGAGGCAGGGAAGGAAGGAAAAAAAAGAAGTTCTAAGCTGTGATATCTGAGCCAAAGATGACAATTTAGTGGCCAGCCCAGAGCACATTTCAGTAATGTGCCAACAGTTATGCATTTTAATCTTCGAAGTTTAGGACTACCAATGAAAATAATACCTTATGTCCTCTAAGATCTTCTTTAATTAGTTAATCTAAACAAAGTAAAAACATTATTTCCTAAAAAATCCAGATGTTTCTCCAAACGTAAAGTCAGACATACCCAAGACACAAGCTAATAGACAAAAGAACCATTTTCTAAGATTCTTATTAAGGGTTTGTTCTCTCAACTTGCCGTGCTTTCCTTAGTTGCTTTTGTTTTTTTTTTTGTTTTTTTTTTAACGAAAGCCCTCATGAAAACTAGTATATAAGTACCAATGAAACAGTTTATTTTTTCTTCAAACTATGTTTTAATTAGATGGTCACAAAAACTGTATTCATAGTACAGAAAGCTGAGTTATAGATTTAAAAAATGATGTATGTTATTCTGGCCTATAGATAAAGAAGAATAAAAATATATAGAAATGGCAGAGAGACGAGCATAAGGGATGTGCCAAAAAAAACATAAGTTTAAATATTTTTTACGTTTTCCCTAAGCCAAAATAAGAATCTGTCAATAATTACTTAGGTAATACTTGTTTGGAACATCAAATAGCTTTTAATGTTTTGTTTGTTTGCTTTCTACCAGAAAGCTTCTGAAAACAATTTCAGGTTCTTTGATTCTAGTCAGTCTACTTCTCATGAGGTTTAATATATATACATACTAATTCAAACTCTAAGCACTGATATTGGCCCAAAATAAAATAAACTTCAGTATTTATAAAGAAAAAAGGACATCGTCCAAAAGGTATGGAAGCCTTATGTATCTCTAAAACTCAAATTCAAAAATTATGCTTTAAAGGTATTATATACACCCTCAAAATAAACATGTTCCTACCAGATGTTCAATGTGATACAGGTCAATTACTGCATACTGACCTAGTGCAGTATGTTTTGTTAAAGGAAGATACACAATATATCATATTAGGCATTTACTCAAAAGCCCAATAGGCAGTCAAAATAAATGAAAGTATATTTTTAGAGCATTAACATATATAGCCTTAGCCGGGCGAAGTGGCGGGCGCCTGTAGTCCCAGCTACTCGGGAGGCTGAGGCAGGAGAATGGCGTACACCCGGGAGGCGGAGCTTGCAGTGAGCTGAGATCCGGCCACTGCACTCCAGTCCGGGCGACAGAGCGAGACTCCGTCTCAAAAAAAAAAAAAAAAAAAACATATATAGCCAAATAGTACATTTATTCGTGAAAAAAAAAGTGTCTATTTATGTATGATCATTTAACTAAAGAATTTCATGTAAATAAGTGAGCAACTATTCTACTTGAGCCTACAACCAACAAGTAAGTAGTCTTTCAGGATAATAGGAGTCTCAATAACCCCAAACCACCAGAAGTACTCTATTGAATTTCGTTATGTATAATTTGCTATGAATACCTTTTGCCCGCCTTTAGCTGATTGGCAACATACTGAAGAAGACCAGCAAGATCAATTGGATATTTACGAAAAACTGCACCACAGAAACTAGCCAGACCTATATGAAATAAAAAAGGAGTAAAAACAACTCATAAAACAAAATGCACAAGTATCATTTCAACTAAACCTCTAAAATAAAATGAGATAAGAATCATTGTATTGCTGATGCTGTTGAATGGAGTTTCATAATAATAACAATAACCAATATTTATTGAGCATACATATGTCAAGCACTGTACCAAGCACTTTATAATGATTATCTCACTTAATCCTTGCAACTATTATCCTACGTTGGTATCACCTATTGATGAGGCAAATTCAGAACAGACATGTCATGTAACTTGCTCACGGTCACATAGTATAAAGTAGAGCAGTAAGTCAAATCTTTGCAGCCTGATTCCAGAGTTCGTGAAACTAAGATATAACAAAATCTTACAGATCACTCAGTAAACTTGAATAAATGACAAAATGCCAGCCCTCGAATTGAGTCAAGGAAAAAAAAATGTCTTTTTATCTAAGAACATGTTACTAGTTGTGGAGGTGCAAGAAAATAAAGTATTACCAGACTTGGAAGCAGACAAGAGACCAATTTTAACCAATGGTCCTTATCATACCATGAATAGGGAAGAGACTCCAGCCAATACAAGAGTAGGAGATTCAAGTAAAGTCAAGTATTCTGCAACCTATTCCACAACTATTTGCTAAGCACCTAAATGATATTGGACAAAACTCAAGTCCTGCCTTCAAGGAGCTGAGTCTAGTGGAAGATACAGAAAAGTAAACAAATAACTATGATGAGCAAAATGCTCCATGGGAATATAAAAGAGGAACGCCCAATTCAGACTTGTGGGTGGGAGCATTAACAGAAAAAGCTTTCCAGAAGAAGTGACCTCTAAGCTGAAATCTAATGAATAAACAGAACACGCAGTGGGCCATGAAGGATATTCCAAGTCAAGTGAATAATGGGCAAAAGTTCATGGAAAGTACAAGAAGTTCAGTATTAATGGAATCTAGAATATTGGGAAGCAGGGAAAAGATGAGGCTAGAACAGTGCAAAAGGACCTGATTTCAAAAGAACTTACTTGTATGACTTATTAAACATTTCGGACTTTAAAGGACAATGGGGAGCCACTGCAAGATTCCACTATCAGATACAATAAGTTGAAAGAAAGGGAACTGGCTGCTAGAAACCAAAGGTACAAGAATTAAAAAGAAATATGGTTAGTTTTTTTGGTTAAACTAAGTCAAGTTTTTGTTCTTTTAAGATGACCGGAACCTCTGGATGGAATGGGAAGAAATGAGACTAGCTCCCTTATGATCAACGCCTATGAAATAATGTTAGTTAAAAAGAAGGAGATTTTCGGCTAGGCATGGTGGCTCATGCCTGTAGTCCCAGCACTTTGGGAGGCCAAGGTGGGCAGATCACTTGAGGCCAGGAGTTTGAGACCAGCCTGGCCAACATGGTGAAATCCTGCCTCTAACGAAAATACAAAAATTAGCTGGGCATGGTGGCACATGCCTATAATCCCAACTACTAGGGAAGCTGAGGCAGGAGAATTGCTAGAACCTGGGAGGCAGAGGCTGCAGTGAGTCGAGATCACGCCACTGCACTCCAGCCTGGATGACAGAGCGAGACTCCATCTCAAAAACTAAATAAATAAATAAAAAGAAGGAGATTTCATCTCCCCAGTAATGCTTACCCAAATTCTATCACAGTCAATAATGGTCTCTTAAGTTAGGAAAATAAATAAGTACCATATCAACCTCCTTAAGTAGCCAAGGACTCTGTAGAATAAACTCAGTAGCTAGATATTCTCAACAACTCTTAACAAATAGGCTTCTAAAAGTCTCTAAGCGTAGGTAATAAAACACATAACATGGCAGTTACCACAGACAGTATTTTCATTTTCGCAAAAATAAAAATACTTACTCTGAAGCCAGCTTGAGATGGTTGTGTCATCATGTTTCATTCTTTCCTTTTCTGGATTAGCTAAAGCTTCAATGATACAATCTTTCATACATTAAGAAAAAACTTAAGTCATTACATCTCTAATAAAAACATAAATATGCCACATCATAGGGGCAAAATTGTTGGTCATTACAAATTATTTTTCTTTTTTTCCAAGACCAGGGATGTTGCTAAAACTAATTATTGAAAAATACACTCACTGTAGTACCAACATTCCTTCTTTAGCCTCCTTTCCATCTTTCAGCAATCAAGATAGATTCCATCAATATCAAGATGTCTGGTAAGCCAGTTGGGTGCAGTGGCTCATGCCTGTAATCCCAGCACTTTGGGAGGCCAAGGTGGGTGGATCACTTGAGGTCAGGAGTTCAAGATCACCCTGGCCAACCTAGTGAAATCCCATCTCTACCAAAAAACAAGGAAATTAGCCAGGTGTGATAGCACCCGCCTGTAATCCCAGCTACTTGGGAAGCTGAGGCAAGAGACTCGCTTGAACCCAGGAGGCGGAGGTAGCAATGAGCCGAAACCGTGCCACTGCACTCCAGCCTGGGCGACAGAGCAAAACTCCATCTCGCAAAAAAACAAGTCTGGTAGGCCTCATGTCTCCCTTTATACAACACAAAGTCTCTCTCTCTCTCTCTCTCTCTCTCTCTCTCTCTCTCACACACACACACACACACACACACACACACACACACACACACTACTGACTGACCAAACTTCAGATCAGCCACCTGAGTCAACCTCAGATGGCTACTAAAGGAAAACAAAATGAAAATAAAACATTTACCATATGATCTATTAAATATGAAATCTACATATTACTTCATTTGAAAGGATACAGGCCAAGACATCATAATTCAATGAAGTGAGGTATTTCAATGAATCTACTACAGGTGTTATTAAGTTATCATACTTCTGTATTTGTGACAAGATCTGGAAAACAGCAACAAATAATAGAAGGCATTAACTGATCAAAGGATTTCTATTGTGCCAACTAAGTAATGACTACACTTTTTATTTTTCAAAAGAAATAATGCTTATAATTAAAGTGGCTTCCTATATAAAGATTTAAATAAAGTGGTTTTTATATAAATATTTCATATTTATATAGAAATTACTATTTTATCACTGCCTTAGAGAATATTTTCTTAGGCTACATTTTTCAGTTAGAAAATAATTCCAATTCTATAAAAAATGACAGTGGTAATCTGACTGGAATTGCAATGAATCTGTAGATTCCTTTGGGCGGTATGGACATTTTAACTATATTGATTCTTCCAATCCAAGAGCATGGAATGTCTTTCCATTTGCTTTTATCATCTATGATTTCTTTCATCAGTGTTTTACAGTTCTAATACAGATCTTTCACCTCCTTGGTTAGATATATCTCTTGGCACTTTTTTTTGTGACTATTGTAAATGGGATTGTGCTCTTGATTTGGTTTTCAGCTTGAACATTATTGGTGTATAGAAATGTTACAGATTTTTGTATGTTGATTTTGTATCCTGAAACTTTACTATGGGTACACACGGACATAAAGATAGAAAGACACTGGGGACTCTAAAAGTAAATGGGGTGGGGCTTGTGAAGGTTTGAAAAACTACCTACTGGGTACTATGCTCACAATTTGGGTGAAGAGTTCAATAGAAGGCCAAACCTCAGCATTATGCAATACATCCATGTAATAAACCTGCACATGTACCCCTTGAATCTTAAAAAAATTAATTAAAAAAGGAAATAACTCCAGTTGGCCTAAAGCTGAATTTTG
Organism: Piliocolobus tephrosceles; assembly: GCF_002776525.5. NCBI lineage: Eukaryota > Metazoa > Chordata > Mammalia > Primates > Cercopithecidae > Piliocolobus > Piliocolobus tephrosceles. Next base: position 30,862,886 of record NC_045445.1, on the reverse strand, counting down.
GAATGAAAGAGTCTAGTCTCTCTCATGTGTTTTAGAAATCTCTAAATATTGGCCAGGCATGGTGGCTCACGCCTATAATCCTAGCACTTCAGGACGCCAAGGCGGGTGGATTACCTGAGGTCAGGAGCTCAAGACCAGCCTGGCCAACATGGTGAAACCACACCTCTACTAAAAATACAAAAAATTAGCCAAGTGCAGTGGCGCGCGCCTGTAATCCCAGTTACTCGGGAGACAGGCAGGAGAATCACTTGAACCCGGGAGGCAGAGGTTGCGGTAAGCCGAGATCGGGTCACTGCACTATAGCCTGGGTGACAGAGCAAGACTTCATCTCAAAATAAATAAATAAATAAAAATAAACAAACATTGCAGTGATAGTACTACAGGTAAATCACAATGAAATGTCATTTGAATGTTTCTAAAAGCTAAAATCAAGTAATAAGTCCAGAAATCAAAATGTGGTATACAAAATAACATTATATATACAAAATAACTATTATATTGTCTATAATAGTAGCACTGTTACTATTAATAGAAAAATAGATCAATGTGTTACATATATTGTGTAGTAATTTTGTTTTTAGTATAACCTTACAATGTTTCATTTTCTAACATCATTCTGTTTCCACCTGAGCTGATTTAAAGGCAACAAAAAGAAAAATCCCTTAAAATAATATTAACCTCAAAACATACATAATCAAACAAAATGGTTGGATTGCTGTGGCTCAACTTCCCAATTTGTCTTCCAGAAGGCTTCACATTTTCCTTGGTTAGGCGCCTACAGAGGAAGAAAAAGGTGGCAGGGATCATCTTAAGTAACATTCCTTGTAATGTTGATAGCTTTGTTACATCATCGTGGGGGAAAAAGCAATTATTCCCCAAATATCCAAAACGGATTAATGCAAACAACCACATTCATCACATCCTTTATGGCAGGATTTGGGCTATTTTGGTTAGGGATTCTCCCAGAGGGTATTGAGATTTTATATTAAATGCTTAACATTTATAAAATACACATTTCCACTTCATAGTAATAGTCTAATAATCAGTAAAACTCTTAACGTACTCTGCAAGTACATAAAACTCTTCTTACAAAGAATCAAAATTATTTCAGATTGAGGAGGACTCATTTATCAGTTTAGGGATTAAGATATCAAATTTGGTGTCATGCAATGAAATGCCTCATGCCATCTGGCTCAGTGACTCTAACACAGCAATAGTTAATGCTGTACTCCTCAATATGTAAAGTTATCTGCTTTTCATATTCAAGGTAAACAATGTTTTGAAACTAAATTCTACTCCTTTCCTTCCTCTTTATTTCTTCCTTTGCTCGTCATCCTTTTACCAGCATTCTTCAAATTTGTATCTATTAATTCTTACAGTTCAAAACAATTATTATACAGAATCTTAAATGCCTCTGCTGAGATTATTACATAATAAATCTAGAGACTTGAAAAGGCTACAAGTGACAGGAAGGAAGCTTTCTAGGATGAAAACATAATGAAGTAAATTATGAATTCAGTTTATAATTCAGAAGATGTGACCATTATCCAAGTGACAAACTTGCTATAATTAATTTCTCATGACAAAACTGGCCCCATCAATCAAAATTATTTCATCATCAACTGCTGCCCTTTCCAACGCTCCATATCCCAGTTTTTGTTTCATAGAAAAGAGAGACCATTAGTTTTAACAGTTAGCTATACAGTATTTTGTTCAAATTTCCAAATTACCACTACCTGTCCCTATTTCTAACCCCAATATTTCAGGTGCCTCCCTCTACTTGCCAAGGTCAACCCCTCCTCTCTCTGTTTTTTATTCCATTCCCTTCTGCCTCCATCACCCTGGAGGGACAAACAAACAAAAATTAAAGAAATATTTTCTTGTCTTTGTCTTCCCCTCAAACCACCAGTGTCTAGCATATGGAACACAACAAACATTTGTAGAAAGAATTATTAAATGCCCTATAGCAAGCTCATGTTTTAAATAGTATTCAAAACTCATGAAATTCTACAAGTAATAAATTAATACATCATATGCTCAATGTAAAAACTTCAAACAGTAACAAAATCATATTGTTTAAGCCTGGTAAAATAGTTTTAGCTTTGGAATATAACAAAAATCCAAGTATATTAAAAATTCTGCACATATTATTCTGTAGTAAATTATTTTTTTATTCATTCATATTAATACCTACGATGACAGTCAAAGTACTAAGCATTAGAAAAACAAGGAAGATTGTGTCTCCTCAGCCTTTTGGCTAAGGTCAAGTGTAGAAATATAAGGATGAGGCCAGGTGCAGTGGCTCACACCTGTAATCCCACCACTTTGGGAGGCTGAGGTGGGTGAATCACAAGGTTAGAAGTTCGAGACCAGCCTGGCCAACATGGTGAAACCCCGTCTCTACTAAAAATACAAAAAATTAGCTGGACGTAGTGGCGGGCGCCTGTAATCCCAACTATTTGGGAGGCCGAGGCAGGAGAATAGCTTGAACCCAGGAGGCAAAGGTTGCAGTGAGCCGAGATCGTGCCACTGCAGCACTCCAGCATGGGCAACAGTGCAAAACTCCATCTCCCAAAAAAAAAAAAAAAAAAGGATGAATAACAGAATAACAGTTCCTGCTCTCAAGCCTGGTCCAGTGAGGGAGACAGATTTCAAATCATTTATTAAATTTCAATATTCTTAAAAAGAGCAATCAACAGAATAGTACTTATATGCTATTGATAATCTAAAAGGTGGCTGGGGTGTGGTGGCTCACATCTGTAACTCCAGCACTAAGACTAAGAGGTCAAGGTGGGAGGATCACTTGAGGCCAGGAGTTCAAGACCAGCCTGGGCAACATAGTGAGGTCCCATTTTTACAAAGAAAAAACAATATTAATATAATAATAATAATAAGAGGGGGAAAATATATTCGTACTGACTTGTATATACACAAGAATATATGGAAGGATAAATAAGAGACTAAACAGTGGTTACTTTCTTTTCCTAGGGGGGAAGAACTGAGTAGATGGAGGATGGGGTAAGACTTTTTGCTGTATGTATACCTTTTATATTTACTGAAACTTAATCCATGTAAACATATAAACTATTCAAAACATTAGATAATTAAAAACAGAAAAACAATCATATCAATGTACCTAGAGGTATGATAACATTAGATGCATAAAGAATAGCGGTGGAAATAAAGATCGATTGTGCTTGGCAGTTTATGCTAGGGAAGCCTTCACTGGAAGTAACACTGGAGCTCATTCTCCAAGAATGAGGTCACCAGATGGAAAGGGGGAAAGAAAGGTAAGGGAAAACCTGTACAAACAGAGGAAACAAAAAGTATACACAGGGGAAGAGAAGCTAAGGAGAGAGTGGTACATTTAGGGAAACATTAGTAGGCTCAGCACATCTGGAAGCAGAATTGGCAGGAAAGGAGGTTGTATGCAGGGAGGGACAAAGCAGGGAGGACCTCTTACTTATATCACCATGCCATAAAGCCTAACATATACCTTCAGGTAAAGTCAGTCACCAAAGGATTTTTAAGTAAGAGAATATACAAATCACTGTAATATGCCAGATAAAAGAACTAAGGTAGTGGTGGCAGAGACAGCGGATGAATTTAAGGTATTTAATAATGCTTAATGTATTATTAAACAATCCATGCAGAGCACTTAGTTTAATGCCTGGCACATATAGTAAGAGCTCCCCTAAATATTAGCTGATGTTGTTAAGCTAGAAACTGTACCTGGAGAACTCTTAAGTCCAGAAACTCTTTCAGACCTAATAACATCTCCTGCCAAAAAAAACTCCCCCAAGTGAAATCATTTACTCTCATCTATCCTCCCACAGCACTTTATTCATGCTGTATAACATGTATAACCTATTAAACTAGGTTGTTTCAATATAATCCATAGGCTCACAGGGGGAAAAAAAAAAGATTGTGATCATGCACACACCTGTTTTCCCAGTAGACTGTGACCAGAAACAGTATCACTGGGCAAAGACAACATTTAACAGACATTACACACTGTTAAATCTAAATAAACTGAGAACGAACTACTTTTAATTAGAATAACCATACCACTGCCATGAATTTAAAAAAGGAATGACAACTGACAATAGCCTCATTGAAAACACTTACAATACAGCAATATAATTAAGTATCTAAACTAATACGAATCTGAAGTATATGATTTTCATAATTAAACTTCAAATAACCTACTGGGAAGTAGAACATCACTCTTATGTTTTTAATGATATGAAAATAAAAGTGTACAAACTTTTTTAAAAAAGAAATTTCTCAAAAGTTGATCCCTGCGGAGATAGTTCTGGATAATTTCATTAGTTCTTCCTAACAGATTAAAAAAATTTATTATGGCAACTTTCAGCAGAGGAAACTGTAGAACTTTTACTACCTTGCACAAATCACTAAAGGTAAGCAAAGGCCACAGCAGGCTGTCCTTAAAAAGAAGAAAACAAAACCCTCATCCTATAACATGATGCATGTATTAAAGAGGATTTTCATTAGATTTTTATCCATATGTAAACAGGACAACTATGAAAACATTAACTTGGTAGTCAAAACGAGCTAAAACCACAGTTAATAGTCATTCCATCTGTAGTATATAAATCAGCTATACCATTCACAACACATAGGCTTTCTCAAAACTGAGGCTCAGACAAGCTACCTGAAAGAAAATAAATGAGATCCAGATATAATTTAGATTAGTATGAAAAATAAATTAAAACTTACTTCATGATATATTTGGCTCTGTCTATTGTTTGAGCTTTAACTTTTACTAAAAGTGGGTGACTGTTATAAGTTTCATTCTTCCACTGGCCATACAGACGGTATCTTAAAAAACGATGAGATGAAGAATTAGGAAAAGTTAAACACTTAGAGGTTAATATACTAGAATTACTAATAGTTAAAAACATGAAAATAATATGTATTTACCTATGCTGATACGGAAATGTTTTAAACATTCCCCATAGTTCCTCAGACATACAAGCATTGCAGTCCATCAAAGAAAGAGATGGAAGTAGTACCTGGTCAGTAATGCTAAGCAAACAGCTAAGGATAACTTCCTAAAAGAAAGAAGAAAAAGTTATTTCAGTAAGATGTCTATATTAATATAACCAACAATAAATTTATGACAGCCTTGGGAAAATTACTATTTCTTAATCTCATAACATACAATATCCCATTCCTCACCCACCCTTTTCACAATGCTTATTTATGTTTCTCCATCTAAGACATAAAATGGGGTGAGGAAAGGAAAGGGGTAGCAAAGGAATGAGGAACTTTTCTCTCTCTTCCTTTTTCAACATATTAATCCTCAGAGGAAAAAATGTTAATCTTAAAAGATAACTTTGCATAAGCTGCCAAAAACTATAATCAGCATCTACATTATAAAACAATTACTCATACAGATGATTAAAACTTGTTCACAGTAATATTTGTAGTATACTGTACCAAGACAAACATTAGACACATTATTGGATTTTTCTAGTCTCTTACCGTTTTTTCTTTATCTTCTTGTTTGCTTCCATCAGACTGAAACTATAATTTAAAAAAAGAAATTAATAAAATACAAAATGGCTAAGACTATGGTGTCACAATTTAGGTTCCAATTTGAAAAAACTTTAACTTGCACATGGTTCTTACTTTTTACAAATATGTAGATTTTAAATACAGCCTGTTAACCTTTTTAAATTTTATCTATGTTTCTAACCTCTAAGTCATACTTGACATCCATGAATTTTGTGTCAATTTTTATAAACCAATTCTTTTCTCAACCTATCAAACCAAAGCATCCTAAAATTGATCTAAGTATTTATTATAAAAATGTAGTGAGGGCTGGGCATGGTGCCTCATGCCTGTAATCCCAGGACTTTGGGAGGCCGACATGGGCAGATCCCCTGAGGTCAGGCGTTTGAGACCAGCCTGTCCAACATGGCGAAACCCCGTCTCTACTAAAAATACAAAAATTAACCAGGCATGGTGGCGCGCACCTGTAGCCTCAGCTACTCGGGAGGCTTAGGCAGGAGAACCGCTTGAACCCAGGAGGCATAGGTTGCAGTGAGCCGAGATCGTGCCATTGCCCACCAGCCTGGGCGACAAGAACAAAAAAAAGAAAAAAAAAATTGTGGCCAGTACAATAATTTCATTATAATACATTTGCATTTTTCCATCCAGAGATTATAGTTTTTCTTCTACGGAATTAGTATAATCAAACACTAAAGCAACAAAAATGCAAAAACAAAGCCAAATTAAACACAAAGAAATTTAAAACTATCTTTTAATTCACCACTCCCAAAGTCCTCACTGAAAGATAAGCCCAAAATACCAATAACATTACTAACAAAGACAAAACTATTGCTTAAATTGTACAGACTGAATGAAAAATCCTGGGTCTGTATTATATAAACAATTTGTAGATTTGCAGATGAGCCCCTAAAGTGATGTTTGACAAGGATGTCTATTAATTCAAAATTAAACAGTGAATGATATTTGTGTGAATGTAAACAGAGACAGCTGGTGGAGTCTGTAGAGGACAAAAAGACAACTGAAGTACTGACAACCAGTGACAATCTAGATTTCTGACAAGAATTTAGCTCAATATCAAGTGAGAAAGAGGGAAAAGCTAATATGCGGATAATAAGCTTCTTATTTTCTTGGTAGATAAGGGTGTTTTGTGTATGCATACATTTTCACACTTCAGTAATGGATGTTACCACAGGAAAAGTCTAACCGTTATGCTACATTTTCACATAACACTAATTCAGGGCCTGCCATGTTACCTTTATGGGAAAATACATACACTCAATTTGTTTTTAATTGGCAGGTTAAAAAGGTATGGTTCCTTTCACAGCAATAATTTATTAAGTCAACATAAATCCTGGTAAGCAAAGAAGGAACTGGGTTACAGAGGAGTGGCCTGGCAGAAAAAAGCCAGATGGTTTGGTTTGGTTTGGGGGTGGTGAGGTGGCATACACATAATTCTGGTGGCATATAGGATGTACACTGGAAAACAAAAATACAGGTATCCTGTAATTGGAAAAACTAGGTTTATGGTATATTATGTCAGGGATAAAGACAGTTAAGCTCCTCCTTTCCTGGTATACTATAATTTAAACAAACCTAATAAAGCAACACAGTTTTTTCCCCATAGAAATAAAACATTTTCTTATTTACTAAGTTGTCCTAATTCCCTTTCTAGGTGATTCACATGAGTTTCAAGCATCTATTCTCTAGATTTCATATCAATTTCACGCATCAATTCTCTAGATTTCATAAGCAGGAAAATTTGAAAAGGGGAAAGAAATAAAGGAAGCAAAATAAAACTAACTAGAAGAGCAGTAAAAGACCTTCCTATCAAAGTCGAATTATATCAAGAATGTACAAAATTAAATCAAGAAGTACATGCAAATAAAAGGAATTTTCTTCTGTTTGGTAGAAAAATACATTCTACTCCCTTGATACTTTTTCTTTTAGTTTAATTCGCTTTTTAATTCAAAGCAACTGTAAGATTCTCACATAACACTATAAGTTTTATTGAATGCCAGCTAGAAACGGGAGGGAGACAGAAACAGGGAGGGAGAACAAGAGACATGCATTCATTCATTCATTCATTCATTCATTCATTCATTTACTGACTAAATTCCAGGCATTGGGAATTCAAATATGAACAGGACAGAGTACTGGCACCTCTTGAAGATCAAAAACTATACTTGGGCCAGGCTGATGCCTGTAATCCAAGCACTTTGGGAAGCTGAGGCAGACGAATCATGAAGTCAGGAGTTAGAGACCAACCTGACCAATATGGCTAAACCCCATCTCTCCTAAAAATACAAAGATCTAGCCGAGCAAAGTCCCAGTTACTCGGAAAGTTGAGGCAGGAGAATCGCTTGAACCTGGGAGGTGGTGGTTGCAGTGAGCCTAGATCACGCCACTGCACTCCAGCCTGACAGCAAAAGAGCAAAACTCTGTCTCAAAAAAAAAAAAAAAAAAAAGATTTTGAAAATGGAAAATAAAACCTGCAGATCTATGAAGATCAAAGGGGAAGTTAAAAAAAGCTGTATCAAGTGTTGAGACCTGGCAAATTATTTAAATTTCAGCCTAATTTCTATGAACTCTCAGAAATCATGGCTTCGGTGGCTGGCAAGGTGGCCAAATAGAAACAGCTCCAGTCTGCAGCTCCTAGCAAGAGGGTGAATTATTTCTGCATTTCCAACTGAGGTACCCGGCTCATCTCAGTGGGACTGGTTAAACAGCGGGTGCAGTCCACGGAGGGTAAGCCAAAGCAGGGTGGGGCATTGCCTCACCCAGGAAGTGCAAGGGGTCAGGGAACTCCCTCCCCTAGCCAAGGAAAGCCATGAAGGACTGTGCCGTGAGGAACGGTAGATTCGGGCCCAGATATTGAGCTTTTCCCACAGTCTTCACAACCCGCAGACCAGGAGACTCCCTCTGTGCCTACACCACCAGGGTCCTGGGTTTCAAGCACAAAATTGGATGGTCATTTGGGCAGACACTGAGCTAGCTGCAGGAGTTTTCTTTCACATCCCAGTAGTTCCTGGAACACCAGCGAGACGGAACCATCCACTCCCCTGGAAAGGGGGCTGAAGCCACAGAGCCAAGTGGTCTAGCTTAGCGGATCCCACCCCCACGGAGCCCAGCAAGCTAAGATCCACTGGCTTGACATTCTCGCTGCCAGCACAGCAGTCTTAAGTCATCCCGGGACAGAGGCTTGAGCAGGTAGTTTTCCCCTCATAGTGTAAACAAAGCCGCTGGGAAGTTCAAATTGAGCAGAGCCCACTGCAGCGTCCCAAAGCTGGTGTAGCCTGACTGTCTCTCTAAATTCCTCCTCTCTGGGCAGGGCATCTCTGAAAGAAAGGCAGTAGCCCCAGTCAGGGGCTTACAAATAAAACTCCCATCTTCCTGGGACAGAGCACCTTGGGGAAGAGGTGGCTGTGGGCACAGCTTCAGCAGACTTAAATGTTCCTGCCTGCTAGCTCTGAAGGGGACAGAGGATCTCTCAGGATAGCAGTCAAGCTCTGCTAAGAGAGAGACTGCCTCCTCAAGTGGGTGATTGACCCCTGTGCCTCCTGACCAAGAGACACTTTCCAGCAGGGGTCGACAGACATCATACAGGAGAGCTCTGGCTGGCATGTGGCAGGTGCCCCTCCAGGATGAATCTTCCAGAAGAAGGAAAAGACAGCAATCTTTGCTGTTCTGCAGCCTCCGCTGGATCTACCCAGGCAAACAGGGTCTGGAGTAGACCTCCAGCAAACTCCAGCAGACCTGCAGCAGAGAGGCCTATTAGAAGGAAAAGTAACAAACAGAAAGTAATAGAGTCAACACCAACAAATAGGACATTCACACAAAAACTCCACCCGAATGTCACCAACATCAAAGACCACAGGTAGATAAATCCACGAAGATGAGGAAAAAACAGCATAAAAAAGCTGAAAATTCCAAAAACCAGAATGCCTCTTCTCCTCCAAAGGATCACAACTCCTCAACAACAAGGGAACAAAACTGGACAGAGAATGAGTTTGAGGAACTGACAGAAGTAGGCTTCAGAAGGTGGGTAATAAGAAACTCCTCCAAGCTAAAGGAACATGTTCTAACCCAATGCAAGGAAGCTAAGAACCTTGAAAAAAGGTTAGAGAATTGCTAACTAGAATAACCAGTTAAGAGAACAAAAATGACCTGATGGAGCTGAAAGACACAGCATGAGAACTTCCTGAAGCATACGCAAGTATCTATAGCCAAATCGATCAAGCAGAAGAAAGGATATCAGAGACTGAAGCTCAAGTTAATGAAACAAAGCGTGAAGACAAGATTAGAGAAAAAAAAAATGAAAAAGAACAAACAAAGCCTCCAAGAAACATGGGACTATGTGAAAAGACCAAACCTCCGTTTGCTTCGTGTACCTGAAAGTCACAGGGAGAATGGAACCAAGTTGGAAAACACTCTTCAGGGTATTATCCAGGAAAACTTCTCCAATCTAGCAAGACAGGCCAACATTCAAATTCAGGAAATACAGAGATCACCACAAAGATACTCCTCGAGAAGAGCAACCCCAAGACACATAATCATCAGATTCACCAAGGTCAAAACAAAGAAAAAAATGTTAAGGGCAGCCAGAGAGAAAGGTCGGGTTACCCACAAAGGGAAGCCCATCAGACTAACAGCAGATCTCTCAGCAGAAACCTTACAGGCCAGAAGAGAGTGGGGTCTAATAATCAACATTCTTAAAGAAAAGAAAAGAATTTTCAACCCAGAAGTTCATATCCAGCCAAACTAAGTTTCACAAGCGAAGGAGAAGTAAAATCCTTTACAGACAAGCAAATGCTGAGAGATTTTGTCACTACCAGGCCTGCCTTATAAGAGCTCTTGAAGGAAGCACTAAATATGGAAAGGAAAGACTGGTAACAGCTACTGCAAAAACCTACCAAATTGTAAACACCATCGACACTATGAAGAAACTGCATCAACTAACAGGCAAAATAACCAGCTAGCATCATAATGACAGGATCAAATTCACACATAACAATATGAACCTTAAATGTAAATGGGCTAAATGCCCCTAAATTAAGACACAGACTAGCAAATTGGATAGAATCAAGACCCATCAGTGTGCTGTATTTGGGAGACCCATCTCACGTGCAAAGACACACATAGGCTCAAAATAAAGGGATGGAGGAAGATTCACCAAGCAAATGGAAAGCAAAAAAAGCAGGGGTTGCAATCCTAGTCTCTGATAAAACAGACGTTAAAACAACAAAGATCAAAAAAGACAAAGAGGGGTATTACATAATGGTAAAGGGATCAATGCAACAAGAAGAGCTAACTATCCTAAATATATATGCACCCAATACAGGAGCACCCAGATTCATAAAGCAAGTTCTTAGAGACCTACAAAGAGACTTAGGCTCCCACACAATAATAGTGGGAGACTTTAACACCCCACTGTCAATACTAGACAGATCAACAAGACAGAAAATTAACTAAGACATTCAGGACTTTAACTCAGCTCTGAACAAAGCAGACTTAATAGACATCTACAGAACTCTCCACCTCAAATCAACAGAATATACATTCTTCTCAGCATCACATCACACTTATTCTAAAATTGACCACATAATTGGACGTAAAAGACTCCTCAGGAAATGCAAAAGAATGGAAATTATAACAGTCTCTCTGACCACAGTGCAATCAAATTAGAACTCGGGATTAAGAAACTCACTCAAAACCACACAACTACATGGAAACTGAACAACCTGCCCTGAATGACTACTGGGTAAATAATGAAATTAATGCAGAAATAAATAAGCTATTTGAAACCAATGAGAACAAAGAGACAACGTACCAGAATCTCTGGGACGCAGCTAAGGCAGTGTTTAGAGAGAAATTTATAGCACCAAATGCCCACAGGAGAATGTGGAAAAGATCTAAAATCGATATCCTAACATCACAATTAAAAGAACTAGAGAAGCAAGTGCAAACAAATTCAAAATCTAGCAGAAGACAAGAAATAACTAAGATTAGAGAAGAACTGAAGGAGATAGAGACACAAAAAAAAACCCTTCAAAATATCACTGAATCCAGGAGCTGGTTTTTTGAAAAGATTAACAAAATAGACTGCTAGCCCGATTAATAAAGAAGAAAAGAGAAAAGAATCAAATAGACACAATAAAAAATTATAAAGGGGATACCACCACTGATCCCACAGAAATACAAACTACCATCAGAGAATACTATAAACACCTCTACGCAAATCTAGAAAATCTAGAAGAAATAGATAAATTCCTGGATACATGCGCCCTCCCAAGACTAAACCAGGAAGAAGTAGAATCCCTGAATAGACCAATAACAAGTTCTGAAATAGAGGCAGTAATTAATAACCTACCAACCAAAAAAAGCCCAGGACCAGACGGACTCACAGCCAAATTCTACCAGAGGTACAAAGAGAAACTGGTACCATTCTTTCTGAAACCATTCCAAACAATAGAAAAAGAGGGACTCCTCTCTAACTCATTTTACGAGGCCAGCATCATCCTGATACCAAAACCTGGCAAAGACACAACAAAAAAGAAAATTTTAGGCCGACATCCCTGATGAACATATATGCAAAAATCCTCAATAAAATACTGGCAAACCGAATCCAGCAGCACATCAAAAAGCTTATCCACCACAATCAAATCAGCTTCATCCCTGGGATGCAAGGCTGGCTCAACATACATAAATCAATAAACATAATCCATCACATAAACAGAACCAATGACAAAAACTACATGATTATCTCAATAGATGCAGAAGAGGCCTTCCATAAAATACAACACCCCTTCATGCTAAAAACTCTCAATAAACTAGGTATTGGTGGAACATATCTCAAAATAATAAGAGCTATTTATGACAAACCCACAGCCAATATCATATTGAGTGGGCAAAAGCTGGAAGCATTCCCTTTGAAAACCAGCACAAGACAGGGATGCCCTCTCTCACCAATCCTATTCAACATAGTACTGGAAGTTCTAGTCAGGGCAGTCAGCCAAGAGAAAGAATAAAGTGTACTGAAAAAGGAAGAAAGGAAGTCAAATTGTCTCTGTTTGCAGATGTCATGATCGTATATTTAGAAAACCCCATCGTCTCAGCCCAAAATCTCCTTAAGCTGATAAGTAACTTCAGCAAAGACTCAGGATACAAATCAATGTGCAAAAATCAAAAGCATTTCTACACACCAATAATAGAGAGCCAAATCATGAGTGAACTCCCATTCACAATTGCTACAGAGAGAATAAAATACCTAGGAATATAGCTTACAAGGGATGTGAAGGACCTCCTAAGGAAAACTACAAACTACTGCTCAAGGAAATAAGAGAGGACACAAGCAAATGGAAAAACATTCCATGTTCATGGATAGGAAGAATCAATATCGTGAAAATGGCCACACCACCCAAAGTAATTTACAGATTCATTGCTATCCCCATCAAGCTACCAGTGACTTTTTTTCATAGAGTCAGAAAAAACTTTAAATTTCATATGGAACCAAAAAAGAGCTCATACACCCAAGACAATCCTAAGCAAAAAGAACAAAGTTGGAGGCATCACGCTACCTGACTTCAAACTATATTACAAGGCTATAGTAACAAAAACAGCATGGTACTGGTACCAAAACAGATACATAGACCAGTGGAACAGAACAGAGGCCTCAGAAATAACGCCACACATCTACAAACATCTGATCTTTGACAAACCTGACAAAAACAAGCAATGGGGAAAGGATCCCCTATTTAACAAATGGTGTTGGGAAAACTGGCTAGCCATATGCAGAAAACTGAAACTGGACTCTTTCCATACACTGTGTACAACAATTAACTCAAGATAGATTAAAAGACTTAAACGTAAGACCTAAAATCAGAAAAGCCCTAGAAGAAAACTTAGGCAATACCATTTAGGACAAAGGCATGGGCAAAGACTTCATGACTAAAACACCAAAAGCAATGGCAACAAAAGCCAAAATTGACAAGTGGCATCTAACTAAACTAAAGAGCTTCTGCACAGCAAAAGAAACTATCATCAGAGTGAACAGGCAACCTACAGAATGGGAGAAAATTTTTGTAATCTATCCATCTGACAAAGGGCTAATATCCAGAATCTAGAATGAACAAATTTACAAGAAAAAAACAACCCCATCAAAAAGCGGGCAAATGATATGAACAGACACTTCTCAAAAGAAGACATTTATGCAGCCAAAAAACATATGAAAAAATGCTCATCATCACTGGTCATCAGAGGAATGCAAATCAAAACCACAATGAGATACCATCTCACACCAGTTAGAATGGTCATCATTAAAAAGTTAGGAAACAACAGATGCTGGAGAGGATGTAGAGAAACAGGAATGCTTTCACACTGTTGTAAATTAGTTCAACCATTGTGGAAGACAGTGTGGCGATTCCTCAAGGATCTAGAATCAGAAATACCATTTGACCCAGCAATCCCATTACTGGGTATATACCCAAAGGATTATAAATCATTCTACTATAAAGACACATGCACATGTATGTTTATTGCAGCACGGTTCACAACAGCAAAGACTTGGAACCTACCCAATGCCCATCAATGATAGATTGGATAAAGAAAATGTGTCACATATACACCATGGAATACTATGCAGCCATAAAAACGGATGAGTTCATGTCCTTTGCAGGGACATGGATGACGCTGGAAACCATCATTCTCAGCAAACTATCGCAAGAACAGAAAACCAAACACCGCATGTTTGGGAGTTGAACAATGAGAACACAAGGGACACAGTGAGGGGAACATCACACACAGGGGCCTGTAACGGGGTGGGGGGCTAAGGGAGGGATAGCATTAGGAGAAATACCTAATGTAGATGACAGGTTGATGGGTGCAGCAAACCACCATGGCACGTGTATACCTGTGTAACAAACCTGCATGTTCTGCACATGCATCCCAGAACTTAAAGTATAATT
>NC_045445.1:30810671-30848288 GCF_002776525.5 Piliocolobus tephrosceles | reverse complement strand
GATTGCGCCACTGCACTCCAGCCTGGGTGACAGAGCTAGACTCCGTCTCAAAAAAAAAAAAAAAGTTTGAATAAAACTAGACACAATTACGCCCATATAGGCCATTAGCTGAATGGCCCAAAACAAGTTCCAAAATTGCCCTATAAAGACACAGTAGCTGATCCAGCTGCATAACAGTACAGGACTCACAAAAAATATATAGGTTTATAGGTTTATTAGGAGGAGGGTTTTTGGAGAGTCATGGAATAAATGGAAAAGTTGTAGACATAACTAGATAATTTTTTATTACTAATGACCTATTTTGAGTATCTCTGCCCCTTAAACATTTCAAACACTACTCAGGACTATGTCTCAGAAGAGAGGAAAAAAACACAAGATTTTTGAAAAGACTGGAACCTGAAGCTATCTGTGTGAATTAAAACACTATTTTCAACTTCCCCCTTCTTCTCATTCTTACTACAATTTATTTAGTACTCACTGTGGGCCATGTACAGACTAAAATCTTCACATTTATTTCTTAAAACTACTCTATGAAGAATCTTGGGTTTTAAGCTACATAACCAAGACAGATTTTCAATTTTGAAAACAAATAAGTGGAATGAAGCAGAATCACAGACTACCCCTCCTGTAATAGCTGACAAAAAAACAAAAAGTAGTAAACATCAGCCTCAAAGTCCTAAAGCATTTGTTTTATAAACTACAGTTTTGGAACTACTGGTCAAAGGTACATTCTCCTCCTACCAATCCAAATTTTTATTAAGAAAAATTTCAAATTTACATAAAAACTGAAAGGATAGTATACTAAACACCTATATATACCTACCTTCTAAGTTCAACAGTTAACATTTTGCCCTTTTTTTCGCAGACCAAAAAAATTTGCAGGCATGACACTTTTCTCAAAATAATGCAGGATGTCTCCTAAGAACAAGGACATGCCTCCACATTACCACAAGATCACTATCTCACCTATTTCCTAATGTCATCTAATACCCAGTCTGGGGTATATTCTGCCTGCCTAATTTCAGGTTTTACTAAGCTTTATTTGTAAATCAATTTAGAACACTTTGGCTTTTTACGAAGGGCCAACATATGAAATAGCCACATAGTCTTTCTAGACAAGTGAATTACAATGGCAGAGTAAAACATAAACACAGAATCTCTCTACCCCAATTCCTAAAACAATAAATAAAATGTATTTTATTTATAAGAATCGCTTGAACCCGGGAGGCGGAGGTTGCAGTGAGCTGAGCTCGCACCACTGCACTCTAGCCTAGTGACAGAGCAAGACTCCGTCTCAAAAAAAAAAAAGGAACTTATGGCTGGGCATGGTGGCTCATGCCTGTAATCCCAGCACTTTGGGAGGCCGAGGTGGGCAGATCATCTGAGGTCAGGAGTTCCAGACCAGCCTGGCCAACATGGAGAAACTTCGTCTGTACTAAAAGTACAAAAACTAGCCGGGTGTGGTGGCAGACGCCTGTAATCCCAGCTACTCAGGAGGCTGAATTAGAAGAATAGCTTGAACCCGGGAGGCAGAGGCTGCAGTGAGCAGAGATCGTGCCACTGCACTCCAGCCTGGGCAACAAGAGCGAGACCCTGTCTAAAAAAAAGAGAGAGAGAGAGAGAGGAACTTATGCTATTTACTTCTAGGAGGGAAAAAAGACAAACAAGATTCTGTGACTGGCTGGGTACGGTGTTTGACACCTGTAATCTCAGCACTTTGGGAGGCCGAGGCAGGTGAATCACTCGAGGCCAGGAGTTCTAGACCAGTCTAGCCAACATGGCGAAACCCCATCTCTACTAAAAATACAAAAATTTAGCCAGGCATGGTGGCACGTGCCTGTAATCACAGCTACTCAGGAGGCTGAGGCATGAGAATTGCTTGAACCCAGAAAGCAGAGGTTGCAGTGAGCCAAGGTCATGCCACCGTACTCCAGCCTAGGTGACAGAGCAAAACTCTGCCTCAAAAAAACAAAAGGTGGGGAGTCAGGCGTGGTGGCTCACGCCTGTAATCCCAGCACTTTGGGAGGCTGAGGTGGGCGGATCACCTAAGGTCAGGAGTTCAAAACTAGCCTGGCCGACAAGGCGAAAACACATCTCTACTAAAAATAGAAAAATTAGCTGGGTGTGGTGGTGCGTGCCTATAGTCCCAGCTACTAGGGAGGCTGAGGCAGGAAATCTGCTTGAACCCAGGGATGGAGGTTGCAGTTAGCCAAGATCATGCCATTGCACTCCAGCCTGGGTAACAAAAGCAAAATTCCACCTCAAAAAAAAAAAAAAGGGCAGGGGGCAATATAAGCAGAGATATGGAAATTTTAAGAAAAGAATCAAAAAGAAATCCTACAGATCAAAAACACTGTCACAGAATGAAGAATGCCTTTGATGGTCTTATTAGGAAATAACACGGCTGAGGAGGAAAAATTTCTGAGTTTGAGGATATCTCCATAGAAGCCTGCAAAATTGAAAAGCAAAGAGAAAAAAGGCTCATAAAAGGCAGAACAGAATATCCAAGAACCATAGGACTACAAAACTGTAACATATGCATAATGGAAATAGCAGAAGAGAGGAAGGAAGAGAAGAAATATTTAAAGCAATGATGACAGAATTTCCCCCAAACTAGTATCAGGCACCAAACCACAGATGCAGGAAACTCAGAGAACACCAAGCAAGACAGATGCAAAAAATAAATAAATAAATAAATAATAAAACAAAACAAACTACACCTAGGCATATCATGTTATAACTACAGAAAATCAAAGAAAAAGAAAAAAATCCTAAAAGAAGCTGGGTGCGGGGGAGAACACCTTGCTTATAGAGAAGCAAGGGTAAGAATTACACACATTTCTCCTCAGAAACTATGCAAGCAAGAGTGGAGTGAAAGATTTAAAGTGTTAAGATTTAAAAAAAAAAAAAAAAAAACCTAGAATTCTGGACCCTGTGAAATTATACTTTAAATGTAAAGGAGAAATAAAGACTTTCTCAGACAAAAACTGAGGGAATTTGTTGCCAGTAGACCTGCCTTGCAAGAAATACTAAGTAAGTTCTTTAGACAGAAAGAAAATAATATAGGTCAGAAACTTGGATACATATAAGCAAACAAAAAAAGAAACACTGAAGTAAGATTAAGTGAAGGTAAAATAAGAATGTTTATTTTTCTTATGCCTAACTAATATAACAAAAAAAATGGTTTGTTCAAAATAATAGCAACAATGTATTTGATTACATATGCATATGCGTGCGTGTGTGCGTGTGTGTGTGTGTGTGTGTGTGTGTGTGTGTGTGTGTGTAAGCAAATGAATGACTTCAGTGATGTTGGGAGGAAAGAATTAGGATTATGCTGTTATTGTAAGGTACTCACACTAACCATGAAGCAAAATAGTGTGTCTGAAAGTGGACTTGGATCAATTGTAAATGTACATTGCAGACTGTGGGGTAATCACTAAAAAACTTAACCAAGAAAGGGCCAGAAGGGCAGGAAAAGAGCGGAAGACAAAAACAGGAACAAAAAACAGGGGCAAAAACTAGAAAAGAGTAACAAAAATGGTAGATACTAATATTAATCCAAATACATCAATTACTTCAAACACTGACAGTGTAAACACACCAATTAAAATACATAGATTGTCAGAGCAGATCAAAAACCTAGGTCCACACAAAAACTTGTACAAAGATGCTTACAGCAGCTTTATTCTTGATTGCCACAACTTGGAAGCAACCAACATGTCCTTCGGTAGGTGAGTGGATAAACTGTGATACATCCAGACAATGAAATATTATTCAGTGCTAAAAAGAAATGAGCTATCAAGCCATGAAAAGACATAGAGGAAACCTAAATGTGTATAATTTTACTAAGTGAAAGAAAACAATCTGAAAAGGCTACATACCGTATGATTCCAACTATATGCCTTTCTGAAAAAGGCAAAACCATGCAGACAATGAAAAGCTCAGTGGTTGCCAGGGGTTGTGGGGAGAGAGGGATAAATGAGCAGAGCACAGAGGATTTTTTAGGGCAGTGATAATATTCTACACATTTGACGAGATACCTGGTATGTACAACACAAAGCAAATCCTGATGTAAACTATGGACTTTGATGTGTCAATGTGGATTCATCCCTGTAACAAATGTACCACTCTGGTGGGAGATGTTGATTACAAGGGAGGCTATGCACATATGGGGACAGGTGGTATATAGCAAATCTCTGTGCCTTCCTCTGGATTTTGCTGTGAACTTAAAATTGCTCTAAAAAATAAAGTCTAAAAAGTGTATAGGTGCTATCAAAAACATTTGAGTATGTCAGATGAGCATATTAGTGCTCTACAATTAAAGAAAATGTTATTATAGCAAAATGTGTCATTTTATATGAAACAATTCTAGAGCCACCAAACTCCTCCACCGCTTAAGCCTAGAACAAGAATCCTCAAAGTTTGGTCTTTGGGCCGGGAGCATCAACATCACAGAAGAACTTACTAAAAATGCAAATTCTAAGGTCTCATCTCAAGACCTACTGAATCAAAAACTCCAAGGATGGGGCCCAACAATCTATTTTAACAAGTCTTCAGCCGGGCACAGCGGCTCACGCCTGTAATCCCAGCACTTTGGGAGGCCAAGGCAGGCGGATCACGAGGTCAAGAGATCGAGACCATTCTGGCCAACATGGTGAAACCCCGTCCTAAAGTACAAAAATTAGCTGGGTGTGGTGGCGCATGCCTGTAGTCCCACCTACTTGGGAGGCTAAGGCAGGAGAACAGCTTGAACCCGGGAGGCAGAGGTTGTAGTGAGCCGAGGTTGCGCCACCACATTCCAGCCTGGCGACAGAGTGAGACTCGGTCTCAAAACAAACAAACAAGTCCTCTGGATGATTACGACGCATGCTAAAGCTTGAGAATCACTGTACTAGGAGTTAGTCCTATATACTACATACCTCAAATTTAAGAAACATATATACACATAATCAGAGAAATAAATTACAAATAACTATAGGGCTAGAAGATAATTCTGTTAAGTGATATCCGGTATAAGTATATAAGCCTCTTTTTAAAAATATGCATAATTTGTATATAAAAGCAACCCTAAGCTTATAAATGAGATTTGTTAAAGAAGTGTAATTGTAAATAAATTATTTGGAACTAAGGTCATATTCACCCTTTAGAAGCAATCTTAAATATCCTGCTTGAATTCTAAGCTAGACAACAAAACCCTTTCAAACACAGAACAAATGATTTGTCACAGCAAAATGTTTTATGGGTAAGAATAGATCAAAATTCTAACTCAGATAACTGTAAATATTCACTTTTCCATCACAAACTTAGTAATGAGAAAATGCAGATTTCTTCTTACACTGGTCTCTATGGTCAAAATTAACATTTTTCTCTTCCCTTCTGCCCTTCATCTCTGCAAGAATAGACTGGAGTTAATGCAGGAACCTGGCACAACTAGGGCAGAATGGGTGTACAGGATGAATGCAATGGAGAAGGCAAGAGGGGAAGTGTGACAGCTCTACCAAGTGTGTATCTTGGTAATAATATTGTATATGGTTATGTACAAGACTTCCATGAGTTGGAGGTTTGGTCTCCTGCTCACAAGTTTCATACTTATAACCAAACAAAGAATTTCAGAACAAGAGACCTGAACATTAAGATTTTCAAGTAAAAACAGCAGCATTAGGTAGGTGAAAGTATGAGGAGAAACAGGCTGTTTATATAGTCTCAAAGTATTATATCTTCCCACAAGACGTATCTTAATAACAAAGGGAAAAAATAGTAACTGTATAGTGGAGAAACCTGGCAGAGATCCCCTTAACCAAATGATAAAGTTAACATCACCAGCAATGGAACAAAGTGACTTCATGTGCATCTGATATGATGCACTGGAAAAAATACAGCCCTTCTGTTTCTTGAGCAGGCACTAGCTAACATGAATCATCCTTTTCAGACAATAAAAATCAAGAGTGAAACATTATTATACTTCCTTTCTAAATTTCTTTAAATTTTTTTATTGGTACGAATATTTGTACATATTTGTGGGGTACATGTGATAATTTGTTACAAGCAATCCCACTACCGGGTATTTATCAAAAGGAAAAGTAATCAATATATCAAAAGGATACCTGCACCCTCATGTTTACTGCAATACTACTCACAACAGCAAAGTTATGGAATCAACCTATTAAGTGCCCATCAATTGATGAATGAATAAAGAAAATGTGGTGTATATATACACAATGGAATACTATTCTGCCATAAAAACAGAATGAAATCATATCATTTGCAGCAATGTGGATGGAACTAGAGGTCTTTATGTTAAGTGAAATAAGCCAGGCACAGAAAGACAAATATCATATGTTTTCACTCATGTGAAAGCTAAAAAAGTGGTCTCACAGCTGGGCACAGTGATTCACGCCTGTAATCCCAGCATTTTGGGATGCTGAGAAGGTCAGATCACCTGAGGTCAGGAGTTCGAGACCAGTCTGGCAAACATGGTGAAACCCCATCTTTACTAAAAATACAAAAACTAGTTGGGCTTGGTGGCGGGCACCTGTAATCCCAGCTACTCGGGAGGCTGAAGCAGGAAAATTACTTGAACCCAGGAGGCGGAGGTTGCAGTGAGCCAAGATCGCACCACTGCACTCCAGCCTGGGCGACAAGAGCAAAACTCTATCTCAAAAACAAAACAAAACAAAACCAAAAAAAAGTGGTCTCATGGAGGGAGAGGCTAGAATGATAGATAACAGAGGCTGGGGGTGAGGGGGAATAAACAGACGTTGGTTAATAGGTATAAATATGCAGTTAGATCGACGGAATGAATTCAGATGTTCAATAGCAGAGTAGGGTGACTACAGTTAACAATGTATTGTATATTTCAAAATAGCTAGAACAGAGGACTTAGAATGTTCCCAACATTTAGAAATGATATACTTTCATTTCATATGAATATTACATAATAAACAATATATATAGTAATAATTAACTACTTAACAGATTTCTTTAGAGTACCTTTACATAATTTAAATTTGTGAGGATTAAAAACAACCTACCTAGGCAACATAGAGAGATTTTTGTCTCTACAAATATTAAAAAAAATTAGCCAGGCATGGCAGCATGCAGCTGTGGTCCCAGCTACTTGGGCTGCTGAGGCGGGAAGATACCTTC
This sequence comes from Piliocolobus tephrosceles, assembly GCF_002776525.5. Classification (NCBI taxonomy): domain Eukaryota; kingdom Metazoa; phylum Chordata; class Mammalia; order Primates; family Cercopithecidae; genus Piliocolobus; species Piliocolobus tephrosceles. The sequence goes on along the minus strand of NC_045445.1, from coordinate 30,841,142 downwards.
AGCGTGAGAGATCAAGGTTGCAGTGAGCCATGGTGGTGCCGCTTACACTCCAGCCTTCATGACAGAGTGCAACCCTATCTCAAAAACAAACAAACAAAAAACTACCAGCTAAGTATAAAAAGGCAAGTCAAATATTTCAGATGTCAAGAAATTAATATACAATAGCCGTTAGTATTTCTATACAGTTGCTGTTGTCGAAAATTCAAATTAGATATAATCACCAAACACTGAAGACACCCTGCATTTGTGCTTTTTAACAATGTCTAGATGTTTTTTCAGTTGTCATGTTTCACAACTTTAAAGAAACTATGTATAATTCTTTTCAGCTTTAAAACCTTGGGCTGGGCAAAGATTTCTTAGAGCATGAAAAGCAAACCATAAAAGAAAAATACTACTAAATTGGAATTAATCAAACGTTAAAATGTTTTTGCTGTTAAAAAATAGTTAACAAAATGAAAAGGCAAATCAGACTAAGAAAAAATTTCCAAATATCACATGTCTGGTAAGGCCTTGCATCCAGAATAAAGAACTCTTACAACTCAATAATAAAAAGACAAATAATCCAACTTAAAAATGTGCAAGATACATGAACAGACATTTCACTAAAGATAACTATAAATGGCAAATAAGCACATGAAAAGACGATCAACATCCCTAGTCACCGGAACGAAATTAAAAGTTCAGCGAGACACCACTACATACCCACTAGAATGACTAAAATTTAAAAGAGTGACAACACCAAGTGTTGGTGGGAATGTGGAACAATTAGAAGTCTCATACAATAGCTCTTAGGAATGCAAAATGGTACAGACGCTTTGGAATAGTTTGGTAATTTTTTATGAAATTGAACATATACTTACTCATATGACCCATCAATCCCACTCCTAGAGACACAAAAACACATGCCTCCCAAAAGGCTTGTGCAAGAATATTGAAAGCAGCGCTACAATAGCCTCCAAGTAGAAACAACCCAAATGCCCATCAACTGGTGGCTACACTCTGGTACGTCTATGTAATAAAATATCACTCAGCAATAAAGGGGACTACTGACACATGCAACTTGGATAAATCTCGAAAGCCTAAGTGGAAGAAACTAGACAGAGAAGAGTATATACCATATGATTCCATTTATTAATTAAGATGCAGAAAAAGCAAAACTATAGTGATAGAAAGCCTATCAGAGGTTGTCAGGAACAGCAATGGAAGGAGGGAACTTCTATATCATGATTGTAGTGGTGAACATACAACTGTATGCATTTGTCAAAACTCATCAAATTGTACACTTAAAATTGTAGAAGTTTACTGTATTTAAATTATACCTCAAAGTTGATTTTTAAAAAAAGCATAAATGTTTACGTTAGGATAGTAACTAGAATGGAGTATGAGAAAGACTCAAGGTTGCAGGTACTATTCTATTTTTTGATTTGGGTAGTGGACATATGGGTGCTTAGTTTAGGGAAAGTCACTGAGCTGTATTTTTCCATATGTATGTTTTATTTCATAAAAATCTTACTAAAAAAAAAAAGGGTCCTCAACAGTCTGAGGCTGAAAAGACTTGTTACACATAGCAGCAATGATTGAAAACTACACTCAAGAAAATGACTAGAAGGTAGGCAAAGGAAAAGAATGCAAGGTAACCACTAATTATAAGGGAATTCAAAAAGCAGCCACTTGTCTGAAGTATATTTTCCCATGTGAGGGACTTAACTAATACTCTAGCTAGATTTGGGTTATATTAATATATACAGTTATGCACCATTTAACAATGTTTCGGTTGATGGACCACATATACGACCAGGGTCATATAATACTATACTAGAGCTAAAAAATTCCTATTGCCTAGTGATATCATGACTGTCCTAACAATTTAATGCAAGGTATTACCTTTTATATGTTTAGATATGTTCAGACACACAAATACTTAACAGTGTATTACAACTGCCCACAGTATTCAGTATGGTAACATTCTGTACAGATTTGTAGCCTAGGAGTAACAGGCCATACCATATAGCCTAGGTTATGTAGTAGGTCATACCATCTAGGCTTGTATAAGTACACTCTCTGACGTTTGCACAATGACAAATCACCTAATGATGCATTTCTCACCTGTCATTAAGCAACACGTGACTGTATATGGTTAGGACACACTGGAATTTTCCACAAACCTCACTCAACATAACCCTTTATTAACTGAGGTTCATATTTTTATTTCTAAAGATACTCATAACACAAGTACACTTAGAACATTTTCATTTCAAAATTTAGGTTTGTAAGAAAAATCTTACTTACCTCCTTCATAAATGACTTGCCTATGCGCACCACTTTTGCAAATAAAATGGGATCGTGAGAAAGGTGAGGACCAAGGTAACAGAACATATTGAACACGTCTCTCCTCAAATCTTCAAAGCTCTCAGCTTGTTTTGGTGCCCTCTTGTTTTGCAAAGCATTAACAGGTGAGCCTTTAGCACCTTTAGGAACACCAACTCTATTTTAAAAAGTAAGATAAATAAATAAATACATATATATAATAAATATAACTATACACACACACTACAATATCTATCATTTTAAGTTAACAAAGTTATCTTAATCAGCGAAATGTTTTCTTGCTCATATTTGCTTTCTACATTTCAATTGTGCCTAACTTTATTACACCAGATAATTCTCAACTGGTAGAAACACATAAAAACAACAGTCATTAGAGAAAAAAAAAAAAAAATCAGAGCTCAGAGGAGAATGTTCCAAATTAACTGCTTAATCAGAGAAGTGTGGATTTCAAGGAACATCTAACATACACCAACTGAATCTGTTTTTAAACTTGGCCAGTATCGTGAACTTGGATATGGGAATGGGGAACAAAGGATGGACCTAAGATACACTGGAAGATGAAACAGAAAAATATGGATATAACAACACTGATTCAAGTCAACTGACATTTCTCAATCTGGATTCCACAACCTAGAGTATGTAGAATGTGGTGGTAGGGAAAGTGAGTCATGTAATTAAAGAGGGTCACTTCAGGAGACCACACCCAGAGTTCCCACCTGCTCAGCAGGTGTCCCACTGTGGAGTCACAGGGGTCACTCTCTAAGAAGCCTGCATGGTCCACGGCCCATGAGGTGACACTGATGGCAGCAACCAGCAGCTACACAAAAGTCACAAGGCTGAGGCTTTTGAGGCAGGCTCTGATCTATGGGGCTATAGCCAGAGCTGCTATCAATACTGCTCCTAAGTATCCTGCAAGTAGGCAGAAAGCTAAAGGACTAGACGACATAGTAACCGGGGATGATAAGAGAGGCTGCACTAGTAATTTCCAGAACAGCAGCCTATATGCCAGGAAAGGTAAGGGAATCAGAAAGGCAATGTCCTCAGTCAGAGCCACTCAGCCAGGATAGAGAAAAATTACACTAAGAAAAAACCTCAGGAATTCTTCTTTGCCCCTCCCAACCACTGAGAGGAGGAAAAGTCAAAACCAGAAGAATGGGGTTTCAACTCTCAATGGAACAAACCCAACCTAGAAGTCTAACCTGTAGTTTTTAGACTACACTGCAGCACACATTCTAGAACCCCTGGTGTAGACGTTAGAAGACAAGTCACTGATTAATATATATCAGACTGACACACTCTGTGAATAGTTCTTATCTTTTGATAAAAGGTACTATAATACATGTTTGGTTTGAGGAGATAAGATAAATACAGATTTTGTTGTAGTCCTAAGCTATTTCTACCTCAATGATTAGTAAAGTATACAGATACATACCTTCGGTAGAGAGGCTCAATAGTTATATGAATGAGCTTGCAAATAGCAAGGGCTATTAGCTTGTGTGAAGCTGCATAGTATGGAGGCATCTGATCCATAATGTTCTGTGCATGTTGCCAATCACCGATCTTTAATAAGGCTTCCAACAAGCCAAGTTTTTGGTTATCAGGTGGCTAAAAATGAATAGTCAAAATTAACATACTCAGGATACAGACATCAAGAAATCTTAATACTTCATCACTTAAAAAATTGACCTAAGCAACACATGAAAAATATTTGTTATTCATGGGAAATTAAACAATATATTCCTGAAAGTACAATCAAAATATTTAGCTATTGAAAAAACATCAGGGCCAGGCACAGCAGCTCACACCTATAGTCCCAGGAACTTGGGAGGCTGAGGTGGACAGGTCACTTGAGCTCAGAAGTTTGAGACAAGCCTGGGCAACATGGCAAAATCCCATCTCTACAAAAAATACAAAAATTAGCCAGATATGGTGGTGCATGCCTGTAGTCCCAGCTACTCAGGAGGCTAAGGCGGGAGAATTACTTGAGTCCAGGAAGCAGAAGACTACAATGAGCTGTAATCATGTCACAGAACTCCAGCCTGGGTGAAAGAGTGAGACCCTGTCTCAAAAATAATAATAAATTAATTTAAAAAAAAAAACCAGACACAGGCATTACAGTTTATAATAGACTTGGAATTAAGTTCTACTTAATGTTATGTCGTGCCACAGGAAACCAGAATTCATCATCTATGAGAATCCCTTTAGGATTTGAGGGCCACTAATACACAGAGGACAATTAAAGTCAATACCTCTTGTGATTTTACTTAGAAAACATTTTGAAATTTATACAAGAAAAAAAAGTGACAGCTTCTCTTAAAAAGGAGCCATTCAGATTAAAAATAAAAACCACTGTAGCAAATGATCCAGAAAATGAGGTTTCAGCAAAATGAAAACTAAGAAATTATTCTTTCATAAATGACTATTTGGAAGTTAAATTTCATAATTCAAAATCCAGAAGACACTTAATCTTACTAGAATGAATTACATACCTTCTCTACTTTCTCCTCTTCTTTTTCCTTTTCTTTCTCTCGCTCATCCATTTTTTCAGAAGACAACACAACCATCGTAAGCTTTCTAACAATTTGCTTAGCTTCTGCAATTTCTCGTTTGTGTTCATCCATAATGCAATTATCAGCTGGAAGAAGCTAAAAATGGTACATTAAAATTTCATAAAACAGCTAATACCAACTACTTGTTCAAATAAAAAGCAAACACTATTCTCAATTGATAAAACTAAAAATAAGAAGTCTAACTTATTCATGACCATTTGCCTTCTAAGTAAATTCCAGTTATTTTCTTATAATTTGACAGAATTAAGTACCTGAATTCTGTACCCCTTTTAAAATCAAGTCGCAGCTCAAAGTTTCACATCTTCTGTTTGATAGAGTCCCTAAAGTAATATAATACCACAACAGTGATGTTTTCCATTGAATTTATTAGTTTACCCAAGAAAATATATAGCAGTTCCATTAAAAACATTACAAATTTCCCCATTAAAGGCTAAACTCCAAATTAAATAAAGCATTGCAATATGGATCCAATACGGGAAAGGTGAGCTACTGAATAACACAAAGGGATAAATTTAAATCATCTAAATGAAAAATTTTAAGTAGAAAAATTATTAGTAACTTGACATCTCACTTCTTCTAGAAGCTTATTTAACTTAAGTCACAAGCCAGTTACTAGTTTATTGCAAAAGAAAAAGTACTATGTGCATAGTCAACCCTCCATTATGAAAAAGGCTCAAGTACCTCAAGTACAGTCACCTTGTATGAGTGAAAGATGATTAATGCAGACATTTATAAAATAACCCTAACACAAAGAAAAATTCAGGCAACAAACCATTACTTAGTAGTTTCTGCTAGTCACTATGATAAGCTATAAAAGAAATGTTCCTGCCCCCTAAAAATGCATAATCTATTTCATTAATTAGGTTTAACATAAACAGTAAATGAAAATAATAACGAAATATTAAACATTATAGATTCCATTAATCAAAAGAAAAAAAAAAGGAGGGAGAGAGAAAAGTCACTATGGACTAGTGCAAGGAAGTAAGCAAGACTTTTTCTCATTCTGTATGTTCTCCCCTGGTAATCAAACACATTTTTATTGCTGTACTTATACACCCAGGTCCTCTTGTTTTATTTTATTTATTTATTTATTTTTTTTTTTTTTGAGACAGTTTCGCTCTTGTTGCCCAGGCTGGAGTGAAATGGCACGATCTCGGCTCACCGCAACCTCCACCTCCCGGGATCAAGCAATTCTGCCTCAGCCTCTTGAGTAGCTGGGCCTCAGGCATGGGCCACCACCCCCGGGTAATTTTGTACTTTTAGTAGAGATGGGATTTCAGCATGTTGGTCAGGCTGGTCTTCAACTCCTGACCTCAGGTGATCTGCCCGCCTTGGCCTCCCAAAGTGCTGGGATTACAAGCGTGAGCCACCGCGCCCGGCCATAAGTCCTTACCTTTTACCCAGACAATTACAACTCCCTCTAATGGGCAAACTGTTTCTTCTTATAGTTCTCTCAACTTTTATTTCTGTGTGTTTTGAGAATACGTCATTAGATACATGTAAAGTTAGAACTGTTTTTATCTTTCTAGTGAGCACAATCTTGTTATTATGAAGTAGCCCTCTTTATCTCCTTCTGCCAAAAAGTCTATTTTGTCCAACAATAGTAAGTTTGCTGATATATTTTCTCATCCTTTTACTATCAACATTTCATTATCCTTAGGTTTAAGCTGTTTCTCATAAAAATAATAAACTCATTTTTAATTTCATTTGACAATCTTCATCATATTAACAGGACCACTTAGTCGGCTTACATTTACTGCTAAATGCAATCATAATGAGTAATAAATCTATCATCAATTTGTACTTTCCACATATGCCGGTCTATTCTTCCCTGTAAAGTCATACCTAGGTTTTTAAATTCTCCCTTTTCTGTCCAATTTTCCATATTCTCAGTTTCTATATCACATCTCTCCTTTAAATACTAAATGGCTCTCCACTCCCAAGAGAAAAATCCAGATTCCTTACTATGTCACTTAAGCCCTTAGCAGTTTAGCTCTTCTCTATTCCATCCTCTTTCCCCCATACATCACCCTAGGCTCCAACCACTCTGAGCTTCCTGACAGTCCCATAAAGGGATAAAAAAGCCCTTTCAAATCTCCTGCCTTGGCTGGGCATGGTGGCTCATGCCTGTAATCCCAGCACTTTGGGAGGCTGAGGCAGACAGATCACCTGAGGTCAGGAGTTCAAGACCAGCCTGGCCAACATGGTGAAACCCCATCTCTACTAAAAATACAAAAATTACTTGGGCATGGTGGCATGTGCCTGTAATCCCAGCTACTTGGGAGGCTGAGGCAGGAGAATCGCTTGAACCGGGAGGCAGAGGTTGTAGTGAGCTGAGATCGCACCACTGCATCCCAGCCTGGGTAACAGTGAGACTCTGTCTCAAAAAAAAAAAAAAAAAAACAACAACAACTACTCCTGTCTTTATACTCAGTTAATTCTACTTACAAAGTTTTCTACCATTTCAGCCTAGATGACCCTACTTGTCTATCAAGATCCCAGTTCAACATCACTAGTTTGGGAAAGTCTTCCAAAAGCCCCCCAGACAGATACAGTCACTATCTATTCTGAGCTTTGTGAATATCTCCAATAGAGTACCTATTAAATAATGCAAAATTTTTTTTTCCTTTGCTAGACTATGACTGCTTCCAAGGTAGAGACCAAGTTTTACTCAACTCTGTAGCCACAGTATACAAAAATAGGCAATGATGTTAATAAAGTGATTTCAAAGGCAGCGAAGACGATATCACCTTTGGACATATTTGTTTTAAAATAATAGATATCCTGGCCGGGCGCGGTGGCTCAAGCCTGTAATCCCAGCACTTTGGGAGGCCGAGACGGGTGGATCACGAGGTCAGGAGATCGAGACCATCCTGGCTAACACGGTGAAACCCCGTCTCTACTAAAAATACAAAAACTAGCCGGGCGAGGTGGCGGGCGCCCGTAGTCCCAGCTACTCGGGAGGCTGAGGCAGGAGAATGGCGTAAACCCGGGAGGCGGAGCTTGCAGTGAGCTGAGACCCGGCCACTGCACTCCAGTCCGGGCGACAGAGCGAGACTCCGCCTCAAAAAAAAAAATAAAATAAAATAAAATAAAATAAAATAAAATAAAATAATAGATATCCTAATGCAAAACCGAATAGAAGAGGAATTTATACACTATTAGCCTAGATTTTCAAACTGATGGCTAAACTTTTGTTAAACTAGAGGTCAACTGCCACAATCATGAACTCTTCTACATCCTGGGTCCAGCAATAAAAGCATGATAGTAGTCATTTAGTGCACACGAATAACACAAGAAAAATATTTTTTAAATATACTAAATATAAAAATACACTAATGAAGTTCCCCATTCATCCTGAATGCCTAAAATTAACAGTTTAGAGAGAAAGAAGCAATATATAGGTAACTCTGTATTTCCCATCATTTGTAGATAATAAAAAGGCTTAAAAAACCACATTGGTTAGAACTTGGCCTCTCTCCCCATGAGCTATGCCTTGATGACAGTTAAGAACTTGAACTTCATATCCAAACTTAAACTCCGTAAAGGTGACCAAAAAGGTATTTAATTTTCATAGACTGCCAAAGAACTAAATTCATTCACTTTATAAAATAAACAAAAAGCAACAATGTATTGGGGCTTCAAAGAGTAAGACTTGAGAACCTAGAACCAACCCAGTCCTGGGGGTGCTATGTGGCTACCTACTCCTCTTCCCTACCCTTGGGACAGACAACCAAATATTCTTAGCAGCCCACTTGACTTACATGTACATAAAGATCATCTAAATCAATAAGATTGAATTGCAGAAGTACTGCTGCAACTCTGTATAAAGATGATGGTGTCTCGCCATTTGGTTCCTAGAAATATAAAAAAAAGTTTCCACTTAGTGCAGAAAGGACAATTAAAGCAATATCCTTCACCTACCAATAATTAAGAACAATTAGATCAAATACTCTAGGCCAAGAAAGTGCTTCACTGCTCTTCCTTATCTTACCAAACATCTGAATTCAATACAAGGATTATTATGCCAACATCCCTTTTCACATTGGAACATCTTCTGAAGAACACAAGGAAAGTAATTTCAAAAATGGACACAATTTACAGTGCAGGTTAACATTTAAATAAAATCTCACAACTGAATAGAGTGATATTTTATAATGCACAAGATTTAGTCTGCAGTTCTGTTTATATGTGTGTTTTCTTTTCTGTTCTTTGTGTGTTTTTTGGTTTTAGGGTTTTTTTTTGATACAGGGTCTCACTCTATCACCCAGTCTGGAGTGCAGTGGCATGATCACGGCTCACTGCAGCCCTGACCTCCCAGGCTCAAGTGATCCTCCCATCTCAGCCTCCTGAGTAGCTGGAACTACAGGTACATGCCCCCACACCCGACCTTTTTTTTTTTTTTTTTTAATAGAGATGGGGTCTCACTATGTCGCTCAGGCTGATCTCGAACTCCTGGGCTCTAGTGATCCTCCCACCTCACCCTCCCAAAGTGATGAGATTACAGGCATGAGCCACCATGCCTGGCTGATACATGTGTGTTTTCTTAACTTGCTTTTTCAAATTAGTTCTCAGTGGAGACGCAGATAGACAAACTAACAAGTGCAGAAGAACCATCAGCGTTTGCTTTATATTTTTCTTCTTTTAATTTTATTTCTTGGGTTTTATACTAAGTATATCTGGCTGTCAGTTGATGTTCCCCCCAAAACAGGTGTACATAAATATTACAGATGAATAAATCGATGTTTTAAAGTACAGAATGGCAAAGTCAATTCCAGGCTAGCCATGAGGACCCTACATAGAAACATGAGAATCTTTGAATGCTATGAATTTTCAAACCTAATTTGCATACTGCTGAGGTCAGACGAATGGAACAGTGACATGAGAATAACTGGCAATAACTAACTGGCCAAATGTAAATAAAAAGCAAACAGTAACAATACACTATGTTCTTTTTATACTCAATACTGAAAATGAGACCTGTGTATGTAAGGTTCTTCCCACAATTGTGATATTATGCAAATAAAATACAAAGCTAACCAAACTAATGTTTATCATTTATAGAAGGCATTGTTTCACTCTATTTTTAAAAAACAGACGAGATGTCTTCAATGTAACAATAGTTTCCTAATTCTAATTTGTTTACAGGCCAGGCACAGTAGCTCACGCCTGTAATCCCAACACTTTGCGAGGCCAAGGTGGGCAGATCACCTGAGGTCAGGAGTTTGAAACCAACCCAGACAACACAATGAAACCCTGTCTCCACTAAAAATACAAAAATTAGCTGGGCGTGGTGGTGGCCACCTGTAATACCAGCTACTTGGGAGGCTGAGGCAGGAGAATCACTTCAGCCCAGGAGGCAGAGGTTGCAGTGAGCTGAGATCATGCCACTGCACTCCAGCCTGGGTGACAAAGAGAGACTCCGTCTCAAAAAACTTTTTAAAACATATAAAACTAAATGTTTATAAATGGTTATTTAGTATCAAAACATTTTCCCATAAAAACCAATTGTTGCCAGGGTTTCAAAGCAAACTCACAAAAGCTTATTTAACTTATTGACAACCTCTCCTCCACTACCTGACTTGAATGTACCAGGGTCATGTTCATTACTCCCTTCATTCTTGTTTAAATAAATCACCACAATATGCCCCACACTCTCATCCACATACTGTTACGCACAATCCCTATTCTGTCCCATCATACCTTTCCACATCCTTGAAATACTTCCACAGAATCATATGGAATTCATGATCCATTCTCAGCAAAATTCCCTATATCCAAACCTCTCATCTAAAGGTTCTTTTCACCATGGTGCTCACACAGAACCTGGTTCACCCTGAGAACAGCACTGCCATTGTAACCCAGTTAAATGGTAGCTGTTTTCCTCAGACACCTCACACTACCAGGCCTAGAGGTGATGTGGCAGTTTTCTTTTTGCTTTTTATTGTTGCTTCCAGGCTATTCTCCCTCTATCCTCCCAGCTTTGAATTTTGTATCACGCACTACTCCCTCACTATTGTTGCAATCTAGTTTCAATCTGTTGTGGTCAGAGATGATATTTTGTATGATTTCAACCGAGACTTGTTTTGTGGCCTAATATATGGTCTATTCTAAAGAATGTTCCATGTGCATTGAGAAGAATGTAGATTCTGTTGTTGGGTGTAATGTTCTATATGTATAAAAAGTCTAATTGGTTTATAATGTAGTTCAAGTCTTCTATTTTCTTACTCATCTTTTGTCAAGTAATGGTTAGTTGTTCTAACCATTAATGAAAGTAAGGTATGGAAATGTCCAATAATTACAGAACTATGTTTCCTTCAAGTCTGCCAATGTTTGCTTCAAATACTCTGGGACTCTGTTGTTTGGTACATGTATGTTTATAACTGTTATATCTTCTCAATGGGTTATCCATTTTATCATTATGTCTTTCATTGTCTCTTGTAAAAACTTATTGTCTTAAAGTCTACTCTGATATTAGTATAGCCACCCCAGGTCTCTCCAGCATAATGCTTGCACAAAGCATGTTTCCATACTTTCAGTTTCAAGCTATTTGTATCTCTAAATCTAAAGCGAGTTCCTCATACACAGTACATAGCTGGATTTAATTGGTGAGTTTAATCCATTTACATTCAAAATAATTATAGATAAGGATGAACTTTATCATTTTGCTAGCTGTTTTCTGTCATATTTTTGTTCCTCATTTCCTCTATCACCACCTTTTTTGTTTGATTTTGTGTGTTTGCACCATTCTGATCCCCTTCTTTTCTGTTTAGTTTTTAATTATTTTCTGAGTGGTTCCTTTAGGTATAATAATTAACATGTTAAACTTAAAACAACCTAGTTTGAATTAATACCAACTTCACTTCAATAGTGTACAAAACCTCTGCACCTATACATCTCTGCCCCTTCCCATCTATTGTTAGTCACAAATTACATTTTTATAGTATGCCATTTGACAGATTTATAACCTGGGTGATGGGATGAATTATACCCCAAACCTCAGCATCACACAATATACCCAGGTAACAAATCTGCACATGTACCCTGAGTCTAAAATAAAAGTTTAAATTATATTTTTAAAGATTCATAATTATTATTTTATGTATTTGTCTTTTAAGTCATACAGGAAAAAAAGAGGAGTTACAAACCACAAATGTAATAATACTGGCTTTTATATTTTACCTAGAGTTACTTTAACCAGTGTTCTTTCTTTGGCTTGGCTTCTTCTGCCTGCTCAAATCTACTGTTGAACCTCTACAGTGAATTTTTTATTTCAGTTATTGTACTTTTCAACTCCGGAATTTGTTTGGTTCCTTTTCATAATTTTGTATCTCTTTATGGATGTTCTCTATTTATTTGGTGAGACAGCACACTCCTGGTTTCCTTTAGCTCATAAAGCATTTTAGGACTATTGATTTAAATTCCTTATCTAGGCCGGACACAGTGACTCACACCTGTAATCCCAGCACTTTGGGAGACCGGGGCAGGCAGATCAATTGAGGTCAGGAGTTCAAAACCAGCCTGGCCAACATGGTGAAACCCTGTCTTTACTATAAGGACAAAAATCAGTCAGGCATGGTGGTGTGCACCTATAGTCCCAGCAGTACTCAGGAGGTTGAGGCAGGAGAATCACTTGAACCCAGGAGACAGAGGTTGCAGTGAGCCGAGATTGTGCCACTGCACTTCAGCCTGGGTGACAGAGGGAGACTCCATCTAAAAAAAAAAAAAAAAAAAAAACTGGACATATTTAATATTATGTAGCAAGTACAAAAGATTTAAAATGGTACACCTGTGTAGGACACCCACCAAGAATAGAGCGTGCAGGACCAGAAGTTGTTCTGGGTAAGTTAGTGAGTGAATATGAAGGTCTAAGACATTGCTGTACACTACTAACACTATATTTTATAAACACTATATATTTAGGTTAAAATTTTTTTAACATTTCTTTCTTCAATAAATTAAATTAAGCTTAGCTTACTGTAACTTTTTTACCTTATAAGCTTTTTAATATTTTTTAACTTTTTGCCTTTTTTGTAATAACGCTTAGCTTAAAACACTTTGTACAGCTGTACAAAAATATTTTTTCTTTATGTCCTTATTCTATAAGCTTTTTTGTATTTTTAAGACTTGTTGGCCAGGTGCGGTGGCTCGCACCTGTAATCTCAGCACTTTGGGAGCCCGAGGAAGGCGGATCACCTGAGGTCAGGAGTTCAAGACCAGCCTGACCAACATGGTGAAACCCCATCTCTACTAAAAATACAAAAAATTAGCCAGGCTTAGTGGCAGGCGCCTGTAATCCCAGCTACTTGGGAGGCTGAGGCAGGAGAATGGCTTGAATCCGGGAGGCGGAGGCTGCAGTGAGGCCGAGATTGCGCCATTGCACTCCAGCATGGGCAAGGAGAACAAAACTCCATCTCAAAAAAAAAAAGATTTAAGCTCTTTAAACATTTTTGTTAAAAACTAAGACACAAACACACACGCATGAGCCTAGGCCCTACACAGGATCAGAATCATCAATATCACTGTCTTCCATCTCCACATCTTTTCCCACTAGAAGATGTTTAGGGGCAATACCACTCATGAAGCGGTCATCTATGATAACAATGTCTTCTTCTGGAATACCTCCTAAAGGACCTGAGACTCTTTTTGAGGAGGTGTCACTCTTTTCAGAAATATGTCCATGCCATGATGGTTTGCCTGTCACAGATTTGCTTGTAAGTAGATAATGCACCATGTACATTCCTCTCTATTAATAAAAACCTTGGTCAGTGTTGGGGTCCATGTTTTCAAACTTTTTTTTTTTTTGAGATGGAGTCTTGCTCTGTCACCCAGGCTGCAGTGCAGTGGCATGATCTCGGCTCACTGCAATCTCCACCTCTCGGGTTCAAGTGATTCTCCTGCCTCAGCCATCCTAGTAGCCAGGATTACAGGTGTGCACCACCATGCCTGGCTAATTTTTCCGTTTTTGGTAGAGACGGGGTTTCACACGTTGGCCAGGCTGGTCTCGAACTGCTGACCTCAAGTGATCTACCCACCTCGGCTTCCCAAATTGCTGGTATTACAGGTGTGAGCTACCGTGGCCGGCCCATGTTTTCAAATTTTTTAAGGAGCTTGCTGAAAAGCTTCTGCTAAACCCTTTACTGTGAATTTTCTTGGGGGTTGTTCTCCTGTAGTTTCCTTTTCTTGGGCCTCTTCTTCAGCTATGTGTTCCTGTTTCATTATAATCTTACGCAACCACTGTCATATATGTGGTCCATTGTTGACCGAAACACCATTGTGCAGCACATAACTGTACTTCCCTACCTCCTCTCCTAACCTCCAATACCTCCTCTCTCATCCTCACAGCTGATGTCCTTGCTCTCAGCAAGAAAATTAGATCAATTGGACTTCTACAAACTCCCAATCACACCTACCCAACTATACCTACATATATTGCCTTTATATCTCTTACGATAAACTCTCTATCCTCCTATATAATGTTAATCCACCCACTTAAGCACCAAACTCCATTTTCTCTTTCCTCAAGAACACCGCTCCAAATAATTCTCAACTCTCTCCCCTGTATCACCAGCTTTCCCCTTTCCACTCAGTCGTACCCATCAGCAAACAAACGCGTTCTCTCTCCCATCTTAAGAAATCTCTCAAGCCCACTCCCTTGCCATCTACCATCCCATTTGGTCTGTACCCCTTTGTAGCAACTGCTTGATAAAGTTGTCAATTGTCAATGTCTCCAATTCTACTCTTCTCATTATCTCTTAATATCACCCAATTCCACCAAAACTGCTAGTTTTGACCTCCCTCCAATGGTCAATTTTCAGTCCTTCAATAACCTGTCAGAGGCATTTGACAGTTAATCATTCCTTCCTCTATTTAGCTTCCAAAATGCCACATTCTCTGTTTTCCTCCTACTTTACAAGTTGTTCGTCATCTACATTATTTGCTGGTTCCTCATCTTCTCCTAAACCCTTAACACTGGAGTGCCCCAAGACTTAGTCCTTGGCTCTCTACTCTTGCCTCTCGGTATACAACCCTTAGTGATTTCATCCAATGTCATATCTTTAAATAGCATCTACATGCTTTTGATACCCACATTTCTATTTCTGGCCCGGTCTATTCTCTTGAACACCAGGTCCATATATCCAATTATTTACTCAGATCCATATATCGATTATCTACACTTGGATGTCGAAGAGACATCTCAAACTTAACATGCACAAAGTGAATTCCTAATTCTCACTCCCAATACTCCAAACCCAATCCACCTGAAATTTTCCCTAAGTTGGTGACAACACTATCTTTTTAACTGCTCAGTCCAAAAAACCTCAGCATAGTCCTTAACTCTACCCTCTCATATCCTGTATCCAATCCATCAGCAAACACTATTGCTTTACCTTCAAATACATTCAGAATCTCATTGATATCCACTGCTGCCACACAGACTGATCCACTGAAAATCTAAGTAATCACACACACACACACACACACACACACTTTCTCTCTCTCTGTCTCTCTCTCTCATCACACACACACACACACACACACACACACACACCCGACTCACGTCACCATTGGAGGTTGCTATTAAAGAAACTCCTTACTCTGATAGCTCGCAATTAGTGGGAACATATTAATCATTTGTCCTGCCTTTCCAGTAGGAACTGTATTTCAAGGAAAGCAAACAGCCTGAGTTAGTAAGGGACAACTCCTCTTTATTAGAAGAATGACAGCTAATAAATATATAGGGCATGATAAAATTAGTAAATCATCAATTTGGAAACCCTAAAGGGAAAGCCGGCTCAAGCAAAGGTCATCCATGGATTCTAAACCATTTAACGTAAAGTTGATGACAAACTGTATACTCCCAGGTTGCCAAAGTATCAACCTGCAGATAATTTGTTATTGAAGGGAAAGGCAGTGGGGGTGGGAGGTGGGGGGGGTGCCATTGTATAACTGAGGGATCAGACTGTCACAAACTTACTGAACCATTTAAAGACAGTCAAACATTAGATGTTACATAATATCACAATCTATAAAGTATTTTTGCCATTAAATATTTTACCTGAACATAATCAAGTCTTTAGACCTCACTCCAAGTATATAACAAATACAGGAAATAAAGAACAAATAAGATGAAAAAGCAATTAGATAAATCCAAAAAGATGGGGTCTTCTAGGAACGGCCTCATCAATAAGTCGACGCCATGAAAAAATGGAGAAGGTGGGGAACTATTCTAAATTAAAAGAGAAGGAGAATCTTGACAATCAAATACAACATGTGGTCTTTGATTAGATCATCATTTGAACAGATCAGTTGTAAAATGCATTTTGGGGACAATTTGGAAAATATGAATACAGTCTAGGTTTATTATATGACAGTAATCTAGTTATGTTATGAAATTGATCCTGGAGGATCACCTGAGGTCAGGAGTTCGAGACCAGCCTGACCAATGTGGAGAAACCCCATCTCTACTAAAAACACAAAATTAGCCAGGCATGGTGGCAGGCGCCTGTAATCCCAGCTACTCAGGAGGCTGGGTCAGGAGAATCGCTTAAGCCCAGGAGACGGAGGTTGCAGTGAGCTGAGATCGCACCATTGTGCTCCAGCCTGGGCAACAGGAGCAAAACTCCATCTCAAAAGAGAAAAAAAAGGAAAATGCCCTTCCTTTTAAAAACTGTAAACTATAGTATTTAGGAAGAAGCTTTCATGATATTTTAAACATAAATTAAAATTTTTAATATGGCAACATGTTAATAAATTTAATTGTAAATAATGGGGTTATAAGTATTCATTATACTATTCACTCTTTTCTACATTTGAAAATGTTCACAATAAAATAAGAGAGAAACAAAATGTAAAGCTAAGTTAGATCACATCACTACCCTACTCAAAACCCTCCACTGGCTTCACTCAGTATCAAAATCAAAAACCTCGCACTGACTCTGTGATCTCATCCCCCGCATCTTTGACCTCATCTCCTACTGTTCTACTCAATCACTCTGATACATCCACACTGACCTCCTTACTTTTCTTCAACACGTCAGGCATGCTGACACCTTAGGGCCACTGCAGTGACTGTTCCCTTAGCCTGGAGACTCTTCCTCAGACATCTACACAGTTTACATCCTCATATCCTTCATGTCTTTGCTTAAATCTCACCTCTTCAATGAGTATTCTCACTATTCTAGTTAAAATTGCAACCTACCACTCCTGATCTTATCTTGCTCTGTATTTTTCCCCATCTCATTAATTATTTTCTAACATATAATTTACTCAGAATCTAAACATCAAAAAAGTAAGAATTTCTGTTTACAGATGAAGCCTTAGTACCTAGTATACTACCTTGCACAAATATAGATGCTCAATCTATATTTCTTAAATGAATGAATTTGGGTATGTATAATAGGGCTGAACCATGGTACTACCATTACTATCACTGTGTTTTGAATCCAGAAATCAAAGGGCAATACAGATGAGACTTATCACCTCCTCCTCCTTTCCTGTAACGACAATCCAGACAAGTTTGTCTTCTGGTACCTTCACAGTTTCTTGTACTCCCTTCCTGTGGTGTCTCTCATGCTGTCCCCAAGTCCTCTACTGTACAAGTGGAGTATACCTCATCTAAAATGCCTGGGACCAAAAGTGTTTTAGATTTGGGAATTTTTTTTTTTCAGATTTTGGAATATTTGCATACTGGTTAAGCATCCCAAATCTGAAAACCCAAAATCCAAAATGCTCCAATCATCTCCTTTGAACATCATTCAGTGCTCAAAAAGTTTTGGATTTTGGAGCTTTGTGGATTTGGGATGCTCAACCTCTCACTGTCGTTGATACCATAGTATAATACTAGCATTAAGGGGGAAAAAAAGAAGCCTATTAATCCAAATAAGACCCAGCTGGTCAAAATATGAGTTGGAGAAAGGGACTGTGAACATTTTCAGGTAGTGATGGGAAAGGGGGATGGTGGAATTACGCCAGGGACCAATACACAGATTGGCCATACATGCTTGGGAGCCAACACTCAAGGTTACATCACCTAAGCAGTTCCTGATTTTCACAGCTTTCCTTACTTTACCTTCAAGGCCACAACTTTTCAAAAATATCTGACATTTCTTCCCCTACCCTCAGTGGCGCTTAAGAATGCAGATTCTCACAATGACAAGACTTTTTTTTTTTTTTTAAAGACAGAGTTTCGCTCTTGTTGCCCAGGCTGGAGTACAATGGCGCGATCTCGGCTCACCACTACCTCCACCTCCTGAGTTCAAGCAATTCTCCTGCCTCAGCTTCGCGAGTAGCTGGGATTACAGGCATGCGCCACCATGCCCGGCTAATTTTGCATTTTTAGTAGAGACGGGGTTTCTCCATGTTGTTCAGGCTGGTCTCAAACTCCTGACCTCATGTGATCCACCTGCCTTGCCCTCCCAAAATGCTGGGATTACAGGCGTGAGCCACCACGCCCGGCCCATAAGACAGTTCTAACAATAGAAACAAAGGGATGGTATTACATAGAGCAATATGAGGGTTAGTCATTCCAAGAACAAGTTATTTCTAAATTAAGTATTTCTTGGCTGAGCATTTCTTATACAAGAAAAATGGTCATTGTCTACAAAAAAAAAAAGGATTATTCAAATACTGTCAACCCCCCTGGGTATATTTTAATTCAGCTCAAAAAAGTTACATTATTTATAAGGAATGCTTTTATACAAAAAGATTTTAATTCTAAAACTTACATTCAACTAACTTGATGTTATGCAGTAGGTCATCATTATTCACTGTCATATGCTCTCAAACCTACAGTCTCCAAAGCCCTAATTTATATTTTAATTAATCATGCACAAGTTAAATTTCAGCCAACCTGCCACTAAAGCAGTTGGCTTCATGTACTCAAGCCCAAAGCAATCATAGTGGCTCTTAAAATCTGATAGAATGCTTGAATCTCTTTCCCAATACCAACAGTGGACGTTCTGAGATGGAGTTTCGCTTTTATTGCCCAGGCTGGAGTGCAGTGGCACGATCTCGGCTCATGGCAAGCTCCGCCTCACAGGTTCGAGATTCTCCTGCCTCAGTCTCCAGAGTAGCTGGGATTACAGGCGCCCGCCACCATGCCCAGCTAATTTTTTTTGTATTTTTAGCAGAGGCAGGTTTTTGCCATGTTGGCCAGGCTGCTCTCAAACTCCTGACCTCAGGTGATCTGCCCGCCTCAGCCTCCCAAAGTGCTGGGATTACAGGCACGAGCCACTGCACCCAGCCTCCACTGCTCATTTTTGAACAAAGGTATTGTGCTCCTGCCCAAAAACCCTACCGTGTCTCTTGTTTGGTATTGAAAAGCTATATGCTTTTAAACTCTTGTCTGCTTTCCCTTCTGTCTGCTGCAGCATCCCAGATCATAGAAAATAAAAGATGAGCAAAGGCAGTAGGTACTATGTCATTTAAGAATACTAAAAGGAATTATCTTATTAACCTGACCTCACACTCCAAGAGTACAGAAACAGACACTCCTCTAGACCAGAGTAACCTCAGTGCCTAGCAAACAGCATAATCATAAACATTCAATGAATGCTTTTTGACTAGCTGACTATCCCAGGCAAGTAAACAAATTAGCAGAGTTATACCAAAATGTAAATGGAGGCCTTATTACATTAAAATCCTCCATGCTATCAAGAGAATTGTCTTCCTAAAACATAGATCACTCATTTATAATTAGTGAGCATTTACTATAGGCTAGGCAACAAACTAATCCATAGGAATCAGTAAAAAATAGAACCTGCCCTATATGGTTTACAATCTGGCAAAGGAGATAGATACAATTTATTCTAAGATAACCTGAAGGGGGGTTAGAAGTTATGTGTCAAGTTTTACGAGAATACAGATTAAGAAGTGACTAATTCTGCACGGGTAAAGAGTCAGCTAAGCCTTTACAGAGCAAGCAGCATTTGCTCTTAAAGAATAAATAGGAGTTCACAAGATGAAGAAAGGAGAAGTGAGAGGGTTGGGTAAGAATAGTTTTTTAGTTATAAAGAACTACAGGAACAAAGGTTCACAGCAATATCTATATCTAAGTTCAAGAAATGGCTAGTCACTTAATATGACTAGAATATTAGATTTAAGAAAAAAAAAATAACTATAAAGATAAGGCCGGAAAGAACAATGCCAAATTGTGAAGAGCTATTTCTGCCACACTTAGAAGTTTGAATTTCATCCTACAAGTAAAGGTTTTTGACCAGTGAAGTGACTCAGTTAGGTCTCTTTTAGAAAGCAACAGTAACAATAATATGAAAGATGGATTGAAGTAGACATAATCAGAGACATAGATTAGCTTGACAGCTATTTTAGTGGCTTAAGCAAATGATACAAGATGTGCCTTGAATATTTATTCATGTCCCTAAAAAATTCCAATAGCCATTGTTTATAAAATAAAATTCTTGATCTAAGCACAGTGGCACATGCCTGTGAGTTCCAGCTACGTGGGAGGCTGAGGTGGGAGGATAACTTCGGCCCAGGAGTTTGAGACTAGTCTGGGTGAGATCCTATCTCAAAATAAAAAATTATTAAATAAAAATAAGATTCTAACTCTTAACACAGTATTCAAAGTCTGTGACCATCTAAAGTACACATACCTTCCCAATTTCATTTCCTGTCCCTTCTTTTCCCATCTTACAACCCAGCCACATTAGACTATGAACCATTCCTTCTATCTCTTAAATATATTCACACTGCCACATCTTTATTCTCCCATTGTTTGTTACTTATGCAGAGAAAACCTTAATGAACTCCTATTCATCCTTCAAGGACCAGGTTTAAAAAAAGATACATCTACAAAGTCTTCCCTGACTCCACCTCTCCCAGGGCAAAACTTAATAATGCTTTCCTCTAGGCTTTCACATAACATCATTCATACTACCAATATAGTACTTATCACATTGCATTGTTAGCTATCCATTTATCTATCTCTTCTGCTAGAATGCCTGAGATGAGACCAATCATTTACAAATAAAACAAATTAAATCATACAAACAATATTAAGAAATTAATCTCTAAATATATATACATACACGTTTTTCTTTACCTGGTAAAACTTGAATTTGAACCCAAGAATATGACACAGTGTTTGCGGTTCACACATACTCATGTAAGATTCTAACAAAGATATAAAGAAGTCGTCGTGTTCTGGCCTGCATTCAAACACTTCTAAAATGACATCCAAAACTCTATTGGGATCCAGATTAAAGCATCCTGCAACAGATGAGATATACAAAAATTTTAAAATGATTATACATCATTTCTAGTGAAGCCATTAACTTTCAGGGATAACTCATATAGCAAGATAAAAATGATTTTAAAAACAACTTCCTTTACAAATTTGCTTCCCCTCTCCCAGAGGGAAATAAATCCACTACACATTTTTACAGATGAGAATGTGACTTTCCCAGAATCACAGAACAGGTTAACGACAGACCTGGGTTGGTATAGTCCAGGACCTGTGATACTAGTCAAATAAACATTCCTCTGTGCCACACTTTGCCTCATCAGTTCTTGATTACTCGGGCTACTGAAACAGGTCCACATTATTAATTCTTGGAAAAACACAAAAATCAAACAATGCATTTTACAAATTAAGCAACTAAAGGGTTTTTTTTTTTTTTTTTAATGTTTTAGGCAGAAGTATTTGGAATATTGATAAACAGTTAAAAGTCCAGGTTCACAAAAGTGGACTATCATTTTTAAAATCTTTTTTTTATTTTATCTTACATATACTACAGAACTATAAAATATAACGCTGATTTATATCCATGGCTTTTAGTAGCATTCTGAAGGGAAAAGTGGTACTCTATTGATACTTATAGATCAAAGAATACCAAGGGAGTTGGAGGCTCCTGGTTTACGTCAGTTCCCACATGCCTTTCATCAAGCTGAATGGGATTCTAGTATTTTAAAATATGTATTAAACACAGTCCCTAAATGCAAGCTAACCACTTCATTGGGCCAAAAAATAAACACTGATTTCTTCTAATACTGGAGGAGAAAAGAACTGTGATAAATTTAGGGACGTATGTTAGATCTAAACACTTACACCTTATGGATGAGTTAGGGGATTTTTCCAAGAAAATTCTTATATAACCTATTCCTGTCCAAACCCTTTTGTAAGATGGTATCTCTAGTTACTTCTATCACCTCTACACTTATTCATATTAAATGCTATAAAACTAATGTCATTTCATGTTTCATACTACCTTAGCAATCACTTAGAAAACCAAATCCTCCAAATGCAAGTTTTCCCTCTTTTTATGAGATCCAAACTTAAGAACACATTTTCTTCTGCTTCTCATCATACTAAGGAAAAGGACTAAGGCAGTGAGCATGTCTTACTCAAAAAAAGCTCTATATTTTCATAAACTCTCCAAAAAGACGTTTCCCTGAAGTTCTAGGAAGAAAACTTCTAAATATTTTTATCTACCTCTGTACTTCCAAAAAGTACGGTCTATGAATATAAAAGTGATTCCAAAATAGCAATTAAGATCCTTAAATGCTGCTGATAGCAATGTAAAATGGTACAACCACTTTGTAAAATTGGCAAGTTTCTTTAAAATTTGAACTTACACCTACCATGTGACCCAGCCTAGGCATTTACTCAAGAGAAATAAATGTCTAGGTCAATACAAAGATTTGTATGCAAATGTTCACAGCAGGTTTATTTGTAATATACAACACTCCTCAAATGTCCATCAACATATAAATGAATAAACAACTTGCCGTATAGGATAAGTGGAGTAAGGATAAGTACAGTGGACATACTCAGTAATAAAAAGGGAAGAACTATTGATATAGGCAACAGTATGAAAGAATCACAAAATAATTATGCTGAATGAAATAAGCCAGACAAAAACAGTACACACTGTATGAGTCCATTTATAGACAAATTCTAGAAAAAGCAAATTAATCTACAGTAACAAAAAGCAGATCAGGCCGGGCACGGCAGCTCACGCCTGTAATCCCAGCATTTTGGAAGTTCGAGGCAGGTAGATCACTTGAGTCCAGGTGTTTGAGACCAGCCTGAGCAACATGGCAAAACCCTGTCACTACAAAAAATTAGCCAGGCATGGTAGCACATGCCTGTTTTCCCAGCTACTCAGGAGGCTGAGGCGGAAGGATTACTTGAGCCCGGAAGGCAGAGGCTGCAGTGAGCCAAGAAGAAGAAAATTGAGGGGGAATGGGAGAAATCTGCACTATCTTGTTTGTGGTGTTTTCACAGATGTATACATCTGTTAAAACTCAAAGTGCACACCTTAAATATGTGCATTTTATTGTATGTCAATGAAGCCTGAACAAAGGTGAAAAATGCCTTCACACTGCTGTAACACTGATGATACATTATGGAAGTAAGATCTAGCAAATTCTCAAACCATGTAACTTCTCCTACATTAACTAAATATAAAAAAAAAAATCACTAAATAAAAATGAATTAACACTCTATCATAGAAGACAAAAGAGACACTGAATATAATTTTTGACAAACTGGCTGGCTTGTAATTACCCATTAAGCTACATACACAAAACTCATAAATAAAGAACAGAATAGCAAAAAGTTAGATCTTTTAAGTGCTTCATTCACATTGCTTTTAAGTTTACATTTTCAGTATGCTGAAATGTGAACCACTAGCATTATATTTTATTTAACAGCATTACTCCATCAAGGCTATTCTATCAGTGACCTTTACTGTCAACTACCCACTTTCTTTCTAGGTGCAATTTAATGCAGTAATCTGAAACAAGAGTTATGCACTTTTATTTACAACAGGCATCATCTTTGCATCTTTCATTAAAGAAAAACTGGCTCATGAGTTTTCTATTACTATCTCAAGTGCCATAAGTCCAATTAATTTTATCCATCAGATAGAAAAAGTAGCCAATTGAAGGTTCAGAAAACTATTTTCATTTATTTTTATGTATTATTATTTTTAGAGACAGGGTCGCACTCTGTTGCCCATGCTGGAGTGTAGTGGTACATTCATAGCTCACTGCAACCTCACACTCCTGGGCTCAAGTGATCTTGCCATCGCAGCCTCCCAATTGGCGAGGACTACAGATGCACACCAACACGCTTAGGTAACTTTTTTGTAGAGATGGGGTCTCACTATGTTGCCCAGGCTGGTCTCAAACGATCCTCCTGCCTTACCCTCCCAAAGTGCTGGGATTGCAGGCATGAGCCACCACGCCCAGCTGAAAATTATTTTTAAAATCTTAGCGTTTTAAGTAACAGTTAAACTAGCTCATATACAGTGAGACTCTAATAATAATCAGTAAGTTTGAATATCCAAAATGTTTCCCTAATGGCAGCTGTAGTAGAATACAAGCAGTCTTGTATGCAAACATCTTTGAAAGGCTTTTGTCCAGCCAAAGCATTGATAGTCATGTGATCTTTAGAAAGATCATAAACCTAGCTCCCTACCTTTACCACCAGCTACATTAATACACACACAAACTTATATATATACACATATATATATTTACATATACATACATACACACACACACACACAAACACACACACATATGCCTTTATGCCTTTTAAGGAACAAACGAAACCATATTTAAAGAGAATAAGTCGAAAAATAAAGAAACTGCAAATCTACAACAGCCATAGATTCCCTCCTTCATTTAAATAAGTATTAAATAACTACCCACCATGTGCCAGGTGCTTGTGATTCTCCGGGAAAATAGAGAGGAGAGAGGGGGGATAAACACACAGGCAAGAGAAAATTTCAGGCATAGTGGAAGGAATGTGCATTATCTTGTTTGTGGTGTTTTCACAGATGTAAAAGTCAAATTGTACACTTTAAATACAAGCATTCTACTATATGTCAATAAAGCCCCAATAAAGCTCAAATTTTACAGCGATTAATAAAATGGTTACACTACCCTTGAGGAGAGTTCACACCTTTTGAATGATACATCTTTGAAGAAATGCATTAAAAAGCAACTGGAGTTTCCCCAAAGATAGAAAAAATGGCCAGTATGTTACAGCGACACCAACTAGGGGCAAGAAATATGGTCAAACTGACAATGACCGTCGTAGGAATTAGGCCAAATTGAGATCTTAACAGGAAAATAAAAGACCAAGAGAGTATTGCAGACATAACTAAGAGAGATGTCCAGCCTATAAATGTCAGGCAAGAAAACGGAATTACAGCCTCAATCATCATGTTCATGAGAGAATGGACCTTAGGAGATAAAGAAAATCATGTTTTTAACAAAATGAAATGATCTATCATGTAGAAAGAATTTCTTTAGAAGCAAGCTAATAAAAATCTATGCTAGACTATTTCTAAGAAACACTATTTGCAAAAAAAAAAAAAAACTGCACATCTCAAAGCAAGAACCAATGAATAACAAAATAAAAGTATGATCTAAAAAACAATAACAAGGCCAGGCAAGGTGGCTCACACCTGTAATCCCAGCAATTTGGGAGGCCAAGGCAGGTGGATAGCTTGAGCTCAGGAGTTTGAGACCAGCCAGGCCAACATGGCAAAATCCCGTCTCTACAAAAAATACGAAACTTAGTGGGCATGGTTGTGTGTGCCTGTAGTACCAGCTATTTGGGAGGCTGAGGTGGGAGGATGGCTTGAGTTCAGAAGGCAGATGTTGCAGTGAGCCAAGACTGTACCACTGCAATCCAGCTTGGGCAACAGAGCCAGACCCTGTCTCAAAATAAAAATAAAATAAATAACAACAACAAAAAACCCCTATAGTTGGAAACACCAACTGCTGTCTTCTTTTTCATACCACAAAGGGAAAACTTCTAACATATAGCCAAGAAACTTCAACAATGTAAAAACTTAAGTAAAGAAGGCAGCCAACTTCCCTTTCAAAGAAATGAGAAAGGTGGCATAATAAGATGTGTCTAAGCTGAATGGACCCTATATTCAGATTGAACCAAAGATAAAATACTAAGTACACTCAAAATCATGTAGTCAAAGGGGTAAAATGTCCCATAATCTATCCAAAAATAAAAATCGTTTGGCTTAAGGATTTATCTTGTTTTTAATGTTACTCTGGTCACTTGAGAGACTGAAAAGGCAAAGACTCTCACTCTACCCTTCCCTAGCCAAATCTATACCCTTTGACACCAGGCAACAAATGAAGGTCTTGAGGTTTGATGAAGAAAGCTCTGGTTCTGTGAGCGAAGGTAAAGGGGTTAGAGCCTAGGCCAAAAAGGTCTTGGACCACTAAAACCTAAAACCAGGAAGAAGCATTTTCACTCGCTAAAGCTACGCTCAAATAAGCTAGCTCCGTAATTAGTTGTTAGGCAGAACTTTTGATTTAGAGCAAGAATCAGCACTATGGCTTGTGGGTTAAATCCATTCGGCTGTCTGTTTTTGTAAATAACATTTTATTGGCACACAGTCACATTTATTTATGTACTATCTATAGCTGTTTTTATACAACAATGGCAGAATTAAGTAGTTACAACAGAAACCATACGGTCCACAAAGCCGAAAAATATTTACTATCTCACCCTTTATAGAAAACACTTGCTGACCACTGATTTAGAAGAAAGGAAAGAAAAGAACACTTAGCAACCACTTGTTTTTATTATATATATTTAAAGTGTACAGCATAATGCTCTGATTTTTTTGAAGGGCATCCAAAAGAGTTCTACAGTTTAGTTCAGCAAACAAAGGAGTCCACCTATGATATCCTTTCCTCTATTTCTAAAAGATTTTTTTTGCCATCTTCAAGCAATGGTCACTTGTATGGTGTCTATGACTTGTCTCAAATGTCTACTGTACACTATTCATTACTATTTAATAAGTTGTTCAAATTTAGTGTCAGATCACAATCACCATGCAGATGCACAATGGTTCTGCTTCCTTGCTTGCACATGCACTAAATAGCCCCAAGCTATCTGGCAGAATATAAAAATGTTGATGTGCCAGAATCTTTTAGGAGCAAATAACTGCCTTTTTTTTTTTTTTTTTTTTTTTTTTTGAGACACTGTCTCACTCTGTCACCCAGGTTGGAGTGCAGTGGCATGATCTCAGCTCACTGCAACCTCCACCTCCTGGGTTCAAGTGATTCTCCTGCCCGAGCCTTCAGAGTAGCTGGGATTACAGGCACGTGCCACCATGCCCAACTAATTTTTGTGTTTTTAGTAGAGACAGGGTTTCACCATGTTGGCCAGACTGGTCTCAAATTCTAGACCTCAGGTGATCTGCCCACCTCGGCCACCCAAAGTTCTGGGATTACAGGCTTGAGCCACTGCATCCAGCCAAATAACTGTCTTTTAACTAAAGGATGATAAGTAAGGATTTATCCTGGTCAGACCAAGTACCCTGAAAGTATGTGCACCTAAAATGTATACTGCCCAAACTAGGTATCAGTTTCTGACACTGGCTGGTGAAGGAGGTATTACCTGTCTAGACTGTTCCTAAACAGAAAACAATGGGAACAAACACAGAGAAACCCATCCAAAGAGGCCATGAAAAATAGGATGCTGGTCAGTGAGCTGTTCTGGACAGATAAGACAAGGCCTGGATGAAGTCTGCACTAAGAGTCTGCACTCCAATAAATGCTAACAACACTGAAAGAATAGTCATTGGAATTGAAGTTTCAACCTCTATTTTCACATCAATGAAAAGTTTCATTCAGGCCGGGTGTGGGGGTTCACGCCTGTAATCCCAACACTTTAGGAGGCTGAGTCAAGTGGATCACTTGAGGCCAGGAGTTCGAGACCAGCCCAGCCAACTTGGTGAAACGTCGTCTCTACTAAAAACACACACACACAAAAAAATAGCCGGGCATGGGAGGCCCACGCCTGTAATTCCAGCTACTCGGGAGACTGAGGCACGAGAATCGTTTGAACCTGGAAGGCAGAGGTTGCAGAGAGCCAAGATCGTACCACTGCACTCCAGCCTGGGCAATGAAGCAAGACTCTGTCTCAAAAAAATAAAAGTTTATTTCTCAGACAATTAAAGGGAGGAGGAAATCACCTAGTCAGAGATAAACAAACACTGAGACAGGGAGATGAACTTTCTAAAATTCTCCATGTCAGGAAAAAGAGGCTAAGAGTCAGTATAGATTATACGAGAATAGAGGAAATATTCATTCCTTTTATACCCAGTACTTATTTATCAACTACATACCAAGTATTAAGGCTAAGGTACTGGCCGGGCGCAGTGGCTCACGCCTGTAATCCCAGCACCTTGGGAGGCCAAGGCGGGCGGATCACGACGTCAGGAGATCGACATCATCCTGGCTAACACGGTGAAACCCCGTCTCTACTAAAAAACTACAAAAAATTAGGCAGGCGTGGTGGTGGGTTCCTGTAGTCCCAGCTACTCGGGAGGCTGAGGCAGGAGAATGGTGTGAACCCAGGAGGCGGAGCTTGCAGTGAGCTGAGATCACATCACTGCACTCCAGCCTGGGCGACAGAGCAAGACTCCGTCTCAATTAAAAAAAAAAAAAAAAAGAAAGGATAAGGTACTAAACAAAACCCCAGTCCTCACAGAGCTTACATCACAGGGGGAGGGGGAAGAGGTACAGAGCATATTATATTGTGATATGTGCAAAAAAGAAAAATAATCAGGGAATAATAGGAAGTTTTGACAGGAGTGGGCAGGGAAGGCTTCACTAAGAAGGTGACATTTGAGTACTACTTGGTGGGTCAGAATACAGGTTTAGCCCAATAAATCAAATTGTTTATACTCATAGACTATCCATATACCTCATGAGCTTACAATTGTGTTTGTTACACTGTTTTTCAGAAATAGGATCATAGCCTGTTCTCCCTGAGAGCAAAGTTCAAGAAAAGTAAGTAGTGTACATTTTCTAGTAAGATAAAAGCACACCTTCAAGAAAATCCCTCTTTGAAATGTTCCCAAAATAACGAAGGAATAAAAAGGTATAAACTCACAAGAAATAGAAGAAACAGATGTCAACAAAAAAGGATATAAAGTAAAAAAAAAAACATAGCACAGAATTTTTATGTGGGGAACACTATCTTAAGTAAGTACATGACAGGATACAAGGAAAGACAAACTTATAGCAAAGCAGCACTGACAAGCTTCTCAAGCCAGATCAAAAAACACTCAGGAAAGTGTGGTGCCTACCCTAGAAAGAACAGAAAGGGGCTGGGCACAGTGGCTCAAGCCTGCAATCCCAGTACTTTGGGAGGCCAAGGCGGGCGGATCACCTAAGGTCATGAGTTTGAGACCAACCCGGCCAACATGGTGAAACTCCCATCTCTACTTAAAATACAAAAATTAGCTGGGTGTGTTGGCAGGCTCCTGTAGTCCCAGCTACTCGGGAGGCTGAGGCAGGAGAACTGCTTGAACCTGGGAGGCAGAGGTTGCAGTGAACTGGGATTGTGCCACTGCACTCCAGCCTGGCCGACAGAATGAGACTCCATAGAAAGAAAAGACAAGAGAAGACAAGACAAAAGAACGAACAGAAAGGAACTGAGGAACCACCACAGGAAGGTTTCTAAAAAGGAGTCACAGCCACACAGGTAAGCAAGAGTCCCACAGCCCAAGGGGGCCACCCATCTTGATGTTAAATTGACAACTGGAAGAAACAGCAAAGAAACTAGACCAGCTGCCAGAACTAGATTAACTTCAAAGAAAAGGGTATTTAAACAAAAGGCTATTTAGTCAGGCACAGTGGCTCATGCCTGTAATCCCAGTACTTCGGGAGGCCAAGGCAGAAGGATCGCCTGAGCCCATGAGTTCAAGACTAGCCTGGGCATAGCGAGACCCCATCTCTTAAAGAAATAAATAAAAATTTTAAAAATAAACTAAAAGCTACTTACTTGCTGGTAAGAACAACGGTGATTATAGTAAATCTAGTTTTAATTGGATTCCTACACAAAGCACCAGAGGAAGGAGATAAGGATTAGAACACCTTCTCCTTCTTTCTTAGTCATATATAAACTCCAAAAAACAGAGAAAGAATCAAGAAGCTAATGATAAGCACCCCTAAGATATAACTAGTGAGGCACAAAATATGACTCCTCTGGCAGGTCTCAAGACTCAGGTACCGCAAAATCTTCCCTACGATAGCACAACACCTAGCAAGAAATAGGGTAATCTGGATTACCCTATTTTTCTAGTGCTCATTCATCTTTTCCATAGAAGTCAACTACTTCTTCCAAACGCTCAATGCAAATAAAAAGAAAAAAGTAATGCTACAGGAATTCTACTTAAAGAGTAGGGAGAATAAAAACTTCCCTGTTACACTTTTACAACAGCTGTTGCACTTACTTTAAAAGGCTATTATAAAGATAAAATATGCATCAAAGTCCCTTGTAAAGTTATTTTGAAAAAAGTTCAAAATTACACATCTGTAGGTTTCAAAAGTTCACTGAAGATTTACTGTATTAAAGTTTTCATGTTTGCTTTTCGGTCCTCCATAAAATGGTTGAGAAATACTTAAAAATAGAAATACCAGAGAAATGTAGGGCACTGTATCAGAACAGTCCATTCTGTTCTTTGTCATCCATTGTCTTTTGAAAGCGTTGGCTTACCACTCAGGATCCCCTCCACAAAAAAGAAAGACTAGACAGAGCAGGACCTAATATTAA